>NC_092708.1:308454508-308767291 GCF_047496885.1 Scyliorhinus torazame
GTGACCCCGTTTGGCGGCAGCCACCTCTTCGTCTTTTGCTGCTAATTTCCCTTTTAACTCCAGGTTTTCTTTCTCAATTTCGCATACATCGATTTTACTCATCCGATGTATGCCTTCTATTTCCTTGCGGAGCATCCTGACGACCTCCTCTGTGCCTCGCAATTGTGCCAGACAGGACACAATTGCCATCGGCTTGCGCGCTTTTGCTGAACTCTTTTTGTGGATCTCACTCAGGTTCTCCCACCAAGTATGCCTTTTACTTCCAGGACCTGAGTCGTCGTTATTGCAGAAATCCTTCCACATGGGCCATCCTTTGCCCTGCAGAATTTTGCGGATTTCCACTTCCCAAACGGGACACTGTCCCGCTCCTACGCTGCTGACTGGTGCGACAGCAAAATCGTCAGGGTTCATGAGGCACTGCATTGCCTGCATTGCCTGCATTGCTCTCTCTTATCTGCTCGTTACGTTCGAATTTGGAACAGGGGGCTAAGGTGGTGTGGTAGATGCGGGTACGGCTTGCGCTAATTTCCGAAATACCAACTGCCGACAGTTTTGACGCAACGAAAAATCTATCAGTTTTGCCTTATAACCCTGTTAGTTACGCATGCATATACACACTTCCGAATTGTGAATTATTAACCAGAACCGCTTGAACACTTGTGGGTTTTTTTTGTTTGTTTTGTTTCCCATTAGATTCTAATTCAAAACGTTGGGGTTCTCCCGGAGTGGTTTTCCACTTCTAAGTCGGGTCCCGTCAGGATGTCGTCAATTATGTTGCTCTTTTTAGCCTTAGTCTATTTGCTCTGATTACGTCACCTTTGCTCACGAGTCGCCAGGTATCTTTATGATACCGCCACGTGGTTCAGGTGCAGGTTATGATTAATAATACAGCACACCACTTAGTAAGGATTAAAACAACGGTCATTTATTATGTACAACGAGCAATATTAATACACTAATACTACTATCTATATAATAAACCTATCACTACTGGCCAATACTTAACTTAGGAAGAGCCCACCAGGTCAGGGAAACGAATGGCTTGTCCAATCAGATCTGGCCCGCGGGATTCAAAAGGCTGCTACAGGTCGGTGGCTAGGTGTCTCTACCGGATAGCGATCGCTGGATTCAAACTTACTGTTGCCGGTTGCTGTTCTTGTGAAGGTCTCGAGCAGGCGAAGAGGAGAGAGAGCGAGATCTGAACTTGGCCCCTCACTTTTATAGGGCCCAGGGGCTTCCCGCCTCCCGGGGCGGCCCTTGACCCTGAGTCCCAAGTGATTGGGTTTGTTCCCAATCCCTGGGGTCGATGTGTCCAATGGTGAGGCGATTCCTCGATCAGGGGGGTGGTCGTTCACCTGTCTTTGTTTCGGCCACTGCAGGCGCCGACAGGTCTGGCCCGGTATTCAATTGCTGATATGTTGCAATTGTTCCCGGGGATAGCCGATTTAACTGCAGATGTCTGGATAGATGGGCTGCAAACAGTCCTGAATGTAACTGCAAATACCTGGGTTGATGGGCTGTTGATAGCCCTGAGTATCGATCTGGGCTAACTTCCCCAGAGCCGAATATGCAATACTGTCTGCAGCTGCCTGCTTGTGTCTTCTTGGCTGCTTTTCCCAGCAGTCTTTCGGGTTAGCCATTTCAAACTGGGCTTTGGCCAGATTAATCGGAACGCAGCCATTTTAAGTGGCTACACCTGCTCCACCATTCAATATGATCATGGCTGATCCTATCATGGTCTCAACTCCAGGACAGCATGGTAGCACAGTGGTTAGCACTGTTGCTTCACAGCTCCAGGGTCCCAGGTTGGATTCCCGGTCATGGTCACTGTCTGTGCGGAGTTTGCAAGTTCTCCCCGTGTCTGCGTGGGTTTTCTCTGGGTGCTCCGGTTTCCTCCCACAGTCCAAAGATGTGCTGGTTAGGTGGATTGGCCACGATAAATTTCCCTTAGT
Organism: Scyliorhinus torazame; assembly: GCF_047496885.1. Taxonomy (NCBI): domain Eukaryota; kingdom Metazoa; phylum Chordata; class Chondrichthyes; order Carcharhiniformes; family Scyliorhinidae; genus Scyliorhinus; species Scyliorhinus torazame. The sequence continues at coordinate 308,456,461 of NC_092708.1, forward strand.
GTCCAAAAAGGTTAGATGGGATTACTGGGTTACTAGGATCGGGTGGATGCATGGGCTGAAGTGGGGTGCTCTTTCCAAGAGCTGGTGCAGACACGATGGCCTGAATGGCCTCCTTCTGCACTGTAAATTCTATGATCTATGATCGTCCTGCCAGCTTTCCATAACCCTTCAACTCATTACTAATTAAAAATCTGTCTCAACTCGTCCTTGAATTTACTCACTATCCCAGCATCCACCACACTCTGGAATAGTGAATTCCACAGATTTGCGACCCCTACAGCGAAGTAGTTTCTCCTCAACTCTGTTTTAGATTTGCTACCCCTTATCCTGAGACTATGGCCCCTTATTTTAGAATTCCCCACAAGAGGAAGCATCCACTCCGTGTCTACTTTATCCATACCTTTTATCATCTTGGAAAACTAAATTTATTCTCCCCTCATTTTTCTAAACTCTTGAGAGAACAGGCCAAAACTGTCTCTCTTCATGGGCGTCATTCTCCGACCCCCCAGAGGGTCGGAGAATGGCCGTTGGCCGCCGTGAATTCCGCCCCCGCCGGTTGCCGAAGTCTCCGAAGGGAGAAAAGTCGGCGGGGCGTTAATGTCGCCGCTGCCGTCGGAGAATGTCATGGGTCTGCGCAAGTCAGCCGATTTTCGGCCTGCCGATATTCTCCCTTCCGGATGGGCCGAAGTCCCGTCGACGTGATGACCGTTCACGTCAACGTAAATTAAACCTCCTTTTCATCGGCGTGACCCTGTGCTCCAGGTTCACGCCGACCAGCGTGGAGGTGAGTGACGGCCCGGGGGGTTGGCTCTGGGCAGGCGATGGCGTGGCCGCAGTCTGAATGCGTGAGGAGAGGTGTGTCTCGGGTTGTGTGTGTGTGTGTGCGGCGGGGGAGGGGGGTGGTTAGAGTAGGCTGGGCTCCGGGGGGAGTGCCGGGAGGGGGTCCGTGCCGGGGAGGGGGATGGGGGGGGGGTCCGTGCCGGGGAGGGGGATGGGGGGTCTGTGCCGGGGTGGAGGTTGGGGGGGGGTCCGTGCTGGGGTGGAGGTTGGGGGGGGTCCGTGCCGAGGAGGGGGGTGGGGGGTCCGTGCTGAGGTGGAGGTTGGGGGGGGGTCCGTGCTGGGGAGGGGGATGGGGGGTCCGTGCCGGGGTGGAGGTTGGGGGGGGTCCGTGCCGGGGTGGAGGTTGGATGGGGAGTCCGTGCCGGGGAGGGGGATGGGGGGTCCGTGCCGGGGTGGAGGTTGGGGGGGGGGTCCGTGCAGGGGAGGGGAATGGGGGGTCCGTGCCGGGGTGGAGGTTGGGGGGGGGGTCCGTGCCGGGGTGGAGGTTGGGGGGGTGGGGTCCGTGCCGGGGTGGAGGTTGGGGGGGGTTCCGTGCCGGGGAGGGGGATGGGGGGTCCATGCCGGGGTGGAGGTTGGGGGGGGGTCCGTGCCGGGGAGGGGGATGGGGGTTCCGTGCCGGGGGGGGGGCGATGCGAGGGCAAGTGAGTTGGTCCACCTGGCCAGGTGCCAGCCTCCAACAGTTGGACCCATGCGGTCCATGCCACCTGGCTGGGGGGAGGAGGAGATATGGGCAATGATGACATGTCGTCGTCCCCGTCCCCCCCCAGCAGGCCGTCAGGTTTTCCGATCATCCAGCGATGTTGGCCGCCGTGGCGGCAGCCGCTCATGTCTATGTTGCCCTGGATGAGGAGGAGGAGGAGGAGGTGCGTGCCAGAGAGGGGGCGCAGGCTGCCGCAGAGGGACAGGCGGCAGCCGCCCAGGCTGGAGGGACACCTGACCGACAGGACGAGGAGGGGGAGGAGGACGTCGCGGCCCTACGGCAACGGAGGCACCCGAGGGCGCCCCGTGTGTACCGGCCCCGGCAGTCATACCAGGACCTCACGGACCGGGAATGCAGGAGGAGACTCCGGATGGGCCGGGAAACCGTTGCACACATCTGCCACCTGCTGGCACACCTGTCACCGCGTGGCACTGGCGGGGGACACCCTCTCCCCGTGTCCGTCAAGGTTACGGTGGCCCTGAACCTTTATGCAACGGGGTCATTCCAGGCACCGAGTGGGGACCTGTCCGGCATATCACAGACATCGGTGCATCGGTGCATCCGGGCAGTGACAGATGCCCTATATGCCATGGCGCACCGCTACATCCGCTTCCCCGTGGACCGGGCCAGCCAAGATGCCCGGGCCGTGGGCTTCTCTGCCGTGGCCGGGTTCCCCATGGTCCAGGGCGCGATCGATGGGATGCACTTCGCCGTGCGGCCACCTGCAGATAACAGGGCCGTGTTCACCAATAGGAAGGGGACCTATTCGATGAACATACAGGTGGTCTGCGACCACCGCATGATGATCCTGCACGTCTGCGCCCGTTACCCAGGCAGTGTACACGACTCATAAGTGTTGTCGCGGTCATCCATCCCCGGCATGTACGAGGGACGCCATCCCCAGCTGACTGGCTGGTTGCTGGGTGACAGGGGCTACCCATTGCGATCGTGGCTGATGACGCCTATACGGAGGCCACGCAATGAGGCGGAGAACCGCTACAATGATGCCCATGTAGCGACAAGGGGAGTGATAGAGAGGTGCTTTGGCGTGCTGAAGATGCGTTTCAGGTGCCTGGACCTCTCTGGGGGCGCCCTCCAGTATCGGTCAGATAGGGTCGGCCGCATCATTGTGGTGTGCTGCGTTCTGCACAACATAGCCCAGCAGAGGGGCGATGTGCCGCAGGCAGAGGAGGGCGGAGTGGAGGAGCAGCAGGAAGAGGCGCAGTCCTCCCCAGATGAGGGGGATGGGGGTAATGGTCAGGGCAGACGGGGTAGACACAGGCGGGTGGCTGTCCACCGTTACCGGCTGGCCCAGCGGGCACGGGACAGACTGATAGCCGCCCGCTTCACTGACTAGATGGGCGTGGGAATCGGGTTGTATGGCCACAGACCGCACACCATGGCAACAGCCGACCACCCACACCCCCCACCCATCCACCCACCCAGCACCCTCAACCCCCTCCCCAACCCCTCCCACCCCACCAGCATGCACATCACCCCCCCAATTGCCGATCCACCTGCGGCACAACGGGCCGGGCTCACACAGTTGCGGGTGGACGCGTGTCTATTGCAGGCCATGGAGGATGATGACAACCCGCCCTGCGGTGAGCTCCTGGCTCTGCATTGTTGGACTATGTCTGACACATGGCCACAGTACCACCATCCACCCGGACCATCCCTGCATGCGGATGTGACACTGCAGCGCACGGTCCTGTCCTCTGCCCGGGGGATGTTGATGGCGGCCCAGGGGGAAGGGGGCAGACTCACCTGGGGCTGAGGTAAGACCACCCGTCACACACACACTTGCGCTCAACGTACATGACACCCCCGCACGCTTTGGACAGGGCACAAAGGCAGCTTCTGTAGGTGTAACATTGACTTTAATAACCAAAGGAGTTCATGCACGTGCCCTAGCCCCTAAAACTCATCTGTGCCCTGCACCCGTGCCAACTTACTCAGTGTCTAATTGTTTGGCCTTACGGGCCCTTTGACTACGTCTACGTGGTTCCCCAGACGGTACAGCAGATCTGGAGGTGGACTCCTGTGATTCCTGCCCTCTGACACTGGATCCCTTTGGCGGCCGTTTCCTGGGGCGTCCTGGCCTAGATGGGCCAGGCTGCGGCCCGGGCGATTGGGATGGTGAGCTGCCAGCCTGTCCTGCCCGTTGCCCTCCCGATGCACCTGGGACGGAAGGGGGGGAGTCCGAGGTGTCGCGGTGTACCGGGACCTCCCCTACAGGGGGAGCCGGGACGGACCACATCACCTCCTCCTCCCTCGAGGTGCCTGATGGCCCCCAGGCCTCTACATGGGTGGGGGATGCGAACGGACTCGCCATCCGACGCCCCCCCGACATCTGGTGCTGCCAGTCCTGGAGGCCCGTGCTCGTATCGACAGGGGTCTGCAGGTTTGCAGCCATGGAGCCCAGGGGGTTGGCAAACCCTGTCTGTGACAGTGTGACGCCGGCTCGCACCTGGCCACTGGCGCCGATGCCCTCAGCGATGGCCTACAGAGACTGGGCCATGGCCTGCTGAGACTGGGCCATGGCCTGCAGAGAGTGGGCTATGGCGTTGAGCGCCTCTGCCATCTGGCGCTGGCACTGGCTCATGGCCTCCTGTGAGAGGGCAGCCATTTCCTGGGCCACAGACGCCGCCTGCACGGAAAGCCCCAGGCCTCGCAAACCGTTCCCCATGTCTGACACCGTCGCACCCATTGCCTCCACCGCGGACGCCACCCGTGCGTTGTCAGCTTGGGTGGCACGCATGACCGGCACCACTCCCAGCTCCTGGACGCGGGTGGACTTCTCCACCTGCGACTGCAGCCGCCGCAAGCCGCCCGTCACCCTCTTCGCTCGTCTCCGGGTCGGTAGTTGCATCGGATCTATGTGTGGGTGTGGTAACTCCAGGATCCCGGGATCCATCTGGGCGGCAGATGTTCGCTTGGGCTGGGCTGCCCTCCGACCGCCGGTCCCTCTGCTGCTCCTACCTCCACCTGCTGTACCGGGACGGCTGTGTTGTGCGCACCAGTGACGTGTACCAGACGCCTCATCACTAAAATGCCCAACCGAGGTGAGTGTTTCTGCGATGGTGGAGGGTGTTGGTGACAGCAGTGGCGTTGTGTCGTGCTCTTCGTCCCACTCTGAGTCCATGGCACTTTGGGGTGGGGGTTCGTCTCCACCCATCCACTCTGAGTCACTGTCCGGTATTTCGTCTTCCTGGGTAGTGCTGTCCCGGGTAGGGGTGTCCTGGGCAGTGCTGTCCCGGGTAGTGCTGTCCCGGGTAGTGGTGTCCCGGGTAGTGGTGTCCTGGGTAGTGGTGTCCTGGGTAGTGGTGTCCTGGGTAGTGGTGTCCTGGCTCGGATGTGATGGGGGCCTGTGGCTGCCCCCGTTGTCGCTGGGTGGTCGCTCCCGCACGTGACGGGGGTGTCGTCTCCCTGTTGCTCCAGGTCTCTCCGTCTCCCGTGGTGTGCAAGGGGCATCCTGCGGGCGTCGCATGCTGGAGGGTGCGGGTCTCTCCGTCTCCCATGGTGTGCGAGGGGCATCCTGCGGGCGTCGCATGCTGGAGGGTGCGGGTCTCTCCGTCTCCCGTGGCCTCCGAGGGGCATCCTGCGGGCGTCGCATGCTGGAGGGTGCGGGTCTCTCTGTCTCCCGTGGCCTCCGAAGGGCATCCTGCGGGCGTCGCATGCTGGAGGGTCCGGGTCTCTCTGTCTCCCGTGGCCTCCGAGGGGCATCCTGCGGGCGGTCTGCATCTGCGGGGATGGGTACCTGGACGTTTGGTCCTGCGATACATAATGAAGCATGCATGGTTAGACATCAGGCAGTGATCAGGTGATATGGGGGAGGGGGATATAGGGGAGGGAGGATATGGGGACGGGCTGCCGGTGGCTCACTTGCTACTACGCCCCCGACCTCTGCATCAGCAACCTCCCGGTCGTCAGGTCCGCCAGCCAGTTCCAGGGCCCTTTCTTCGTGTTCGGTCAGTGGCCTCCCATCAGCGGGGCCTCCTCCAGTCCTCACATGCTCTCTATTGTTGTGTGCGCGCTTATCCTGTGGGGGGGTGGGGGGTGGCAGGGGTAAAAGGAAACACTGTTAGGCAGGTATATGAATGCACGCCATCGGTTGCGCGTGCATTGCAGAGGTTAAGGTTAGGGCTGGATTCACTTGGGGATATGGGGGAGGGGGGATATGGGGGAGGGGGGATATGGGGGAAGGGGGATATGGGGGAAGGAGGGATATGGGGGAGGGGGGATATGGGGGAGGAGGGGAAATGGGGGAGGGGGATATGGGGGGAGGGGGGATATGGGGGAGGGGGGATATGTTGGAAGGGGGGATATGGGGGAAGGGGGGATATGGGGGAAGGGGGGATATGAGGGAAGGGGGATATGGGGGAGGGGGGATATGGGGGAAGGAGGGATATGGGGGTGGGGGATATGGGGAGGCTCACCCTGCCTGCTCTGACGAGGTCGTTCACCTTCTTGTGGCACTGGGTGCCTGTCCGTGGTGTCAGGGCCGCAGCGGTGACGGCCTCTGCCACTTCCCTCCACAGACGCCGGCTGTGGTGTGGGGCAACTCTGCGGCCGTGCCCGGGATACAGGGCGTCCCTCCACTGCTCCACCGCGTCCAGGAGCGCCTCCACATCCCGTGACTCGAACCTCGGGGCTGAGTGGCGGCCAGCCATACAGTCGGGTGTTGCGGTCGGGTGTTCCGGTCGGGTGGGGGGGAGCAGCGGGGCCTTATGAGCCGTCACGCCGTGCGGCGCGTATGACGCTGCACGGCGTGAACCACTGCGCAAGCGCGGATCCCGTTACGTCGCTGCTAGCCCATTTCGGGCCGGAGACTTTCGACCCATTTTTCCGACGTGACGCAAGTCGGATATGCGCCGTTTTTTGCGCCGATCGGCAGACTTTCCGCCGATAACTGAGAATTTTGCCCCATAAATCAAACATCACGGCTGGAATTCTCCGACCCGGTGCTGGGTCGGAGAATCCCCCGAGGGACACGAGAATCATGCCCCGCCGCCCCGACGGCAGCTTCTCCATTCTCCGGCACCGTTTTTTGGACGCCGACTGGATCGCCACCATGCCGGTCGGGGGCCATTGTCAGCGGCCCCCCCGGCGATTCTCCGGGCCCCGATGGGCCGACGAGTTTGGCCGAGTCCCGCAAGCGTGGATTACTCACCTCCCACATGGCGGGACATGGAAGGTGAGTGTGCGAGGGCCGTCCTGGAGGGGGGGCGGGGGGGATCCGATCTTGGGGAGGGGCCCCATGGTGGCCTGGCCCGTGATCAGAGCCTACCATTTGGCAGGCAGGCTGGTTTTGTGGGGGCCTACTTTACTCCATGCCGAGCCACTTTAGAGCTCCGCCATATTGCCCAGGGGCCAGCGTGGAGAAGGGAACCCCCGTGCATGCACGGAAATACGCCGGCTGTTCCGCGCATGTGTGGAAATACGCCGGCCATTCCGCGTGTGCGCGAACTCGCGCGGGCCGTTCCCTGCCGGCTGGAGCGGCGGGGACCACTCCGGTGGCAATCTAGCCCCCTAGAAAGGTGAGAATTCCTCATTTTGGGGGGCTGTTGACGCTGGAGTCATTGGCGCCGGTTTTCACGCCGGCGTGGGGACATAGCCCCATTATTAGAGAATCCCGCCCCACACCTGGAATCAATCCAGTGAACCTCTCGTGAATGGATCTGCGGGGTTAAAACATAGGTTCTCCTTCGAGGAATGGACAGGTTGGAGCCTCCAGGTGAGTGTTACAGCTGTAATTGTTTTCACTGTCCCTATCTGCACTGCTCTCTAGCTTCCAGACAAGTGTCTCTTTACTGAGGGGGGTAGGGTCTGTTGGTTGGGGGGGGGGGGGGGGGGAGAGACCCTCTAGTCAGGTTGTCCCTGGGTTATTACTTTTTCTGAGTTCCAAAGCCAGGGCTCAGATTGTGGACAGGGGCAAACCCCTAATCAAGCTCCTTGCCTGCTCCAAAAAACTAATTCAAATTCAAATTGAATCCAATTCATGGTCCCCACAAGAGAGACATACCAGATCTGAGCCGAAAGGCAGAACAGATACTACACGTGATCTTAGACAAAAGGCCGAGAAAGCTGTTTATTCTTTAATCATTTTCAATTATTTTTTCTTCGGAGTGACCTCGGCCACGAGGTGTTCAGGCACTGATTCGAGAATCGGTTTTCTCGGACGGCAATTTAAATGGCAATTTCTGACCACGGCAGAATGTAACTTTTTTTGGAATTGTGCTGTGCAAAACGTTTACATTTGTAGCTTACCACTACTCATTCTGCTGACTCAGCACACGCTGGTTTTTGAAGCTGGACCTCCATGGGATTCAATGGATTATTCTGTTGCAGTGAGGAATTTGATTTCTTTGAAGCCTTTGGCTTCCGAGACTTTTTCTCTGAACTTTCCTCTGGTAATTTCCTTCCGTGCAGAATACTTATTCCATCAACAGCCGGCAAAACTTTGGGGAAACCAGCAATCTTGTAGAATGCGAGGGACCACTCCTTCATCCTCACAGGGAACATCTTGAATCTAATGAGCGAGGAAGCCCTCAAAAAATTGCTTCCCTTATCTCATGAATGCAAGCCCTCGCAGCACTCTGGGAAATGCTACACATGTCCTCAGTTCCAAATTGAAATGACTCACTTGCAAAGAATTTCTTAGCTGTGCTGAGTTTCTTTGACACTCTTAAGGCAGTCTGACATTTGGCTTCAGGTCATCCTTCAATTTTTCACAGAGGCATTCCATCACTTCCTTGTTGAAGCATAGTTCCCTGGTACACAACTCCTCTGACATTGTTTCATAGGACAACCTCTGTCTGTCCACTCTCTGGGGTGGGCAATAGATCATCTTGATCTTCAGGCGGACATGCTGTCTGACTCTTCTCTGATTGTCTCTGCACCTGTGCTGTGCCCTCAGGATAAGTAGCTAGTATGGTGGCAGCAAGCAAAGGATGAATTCTGAGGTGCCGGATGTGAGTCCTGTCTCCTATTCAAGGTTGGATTTGACTTTAGATTCTGGAATACCTGTTAATGTGATGGTTCACATCTGATTACTGGTGGCTTGTATATGTAATTTTAAACATTACACTTTTATAAAACACTCAAAATAGCTAAACTACGTAAATAGACTTGTATCAGTAAAGTATAAAATGCTGAAGTACTCTTTATCACATATATCAAATTTACAATTTTTGAAAAGCTTCTAAAGATTAACATTGCATTAAATAGACTCTTAAAACATACATCCACTATGCTTGATTAAAATGCATTGTAACTACACACATCATAAAATAATTTAAGATGAATCTTATTACAGAGACCTTTAAAAGTTAAACCCATGCCGCTACATAATGAAAGCACTTTTCAAAGGAATAAACACGTGAATTACAGGAAAAGGTTGCAAAAAGAGTTGACATTTCTTTCTGTTTTACACATTCTGTGGAGTTACATAACATTGGAACATCTATTAAACATAAAATAATAGTTTTCACCCCCCTTCACAAGCTCTCCGATATAACTGCTGCCTCTACTCACTTCTGCTCGATTATGAATGAAGATGTGTAATGGAATGCCGCTAATTACTTTTGTTTCATCAGGACACCAGTCAAAGTCTGCATTGATAGATTTATTTAAATTGTCTTTAAAATATCATTGATAGCCGAGCAGTGCAAAAAACCGATAAGGAAGTTTAATAACCACGTAAAGCACAGGTGCCTATGTTTGGAATTCTGCAGGGTCTCGACATGCAACTCTTGGGTATTCCACTGGAACGGCTCTCCTGAATCCGAAAGGTCTCGGCCTATATTTGTATGGTTAAGTGATAACCCCCAAGATGCTGATGGCTGTGAATTCAGTGATGGTAATACTGCTCAAAGTCAAGGTGAGAAATGAAGATTCTCTCTCATAGGAGATGGCCACTGTCTGGTACTTGTATGGCATCAATGTTACTTGCCACTTATCTGCCCAAGCCTGAATATTGCCTGATTCATGCTGCATATAATCATGGACTGCTTCCATATCTGAGGATTCATGAATGGCACTGAACATTGTAATCATCAGCAAAGATCCTAATTTCTGGCCTTATGCTGGAAGCAAGTTTATTTTTGAAGCAGTTGAAGGTGGTTGGATCCATGAAATAAACTTTAGAAACATCTGCAATTATATCCTGGGACTGAGATGATCCAACAATCATAACTATCTTCCTTTGTCTGAGGTATGACTCCAAACAGGGAAAAGTTTTCCTGCTGATTCCCATTGACTTCAACTTCCCCAGTGCACCTTGATGTCTAACTTGGTCAAAATCTGCCTTGATGTCAAAGGCACCCTCACCTCACCTCTTGGATTTTTTTAATGGATTTGAAGCAAGACTGTATGGAGGTCAGGGACCTGAATGGCCCTGGCAGAACACAGAACAAGCATCAGTAAGTGGGTTATTGCATGTAATTTGTTAGAAGTGTCGACAACACCCTACTTCACATTGTTTCGGGTCACGAGTCATTTAAGGTCACCGAATGTCCCGGTTGGAATTGCCGTGCTTTCTTTTTCAATATTGTCAGTTGACGCCAACTTTGCAGCTGTACTGTAACAGTTTGGCTGTGGGGGTATGGTAGTCTGGAGCACACCTCTTTACTACTGCCGAGATGTTGTCAGGTCCCATAACTATTACTTCATCCAGCGCCTTCAGCCGTTTCTTGATACTACGTGGAGTGTACTATATTACTTGTTTGTAATATGCTGTTACTCTTTGCTTTACTTCCAGAATGATCTGATGGTTAGGTTTCGCAGAAATGGCAGCACGGTGGCGCAGTGGTTAGAATTACAGCCTCAAGGCGCCGAGGCCCCAGATTCGATCCCGGCTCTGGGTCACTGTCCATGTGGAGTTTGCACATTTTCCCCGTGTTAGCATGGGTTTCACCCCCACAATCCAAAGATGTGCAGGGCAGGTGGATTGACCACGCTAAAATTGCCCCTTAATTGGAAAAAATGAAATGGGTACTCCAAATTTATATTTAAAAAAATATTTCACAGAAGCTACCAATCTTCAATTCAACGCAAAATAGGTTTAATGAGTAACAAATTAAATAATAATGAGTTTGTTCACTCTCATTTTATTATCACTGATAATAAAATAAATCAGAAAAAGTATTAACTGTATTTAACTATCAGAATTAACTAAGCTATATCTCTCTCTAACTGATGTCTAGTCACACCTGGTTCGAAGAGGACCAAGATCCTCCAGGTTCACAGATTTATACATGAATCTAGTGCTGCCATCAAGTGGTTGTCTTACACTATGATGCAGTTATAGAACATAGAAAATACAGCATAGAACAGGCCCTGCGGCCCACGATGTTGTGCCAAACCTTTGTCTTAGATTAATCATAGATTATCATTGAATTTACAGTGCAGAAGGAGGCCATTCGGCCCATTGAGTCTGCACCGGCTCTTGGAAAGAGCACCCCACCCAAGGTCAACACCTCCACCCAACACTAAGGGCAATTTTGGACACTAAGGGCAATTTATCATGGCCAATCCACCTAACCTGCACAACTTTGGACTGTGGGAGGAAACCGGAGCAGCCGGAGGAAACCCACGCACACCTTTTATATGCCAGCATATATACTTATCACTGTACAGTGTATCAAATTGGCTAAAGACTGGCGTCTGTGATTCTGGGACCTCAGGAGGAAGCAAAAGCAGATCATCCACTCAGCATTTTCAACTGAAAATGGTTGCAAATGCTTCAGCCTTATCTTTTGCAATGAAGTGCTGGGCTCCCCCTTTCATTGAAGATGGGGACATTCACGGTTTGTCCTCCTCTTGTTAGTTGTTTAATTATCTACCACCATTCACAATTGGATGCGGCAGAACTACAGTGCCATGATATGTTCTGGTGTTCATGTGATCAATTAGCTCTCCCTATTGCAAGCTGCTTCCTCTGTTTAGTATTCAAGTAGTCCTGCATTTTAGCTTCACGAGGCTGGCACCTCATTTTTCGGTATGCCTGCTGTGGCTCCTCGTATTCCTTTCTGCACTGCTCATTAAACCACTTAATTTGATTGGGGCAATAGTCATTGTGGCACAATCCCAGAGGCTGTGCTGAGATCATGCTTACCTATGGCCTTCAGTACTGATCTCACTGGAGTCGGTTTGTTAATTGTATATTAATTGGATGCTTAATTGCATTCAGGTGTTGGGCGTTAACTAGGGATTAACTTGTGTTTGTATGTATATTGGTAGAGACAAAAATAGTGTGTTGAACTTTATTGGCCCTTCTGGAAGGGGAGGGGGGAATGCGGCCATTAAATCAGAAGGAGTTGTCAGATTGGCTCCCTAACATGGTCCCACCATGATGGTAGGCCAGGAAGTGGGCAGGCTGCCCACTCCAAAGAGGCAGGCAGCCAATTTACATAATTAAGGGCTCAATTAAGGACCAATAGCGCTGTTGGCAGTTTTCCGATGGAGAATCGAGACTCCACTGCAAAGGGTAGCCACCAGTTAAATGGAGACAACCTCTGAGCTGTCAGAGAGGAAAGATTTTATGTAACTAAGAGGGTAGGGAAGGCAGCTCTGGCCACCTCAGTTATTTCTCCGGTTGAATTTCCCCTCCAATAGGTCGTTCAAATATTTTTTCACCTGCCTGCTGCAAGTCCCAGACTTGCTGCGTGCCTCAGCAGCTTCCTTTCATACCGCTCAGACTCCATACTCGTGATATTAACCTTTAAGAATGGGGCTGTGGTTTTCCCTTCGAAAAGACATGTTGGGAACTTTGAAAACCGACAACTCGTTTTCTGTGGGATTAGCCAGTTGGCGGCTGGTGATATAGTAATAATTCAGTCAATTGCCGCACAAATTTTAATCCCTTTCTTTTTGCAATTTAAACAGCCTCTTTTGAGCTTCCTTTTGTTTTTCGGAGTGATTCTAATTTAACTAACCTTCTTTTTCTGATCACTTAGCTTCAGGGAACAGTTGGAAACTCTTTCACACTGTTTGGCGGTTAATTGTAATTACCTTTGCCTCATAATTTAGATCTCTTCTCTCAAACTATTCCTCTTACCTCTGCGAGGGTTCTACTGTCTTTACCCACCTGGCAAGGTAAGTTTATTCAGTCAAACTTATTGTCAATCTTAATCCTCAACTGAGAGAAATCATTCTAAGAGTTTTGTCAGCTTCTCCATTGTCCGCGCCTCACCCTTGCAGTGGGCGGGCAGAAGAATCCAGCCCTTGATCTTAAAATTAAGGGAGCGATTCTCCAGCCTCATCACGCTCTTGCTCAAGGGAAATGAGGCCGGTGAATAGAGGGAGAGGCAGTAAACGAGAACCGCGCCAGGCACTAAATAACTTACGATGCAACTAGCCCACTCCGTAGGCAAAATCGGGATCTCGCCGTAGCATAGCGAGAAAACAATTATCACCGCTTAAGCCCTCTTTCCATAAAATTTACAGGAGCCACCCTTTATCCTACGGCCTCCCATCATTCATCGGCCCCCCAAGCAAGTCGTCGCGCTGGTGTTGTTTAGTACTCCCTTTTAAAAACGTGAACCTGGTGGAAGGGCTTCTGTGGGGAGCAGAGGAGGTGAGTAGCCATCTTTGATCACGGGGCATAGCACCCCAGTGCTTGGTGGGGGTGGGGGACCTTTGGCTGGGGATGGGAGACCCCCAGCTGAGGGTGGGGTTCCTCTGCATTGGACGGGGGGGAGGCTCTGGGGGGGGGGGTAACGCCCACGGCACCACCATGCCAACCCCAATATCATGTTCACCCATTCCAGGGGCAACCCTTGTCCCTGCCCATCTGTTCACCAAACACCCATAACCCCCACCGACTGCCGAGCCCTCTGGCCGTGCGGCTGACGGCTATTGCTAATAGGTAATTGGTAATCATGGTTAAGTGAGCACTTCACACAATCCAAGTAGATTCTCCAGAGTAGGCGGGCCATGAAGCATGTGGACGTCATTGCCTAGCATCCCAATCAGAATGCGATGAACGCTGCGGGAGGCAACACCACACACCCAGCAGCCCACATCCGAACAACCCAGGGGCTGTGCCATAGCTCCAGAAACATGTCCACGGTCGGAGGGTGGGTGAGCCCACGGGAAGGGGACCATCACCCGGTCCAGGTGACGTTGACAGGGCCTGGGGTCCGGTGAGGAGCGACTGCTGCGGCCAGGTATGCGTGGACAGGGCGTTCTGGGTGGGGAGGGGAAGATCACTTGGGGAATGGAGGGTTCCAGGTTGGAGCCACCACTATTTGTCAGTCTAACACCCTCTCCCAATTCATTACAGATATTGAACGCTATGGCAGGGGTATTGGATGCAGAGTTTGCCCTAGTGATGCTGCTGCTAGGCCGGGTGCCAGACGCTGGAGAAGGCAGCAGCAGCAGCAGCATCTGCAGATGCTTGAGGCGGCATCCCATGTGCAGGGACCTGCCCCACACCTGCGGACCCGGACGTCCAGCAGGCCAGGGAGGGAACCAGAGGGGGAGTCCCATGACCGCCCATGATGTACAAGCGGTAGTTGTGGTACCTTCAGTTGGAAGGATGGGTCTCCGTATCAAACCGGAGTGCCTTCAGCTTAGCCCCCACGTGGACAACTCTGCTGCTATTTTTAAACATTGGCTGGCGTGCTTTAAGGGCTACCTCGACACGGCCGCTGACACCCCCACGGAAGGCCAAAAGATGCATCTCCTACGCTCACGGGTCAGCCCTGGGATCTCCCCCCTTATCGAGGAGGCGGAAAATTATGCTGCCGCGATCGAGCTGCTAGAAGGACATTATATCCGCCCTGTGAAACAGGTCTACGCTCATCACCTGCTGGCGACTAGGCGGCAAAGCCCCGAGGAAACGTTGGAAGACTTCTACCGAGCGCTGCTGGTGCTGGGCCGAAACTGTGGCTGCCCGCCAGTTTCGGGGAGCGAGCACGCGGAACCTTTGATCAGGGATGCTTTCGTGGCAGGTATGACCTCCCCCGATATCCACCAAAGGCTCCTAGAAAGGGGCACTCTGAGACTTACAGAGGCACGGGCCCTGGCAGGGTCCATGGACGTTGCCTATAAAAACACGCTGTCCTTTGCACCCAATCGCGCGGCGGCCCCCTGGGCTGCGTGGCACCCCGCAGCGGCAGCCCCTCAGACCTTCCCCCTGACCCCACAAGCCTGCGCAGCGAGACGGCCCGCTAGTGCCGCCAGACCCCGCTGTTTCTTCTGCGGGCAGGCGAATCATCCCCGCCCGCGCTGCCCGGCCCGCACCACCACCTGCTAAGGGTGTGGCAAGAAAGGCCACTATGTGGGGGTCTGCCAGGCCCACGCCGTGGCTGCGGTCTCCAGTGACTATCGGCAACCCCTCCTTCAGGCCCGGACCGCCCAGCCCTCATATTCACCCTGTTCACTTAGCACGTGTCCTGTTACTCTCCCTCCCCAGTTCCCACCCTCCCTGGGTATGTGTCACCTTACTCCAGGGTGCTGTGATTGTGTCGGCACCGTCAGACACTGTCGAGGGGCAGGGGGGGGGGGGGGGGGGGGGCGGTGATGATAACCTGCAGAGGGATGAGCGTCGGTGCTCCCCAATCTATGTCATCGTTTGACTCCTGCCTGTCTGCTGAGTGCTCGTTCACACCCTTCACCTACACGCAGTGTGCCCAGGGAGGGGGGGAATACCTGGAGAGATGAGCCAAGGGTTCGGAGGTCGGCCCGCATTGCAGAGAAAAGTGACAGAGCCATCATACAAGTTGTGTACAAGGGTGTTTATTGTGTGTAACAATTCCCCATGCTCCCGATGGTACCGCTCCCCACCCCCTCCTCCTATACCTCCACCCCATCCCCCGTCCCCCCTCCTCCGGTGCCCTCAGTGATCCTCAATGTGCTTGGCCTTCCTAGCTCTACAACTATGTCTCGGTTCCCAGGATGCACCTCAGAGGTGGAGGCAGCCAACTGCTTAACACATCCCGTGGCCTTCGATGCTCCTGGTGGGCATCCTCTGGGGCTGGAGGGGCCTGGAGCACTTGTCAGCGGCACATGCACAGCCGTGTTGCCCTGTCCTGTGTGCTGGCTGTGAGATGCGGCCTCATCAGAGGAGTGGAACTCAGGGGAGCTGATGGCCATCCTCCTCACTCGAGGGACTTCTCTGAGTTGCCATCCAGCGGCTCCCCCTCCTGCCCGTTGCCCATAGGAAATAAAGGGTCAGCTGGTTCGAGCCCCAGCTGCCCCTGCATCATTAGATTCTACCAGCCCTGATGGTTCCCCATGGTTCGCACCATCATGTCGACCCACTAGGCAATGCTCCTCAGTGATGGGAACATGCTCTGCAGCACCTCGGAAATGCCCACCTGTGACTGGGACAAGGTCCGCAGTGCCTCGGCCATTCCCATCTGAGAGCGGGACATGTCCCGCAGAACCTCATCAAGGTCAGCCTGGAACTGACTGACACCCCCTAGCGAGGCAGACATTCTGTCAAGACACTCAGCCATAGCTGTCAACGACTGCATGATGCCATGGACACCTTCCCTCATGGTGCCGGTGTTGTGCACCAGGCTCTCCACTACAGCCGCCACTCTAGCAGTGTTGGCCTCGGTGCCACTCATTGCCGATGCCATCTCCTGCACGTGTAGCCTCTGGGACTCCTCCAAGCAGCTATGGATCTGCTGGAGTGTCGCTGAAATCTCCCTCCGAATTTCCCGGCCGCTTCCTAATGTCTCCATCAGCACCGGGTATCCTTCTTCCACAAGCTCAGCATCAGGCTGGGACCCAGCTGGGTCCTGGAATCCAACAGTCCTCCAACTTCTGCCTTGCCTAGGGGTTCCTGCCTCCACCTGCTGTGCATCAGCAGCAGTGTGGTGCTCACCAGATTGTGACCCAGAAGCCTGACCACAAACATTTCCCACCGAGGTGTGTTTATCTGCACTGGTGGAGGGTGGGGATGACAGCTGTCCCGTGATTATTATGGTGGCCTCCTGTGAGGCTGGAGATGGGGCCACCTGGGTTGGGCCGGCGCCAGTGGCTGGAGGATATGTGTGAGAATGGACATGTGGTCAGTAGGAGGGATGGGCCAGTCAGTAAGGCAATAACAACTCACATTTGACAGACCCAGGAGGATGGAGCCGGTGTTTCCTCACCTCGTCAGCATCTGTCAGCCTCCATGTGGGTGACTGCTCTGTCCTCGGCCACACCTGTCACCTCCAGGGCACGCTATTGCACGGTGGTGAGGATTTTGATGTCTGCCACCCCTCCACCAGTTTAGGTCCCCTCACGGAGATTATGGGAGAGCTTTTCCTGAGGAGACACAGAGAGGGTAATGTTAGCCACACGCGTGGTTCACAGTGGTGGGAGGCGGATGTGTGAAGGGAGGATTGTGGGGGATTGAAGGGGAAAGGGATGGAGGGAGGGTTGGTGATCGCATGGACTGTGCGGGGTGGATACTCCCATGGGGGCAGACAGGTCTCCGGTGAGGAGAGGGCTGACGGTGTCTACTCACCCGTGCTGCCCAGTATTGGCCATTGACCTTCTTCCTGCACTGAAGGCGAGTCCTCCTAGTCACACTCCCAGCATTCACAGCTGCTGCCATCTCATTCTAGGCAGCACTGACTGCCCTAAGGCTAACCCGCCTGGACCCTCGGCAGAGCAGGACATCTCTCCTGGCATCAACGGTATCTAGCAACCTCCCCAAGTCAGCATTCCCGGATCGTGGGTGCCATTGTTGCTGGCTGGGATTGGCAGAGCAAATGCAGCTTAATTGTTGCTTGCTCTTGTTAGCGGGGGGCTGGCGAGCATGGTGTTGGCGAATTGGCTGGCGAGCCTTTAATTGCAGTGAGAAGCCCGTGCTGCCTCGTTAAGTGGACTAATTAATGTTGAATAGCGTTGCCAGTTCACTGGGCTGAGCGCTGGAAAGCTCACGGAAATTCCCGCTCACTACAGCATTTCTTTCCGGAGATTCGTGCCCAAAATGTCCTCCTTCCCAGAATTATTTAGACTAAACAAATGTATCTCAGAATAAAATATACAAGGGGCTGAATTTTCCGATATTTTTTCAAGGTGTCATACTCTGACTGAAACCTGGCATGTCGCACTCCAGCTGCACAGCCAAGTTTTTGTCCAGATATTGGGCGTGATTCTCCACTCCCACGCCGGTTGGGAGAATCGCCTGGGCCGCCAAAATTTCCCGGGATGCCGGTCCGACGCTCTCCCGCGATTCTCCCAAGCGGCGGGAACGGCCTGGTCGAGTTTCGCGGGCCGCAGGCCGGAGAATCGCCGGAGACACCCAAGATGGCGATTCTCCAACACCCCCGCTATTCTCAGGCCCGGATGGGCCGAGCGGCCATGCCAAAACGGCGGGTTCCCCCCGGCGCCGTCCACACCTGGTCGCTGCCGTCGTGAGCGGTGCGTGAACGCTGGGGGGGCGGCCTGCGGGGGGGCGAGGGGGGATCCTGCACCGGTGGGTACCTCAAATGTGGGGTGGCCCGCGATCGGCGCCCACCGATCGTCGGGCTGTCCTCTCTGAAGGAGGACCTCCTTCCTTCCGCGGCCCCGCAAGATCCGTCCGCCATCTTCTTGCGGGGCGGACTTAGAGAGGACAGCAACCACGCATGCGCGGGTTGGCCCCGGCCAACCCGCGCATGCGCGGATGACGCCCGTTATGCGGTGCCGGCCACGTCATCTATGCGGTGCCGCCTTTACGCGGGCGACAAGGCCTGGCGCGTGTAGATAACGCGGCCCCGATCCTGGCCCATTGTCAGGGCCTGAATCGGTCGGGACCAGGGCCATTTCGCGCCGTCGTGAACCTCGACGGCGTTCACGACGGCGCGGCCACTTCGGCGCGGGAGTGGAGAATCCCGCCCATCGTGTGTGCGTTCCTTCTTGTTGAATTGGGAATAGACAGAGTAATTAAGGGTATTGTTTTTACTGTATTGATTAGTATTGTTTAAGGTGTGATTGTAAGCTATTTTCAGGTGTGATGTTGATGAGTTTAACACTGTGTTAAAACTTTTCTTTTAAAATACCAAATCCCTATTTCTTTGTGCAATCACTCCTGGAGTGAAGTATTCTTTCCGCACAGTCTTACAAAATAAACTAAAATATTGAGGTTTCAGTCCAGGATCCTAGCCAATATTGGGGTCTGGTCATGAATTGTAATGAAGTCACATTGGCAAAGTTTGAATATTCAGTAAGAGGGTCATGTGCCGGGATGGGCGTTGTTCATTATCTGTAAATGCATTCAAATGTATTGAAACAAGGATCTTGACCTTTGTGGGCGTGGACCTCATTACATCACCGGTGAAGGATATTTAAATCAGAAAACATGTTCTCGCCAGAGAGAACCTCGTTTCCCCGATACTTGCGAGCTTTTGTTCCTTGTTCGTTCGTCACCATTTGCGCTGGCGGACGCAAGTTCCAAAATCACCCCCAAGGTATAGTATAGCAGAAATAATTCTCCTGATGATTCGAACTCTTTCAGAACAGAGAATCTCTCAATGAAGAATGCTAGAGAAATTAAGGTTTACTGAGGCTTTACAAATTGAGTCTACAATTTGTTATGGTGGCTACTTATGGGCAGCACGGTAGCACAGTGGCTAGCACTGTTGCTTCACAACGCCAGAGTCCCAGGTTCGATTCCCGGCTTGGGTCACTGTACGTGTGGAGTCTGCACATTCCCCTTGTGTGTGCGTGGGTTTCCATCGGGTGCTCCGGTTTCCTCCCACAAGTCCTGAAGGACATGCTGTCAGGTAATTTGGACAGTCTGAATTCTCCTTCTGTGTACCTGAACAGGCGCCGGAATGTGGCAACTGGGGGCTTTTCACAATAACTTCAGTGCAGTGTTAATATAAATCTACGTGTGACAATAAAGATCATTATTATTAATTAACGCATGGATTACATTATAGTAATGATTGGATATAGCAAAGTGTAAATGCAAGATAATCTAATCTATGAATGCAAAATATAACACTAGCTAAAAGTAAATACAAACTATAAATCCATTTTGAAATCCGTGCCGGATATTCAAACAAACAATGAAATAGTTTTAACTCAAGATACTGTGGACACTGGAAAACCAAACAGAAAGGGCCAGATGGACTCAAAGCATTACCCACAAATGTTGTCAGACCTGTTGAGTTTATCCAGCATTTTCTATTTTTTATTTATAATAAAATGGTTTATATTTACCTTTGTTTCAGCAATGGGGAGATCAAATAAAGGCCTCGCCCCTACTTCAACCGTGTAGTATTGGAGCCTTCACAGAACTGGGCCGGAATGCTCCGACTGTGGCGATGCACTGCTCCCGCCGGCAGTGCATCCCTGCCCGTGGGTTTCCCGATGGCGTGGGGTGGCTTCAATGGGAAGTGGTGGGAGTAGAGAATCCCGCTGCCAGGGAATGGCATACCGCCATGAAACACGGGGTTGGAGGACCGGAGGGTCCCACTCCTGAATTCTGTGTAAATCTAATTGGCGGGATTCTCAGTTTCTGTGACTAAGGGCTGGATTCTCCGTTTCAGCAGCTATTCGTGGGAGGTTTACGATGAAAAATTTGGCACCGTTCCCTCACAAATTCTGGGACCGGTTAGGGGCTCGCAGCGGTGGCAAGTGAAACTCCGGACTCCCACGCCGAAAACGGCCGGAGAATGGTCGGGCCCTGGCCGTGCTGCTGTTGCACTGTACAACATGAGAGGGGCGATATTGTTGGAGAGGACAGTGTGAAACAGACTGGTAAGCTCGAGGAAATACTTGTTAGGAAGGAAGATGTGTTGGGCATTTTGAAAAACTTGAGGATAGACAAGACCCCCGGGCCTGACGGGATATATCCAAGGATTCTATGGGAAGCAAGAGATGAAATTGCAGAGCCGTTGGCAATTATCTTTTCGTCCTCACTGTCAACAGGGGTGGTACCAGGGGATTGGAGAGTGGCGAATGTCGTGCCCCTGTTCAAAAAAGGGACTAGGGATAACCCTGGGAATTACAGGCCAGTTAGTCTTACTTCAGTGGTAGGCAAAGTAATGGAAAGAGTACTGAAGGATAGGATTTCTGAGCATCTGGAAAGACACTGCTTGATTAGGGATAGTCAGCATGGATTTGTGAGGGGTAGGTCTTGCCTTACAAGTCTTATTGAATTCTTTGAGGAGGTGACCAAGCATGTGGATGAAGGTAAAGCAGTGGATGTAGTGTACATGGATTTTAGTAAGGCATTTGATAAGGTTCCCCATGGTAGGCTTATGCAGAAAGTAAGGAGGCATGGGATAGTGGGAAATTTAGACAGTTGGATAACGAACTGGCTAACCGATAGAAGTCAGAGAGTGGTGGTGGATGGCAAATATTCAGCCTGGATCCCAGTTACTAGTGGCGTACCGCAGGGATCAGTTCTGGGTCCTCTGCTGTTTGTGATTTTCATTAATGACTTGGATGAGGGAGTTGAAGGGTGGGTCAGTAAATTTGCAGACGATACGAAGATTGGTGGAGTTGTGGATAGTGAGGAGGGCTGTTGTCGGCTGCAAAGAGACATAGATAGGATGCAGAGCTGGGCTGAGAAGCGGCAGTTGGAGTTTAACCCTGAAAAGTGTGAGGTTGTCCATTTTGGAACGACAAATATGAATGCGGAATACAGGGTTAACGGTAGAGTTCTTGGCAATGTGGAGGAGCAGAGAGATCTTGGGGTCTATGTTCATACATCTTTGAAAGTTGCCACTCAAGTGGATAGAGCTGTGAAGAAGGCCTATGGTGTGCTAGCGTTGATTAACAGAGGGATTGAATTTAAGAGCCGTGAGGTGATGATGCAGCTGTACAAAACTTTGGTAAGGCCACATTTGGAGTACTGTGTACAGTTCTGGTCACTTCATTTTAGGAAGGATGTGGAAGCTTTGGAAAAGGTGCAAAGGAGATTTACCAGGATGTTGCCTGGAATGGAGAGTAGGTCTTACGAGGAAAGGTTGAGGGTGCTAGGCCTTTTCTCATTAGAACGGAGAAGGATGAGGGGCGACTTGATAGAGGTTTATAAGATGATCAGGGGAATAGATAGAGTAGACAGTCAGAGACCTTTTCCCCAGGTGGAACAAAGCATTACAAGGGGACATAAATTTAAGGTGAATGGTGGAAGATATAGGGGGATGTCAGAGGTAGGTTCTTTACCCACAGAGTAGTGGGGGCATGGAATGCACTGCCTGTGGAAGTAGTTGAGTTGGAAACATTAGGGACCTTCAAGCAGCTATTAGATAGGTACATGGATTACGGTAGAATGATATAGTGTAGATTAATTTGTTCTTAAGGGCAGCATGGTAGCATTGTGGATAGCACAATTGCTTCACAGCTCCAGGGTCTCAGGTTCAATTCCGGCTTGGGTCACTGTCTGTGCGGAGCCTGCACATCCCCCCGTGTGTGCGTGGGTTTCCTCCGGGTGCTCCGGTTTCCTCCCACAGTCCAAAGATGTGCAGGTTAGGTGGATTGGCCATGATAAATTGCCCTTAGTGTCCAAAATTGCTCTTAGTGTTGGGTGGACGTGTTGACCTTGGGTAGGGTGCTCTTTCCAAGAGCCGCTGCAGACTCAATGGGCCGAATGGCCTCCTTCTGCACTGTAAATTCAATGATAATCTATGATTAATCTAGTACAAAGGTTCGGCACAACATCGTGGGCCGAAGGGCCTGTTCTGTGCTGTATTTTTCTATGTTCTATGTTCTAACATGGCGCCGGACGTGCGTGGACCCGACCTGCGATCAGTAACACAACAGCCCACACCCTGGCCACCCATCAGCCACTCCCCAACAGTGGCTCCCCCAGGCCTCGCAGAAGCCCCCAGCCAGCAGCACAGATCCCGGCCAGGTGTGGCGACGCTAGACACTGTTCGCAGTCGCCACACCGGGTTCCGTACCGCTAAGACTTCAGATGTCCCGCACTGTCGGGAACTCAGCCCATCGGGGGCAGAGCATCGTGGGAGGGCCGGCCGATGATGCACCAACGGTGTTGCAAAGGTGCGTAGTGCACAATGCGATTACGCCGTTTCCGAGGGGGGGAGCATGGGTGACCGGTCCCAATTTGGGAGTCAGAGACGGCTCTCCGCCTGATCGCAGATTACACTATTGGCGTCGGGCAATGGAGAATCCCGCCCTAAGTGTAGACACCAATGCAGAATTTGTGGACTTTCATGACAACAAAACTGGTGCCACACCTGGACCGATTCTGCTACCATTGAGGGGCCAGCATCAGCGTGTCATGGAACACAATCGATTCCAATGCAAAACAGTACAGGATTCGCCGAGTCCATGATTGACACTCGGGAAGCTGCAGCAGCACATACACATTACACTTCCCACACACACTCACCTCAGCCAACAAGATGGCACTGGTTGTGCTGGAGCTGATGGGTCGGCTGGAGCCAGGGGGAGGACACCTATACGGCCCGTGCCACTAAGTCCAGAGTGGGCTGTCAACGGTGTGTGCAGCTGCATGGCTGCATTGCCAGCTGCGGCAATGGTGTTTCATGCCCGTCCACCCCGACCCCACAGCCCACCTCCTGGCCACCCGGGCCTGGCAGAAGACCCCGGGCCATTGGCACAACTGTCAGCAAAAGAGGGCAATGTTGGGACACTTTCTGTACCCCCACTCTCTCCTTCGGCAACCTCGGTGCCGGTTTCACAATTTTTAAAAGCACACGTGAACCGTGCCATTGGGAACTCAGCCCATCGTAGGTGGGGAATCGCAGAGGACACAGAGAATACCGGGTCTGGCCCGCCAATGATATGCAAATGGTGTTTACTGCACAGCCATTCCAGAAAGCATTGACGTCGCTGTCAAGGTGATGGAGTATTGCGTTAAGTCGGTGCCCGCCACAAATTTGGCGTCGGAACCTATTGTCTGCCCAACCACCTTTCCCGATTTTGGTGTTGGCCAACGGAGAATCCCGCCCAAGTGTTTCATTCAAGAATTAATCAATTTTAGAATAACATGGCCTGGATTCTCCGATTCTTGGGCTATGTCCCCACACCGGCGTGGGAACAGTGGCGTTTACGCCAGAAACAAATGGCGTAAAACAGCCACTGATTCCCCATTTTGCTGGGGGCCAGCAGGAAGGCAGCGGAGAGCACCCGGCTCTAACTGCCGATATGGCCCTGGGAATTGCCGGGTCCGAGGCCGCAAATGCGCACGGCGGCGGCCCGCGAAATACGGATGCAGAGATGGGCTGAGAAGTGGCAGATGGAGTTCAACCTAGATTAATGTGAAGTGATTCATTTTGGAAGGTCGAATTTGAATGCTGAATACAGGGTGAAAGGGCTGGGATTCTACAAGCCTCCGCGCCAAAATCGTGCTTGGCGCAGGTGCGGAGAACAGGGTCTCAGACCTGCGATCGGCTCCAACGCCGGGACGCGATTCTCTGGCGATCGGAGAATCGGCGTCAATGGCGCATGTGTGGTTGGCATGCCGCCAGTCGGGAGCCGTTGAAAGAGGCCCCCGCAGCGATTCTCCGCGGTCGACCGGCCGAGTTCCGTCTGAGTTCCGCCGGTGTGGTTCCCGTATAGTTTCACCCGGCGGGAGATCAGACTCGCGGCCGCGGTGGTCGTCCTGGTGGGGTGTGGTGGGATCAGACACCGGGGGGGGGGGGCCTCCACGACAGCCACTACCGCGATCGGGGGCTACTGATCAGCGGGCACGTGCGATCCGGATGGGAGCCTATCTTCTTCCGTGGCGGCCCGCTGTGTGGCTGCGCCACGGGGGCCGACGCAAAAACGGGCGCCGCGCGCATGCGCAGACCCACGGCCGGATGTGCAGGGTCCAGTATTGGCAGCAGGAGCTGCGCAGCGCACGCCAGGGCCCTGCTATCCCTCTTGAAGTTGGAGAATCACTCCGGACTTTTTGAAAAAAGTCTGGAGTGATTCGCGCCTGTTTCCAGCGCGCGTGGGGATATAGCCCCATTTTCGGAGAATCCCAGCTAGGATTCTTAGAAGTGTGGAGGAACAGAGGGATCTTGGGGTCTACGTACATAGATCCCTCAAAGTTGCCACCCAGGTTGATAGGGTTGTTAAGAAGGCATTTGGTGTGTTGCCTTTCATTAATAGGGGCGATTGAGTTTAAGAGCCGCGGGGGACAGAATGGGCAGAATGGATGGGAGCAGGGGCATAATGGATAAGCAGGGCTTGGAGACAGCTGGTGATCTTGAGGTGTGGGCTAGATGATGGTGTCACTGGTGAGGCCTCTGTCCTAAGAGGGGCAGTTTGCGAGGGAGAGAGCCAAAAGCCACAGTACATGTCTTTTGTTTGGGGCAAACTCTCATTTCATTTCCAGCATCGAGTAGCAGACAATCCAACCTGACGTTGTTGGAGGAGCTTCCAATTAGCCTGGAGGTATGTAAGCGAGGTGCCCCCTGCCCTTTCACAGCACCAGCCTGCACAGCAAAACCTGTGGGGCTTAGTTGGCCACTTGTGGGCTTCAATCGGTCCAATGTGGACAGGCCACCTGCCATCTCCTCCACTGTCCTTCTATCCCACCTGTAAAATTTCAGGCAGATTGGGGACCATCTGGAAGGCAGCAGGAATGCTAACAGCTGAACTTTATCGAATGGTGGGGGTATCTAAAATCCAGCCTATTGAATAGATACAGGTCCATGTTTACAATTATAATACCGAGAGGATGTTTACTTCATTGAAAGAACAAAAGGCAAGGAGTGCCATAAGCATTATAAGAAATAGATTTTAACAGAAAAAATTATAAAAACACATGAAGTAAATAGCCTGATGAAACTGGGCGGCATGACGGCGCAGTGGTTAGCACTGCTGCCTCACAGCACCAGGGACCCAGTTGCGATCCTGGCCTGGGGTGACTGCCTGTGTGGAGTTTGTATGTTCTCCCTGTGTCTCCGTGGGTTTCCTCCGGGTCCTCCGGTTTCCTCCCACAGTCCAAAGATGTGCAGGTTGTGTAGATTGGCCGTGTTAAATTGCCCCTTAGTGTCCAAAGATGTGATGGTTAGGTGGGGTTACAGGGACAGGATGAGGGAGTGGGCCTCGGTAGGGTGCTCTTTAGGAGGCTTGATGCAAACGTGATGGGCTGAATGGCCACCTTCTGCACTGTAGGGAGTCTATGGAAACACCACCTGCAAAGGAATAATCAATAACTTTGTATCCTATTCTGTCCGATAAAGGTAATATCATTTCAATTTTTAATACTTTCTTTCTCCCCCAGGTTACTTCTTATTTTATATTCTCTATGTGCGAAAGAAATACTTCACTGTTCTTTTTAATGAATTTCAAAGAAACAGCTTGTTCCAAGCCTACAAGAAGTTTTATTTATTGTGCTGAATTTGAAAAACAAAATACATTTTTGTGATATGTCTCCTGTTGACTGAAATTGTGTGAGGGTAGAATAGATTTTCATTGGCAGACTTATGCTGACATGAAAGGAATAAAATATGAATCTGCTAGCTCCAGTCTACTACTTACTCTGCCTTTTTATCACAGATTTAATACCTCATTTATACCTCATTTATATTGTGGAATTGCTTCTAACTCCTGTTTTTTTCAATTTTTGTGTTTATACATTTGCTGAAAGAACTAGAGACTGCAGAAATCTTAAGGTAATGACTGTATTTTGCGACATGGATAATGGCAAGGCTGACAGCACTCATCAACATCACAAAGTAAATCGGAAACAGTTAAATATGGAAATCCAGACGTTTCTGGCTGATTTGCAACACTTTTCCAGAAGACGCTCTACTGGTACCTCCTTTAAGGAAATAGGGCAAGTACAGTCAGATATAAGTGAATTTTTTAACAGTTTGGTAAGTATTAATTACTAGCAAGATATTAATTACTGCCAAATGACATTTCTGACACTGAAAATGTAATGTTACTGCTTTAGTAACTCATGCCGTCAAATTTTAATTCTTGTTGGCGATTTAACAGTGATCAATTATATTCTTTTTTTTCTGTCTTTTTTGTACTTCTGTCTTAATCCTATCTTTATTTCCTCTATTTTGTTTTCTGTACAGAATTGAATTAAATATTTTAAATAACACTTTCTGGTTTAGACTCTGCCAGAGATTTTCACTTCCAGATTGGGAGCACAGAGACAAAAGATTTTCTGTCTCTCTGAGGCTGAATCTTAAAACTGTCCATCCATAGGTAAAGTTTTCCATCTCTTAGGTTGGGGGGGAGGAAAGGGGGGGGGGGGTGGGGGGAGGACGGTGGTGTGCTGAATTGTAAGTTGGACCCAACTATGCAGTGAGTTCTCTCAGTGAGCCAGAGAGAAGACAGAGCCAGGAGTGAGACACAGCTCAGAGTGAGTTTGGGAATTTGAATCGAGGTGGGAATTCAAAGCTGGGTGGGGAGGAAGTGCTTTTTGTGACTGGTAAGTAATGTTTCTGTTTTTCTGTTTCTTTTCATTGGTATATTTATTTATTTTTTTCTTCGTTGTTTATTTATTTATTTAAATTTTTTGGGGGGAAATTGAAATTGTTGAAATTAACCGAAGGTTTAAGACATGGCAGGAGATCTCAGACCCGTGTCATGCTCCTCGTGTGCGATGTGGGAGCTCAGGGACATGTCCACTGTCCCTGGCTCCTTCACGTGCAAGAAGTGTGTCCAGTTGCAGCTCCTGTTAGACCGCTTGACGGCTCTGGAGCTGCGGATGGACTCACTTTGGAGCGTCCGCGATGCTGAGGACGTCGTGGATAGCACGTTTAGCGAGTTGGTCACACCGCAGGTGAAAGGTACTGAGGGAGATAGTAAATGGGTGACCAAAAGACAGAGCAAGAGTAGGAAGGCAGTGCAGGTGTCCTCTGCGGTCATCTACCTGCAAAACAGATATACCGCTTTGGATACTGTTGAGGGAGATGGCTCAGCAGCGGAAGGCAGCAGCAGCCAGATTCATGGCACCGTGGCTGGCTCTGCTGCGCAGCTGGGCAGGAAGAAGAATGGCAGGGCTATAGTGATAGGGGACTCAATTGTCAGGGGAATAGACAGGCGGTTCTGCGGACGCAATCGAGACTCCAGGATGGTATGTTGCCTCCCTGGTGCAAGGGCCAAGGATGTCTCGGAGCGGCTGCAGGACATTCTGGGGGGGGAGGGTGAACAGCCAGCTGTCGTGGTGCACATAGGCACCAACGATATAGGTAAAAAACGGGATGAGGTCCTACAAGCTGAATTTAGGGAGCTAGGAGTTAAACTAAAAAGTAGGACCTCAAAGGTAGTAATCTCAGGATTGCTACCAGTGCCACGAGCTAGTCAGAGTAGGAATGTCAGGATAGAGAGGATGAATACGTGGCTTGAGAGATGGTGCAAGAGGGAGGGATTCAAATTCCTGGGATATTGGAACCTGTTCTGGGGGAGGTGGGACCAGTACAAACCGGACGGTCTGCACCTGGGCAGGACTGGAACCGATGTCCTGGGGGGGGGGGTTTGCTAGAGCTGTTGGGGAGAGTTTAAACTAATGTGGGAGGGGAATGGGAACCGATGCAGGAGGTTGGAAGGTAGTAAAACAGGGACAGAAATAAAAGGCAGTAAGGGGG
Organism: Scyliorhinus torazame; assembly: GCF_047496885.1. Classification (NCBI taxonomy): domain Eukaryota; kingdom Metazoa; phylum Chordata; class Chondrichthyes; order Carcharhiniformes; family Scyliorhinidae; genus Scyliorhinus; species Scyliorhinus torazame. The sequence continues at coordinate 308,484,472 of NC_092708.1, forward strand.
AAAGTGTAAGGCAGAGAAGCCATAGTCAAAAATCAAAAAGGGCGACAGTACAAGGTACAGTGACTGAGGGGAGCTCAGTGAATAGGACCAGGAATACTAAAAGAAATAAAACGGAAGTGAAAACATTAATGGTAAGCGACGCGGCAGGCTGTTACAGGAAGATATGGGTTCGACGACAAGGAAAATTAGGAGAAAGGTTAAGAGGAAATATAACTTAGGAGAGGTTATTGATCGAGGTGTTAAGATTCAGAACAGAGGTAAAAAAGCCGACATAAGTGTACTTTACCTGAATGCTCGTAGTATTCGGAATAAGGTAAATGAGTTGATGGCGCAAATCATCGTGAATGACTATGATTTAGTGGCCATTACTGAAACATGGTTAAAGGATGGTCACGACTGGGAGTTAAATCTCCAAGAGTAGCAAACCTTTCAGAAGGACAGAGTGGATGGTAAGGGAGGTGGTGTAGCTCTGTTATTTCAGGATGACATCCGGGCAACAGTAAGGGATGACATCGGTGCTATGGAGGATAAGGTTGAATCTATTTGGGTGGAAATCAGGAATAATAAGGCGAAAAAGTCACTGATAGGAGTAATCTATAGGCCACCAAATAGTAACATTATGGTGGGGCAGGCAATAAACAAAGAAATAACAGATGCATGTAGAAATGGTACAGCAGTTATCATGAGGGATTTTAATCTACATGTCGATTGGTTTAACCAGGTCGGTCAAGGCAGCCTTGAGGAGGAGTTTATAGAATGTATCCGCGATAGTTTCCTAGAACAGTATGTAATGGAACCTACGAGGGAACAAGCGGTCCGAGATCTGGTCCTGTGTAATGAGACAGGATTGATTCAGGATCTCATAGTTAGGGATCCTCTCGGAAGGAGCGATCACAATATGGTGGAATTTAAAATACAGATGGAGGGTGAGAAGGTAAAATCAAGCACTAGAGTTTTGTGCTTAAACAAAGGAGATTACAATGGGATGAGAGAAGAACTAGCTAAGGTAGACTGGGAGCAAAGACTTTATAGTGAAACAGTTGAGAAACAGTGGAGAACCTTCCAAGTGATTTTTCACAGTGCTCAGCAAAGGTTTATACCAACAAAAAGGAAGGGCGGTAAAAAGAGGGAAAATCGACCGTGGATATCTAAGCAAATAAGGGAGAGTATCAAATTGAAGGAAAAAACATACAAAGTAGCAAAGATCAGGACTGGGAAATCTTTAGGGGGCAACGGAAAGCTATTAAAAAAGCTATAAAGAAGAGTAAGATAGATTATGAGAATAAACTTGCTCAGAATATAAAAACAGATAGTAAAAGTTTCTACAAATACATACAACAAAAAAGAGTGGCTAAGGTAAATATTGGTCCTTTAGAGGATGAGAAGGGAGATTTAGTAATGGGAGATGAGGAAATGGCTGAGGAACTGAACAGGTTTTTTGGGTCGGTCTTCACAGTGGAAGACACAAATCACATGCCAGTGACTGATGGAAATGAAGCTATGACAGGTGAGGACCTTGAGAGGATTGTTATCACCAAGGAGGTAGTGATGGGCAAGCTAATGGGGCTAAAGGTAGACAAGTCTCCTGGACCTGATGGAATGCATCCCAGAGTGCTAAAAGAGATAGCTCGGGAAATTGCAAATGCACTAGTGATAATTTACCAAAATTCACTAGACTCTGGGGTGGTCCCAGCGGATTGGAAATTAGCAAACGTGACACCACTATTTAAAAAAGGAGGTAGGCAGAAAGCAGGTAATTATAGGCCAGTGAGCTTAACTTCGGTAGTAGGGAAGATGCTGGAAACTATCATCAAGGAAGAAATAGCGAGGCATCTGGATGGAAATTGTCCCATTGGACAGACGCAACATGGGTTCATAAAGGGCAGGTCGTGCCTAACTAATTTAGTGGAATTTTTTGAGGACATTAACAGTGCGGTAGATAACGGGGAGCCAATGGATGTGGTATATCTGGATTTCCAGAAAGCCTTTGACAAGGTGCCACACAAAAGGTTGTTCCATAAGATAAAGATGCATGGCATTAAGGGGAAAGTAGTAGCATGGATAGAGGATTGGTTAATTAATAGAAAGCAAAGAGTGGGGATTAATGGGTGTTTCTCTGGTTGGCAATCTGTAGCTAGTGGTGTCCCTCAGGGATCAGTGTTGGGCCCACAACTGTTCACAATTTACATAGATGATTTGGAATTGGGGACCAAGGGCAATGTGTCCAAGTTTGCAGATGACACTAAGATAAGTGGTAAAGCAAAAAGTGGAGAGGATACTGGAAGACTGCAGAGGGATTTGGATAGGCTAAGTGAATGGGCTAGGGTCTGGCAGATGGAATACAATGTTGACAAATGTGAGGTTATCCATTTTGGTAGGAATAACAGCAAAAGGGATTATTATTTAAATGATAAAATATTAAAACATGCTGCTGTGCAGAGAGACCTGGGTGTGCTAGTGCATGAGTCGCAAAAAGTTGGTTTTCAGGTGCAACAGGTGATTAAGAAGGCAAATGGAATTTTGTCCTTCATTGCTAGAGGGATGGAGTTTAAGACTAGGAGAGTTCTGCTGCAATTGTATAAGGTGTTAGTGAGGCCACACCTGGTATATTGTGTTCAGTTTTGGTCTCCTTACTTGAGAAAGGACGTACTGGCACTGGAGGGTGTGCAGAGGAGATTCACTAGGTTAGTCCCAGAGCTGAAGGGTTTGGATTACGAGGAGAGGTTGAGTAGACTGGGACTGTACTCGTTGGAATATAGAAGGATGAGGGGGGATCTTATAGAAACATATTAGATTATGAAGGGAATAGATAGGGTAGATGCGGGCAGGTTGTTTCCACTGGCGGGTGAAAGCAGAACTAGGGGGCATAGCCTCAAAATAAGAGGAAGTAGATTTAGGACTGAGTTTAGGAGGAACTTCTTCACCCAAAGGGTTGTGAATCTATGGAATTCCTTGCCCAGTGAAGCAGCAGAGGCTCATTCATTAAATGTTTTTAAGTTAAAGATAGATAATTTTTTGAAGAATAAAGGGATTAAGGGTCATGGTGTTCGGGCCGAAAAGTGGAGCTGAGTCCACAAAAGATCAGCCATGATCTCATTGAATGGTGGAGCAGGCTCGAGGGGCCAGATGGCCTACTCCTGCTCCTAGTTCTTATGTTCTTCAAAAAGTGTGGAGGTTGCTGAGTGCAGAAGTGGATGAGGCAAAAGGCCTGCCTCTGTTCTGTAGCACGATGTTTAGTTAAGGAAAAATATAAGACAATACAGTCCTCCAGTCCTCACCCCCTCACCCCACGTACACTGCCAATGGCCCATACATGCCTAATAATGTCACCTCATGTCTCCCAAGCAGGCTCCATGGCCGCTCATATCCACCATACCCCTCACATCTCTGTGGCGCTTTCCAGCCTCAGCACCAACTTAATGCCAATTCATGCCACTACAAGAAGCCTCATTCACCAAGCTTTTCACTTACCCCTTCATGCTAACTCAGCTAGTACCTTTTGACAGTTCCTTGATAGCTTTTACAGTTCCTTGTTGGTTTGACAGCTTGACAGTTTTGGACAACTTGACAGTTCCTTGACAGCTTGACAGTTCCTCAACAGATTGTCAGTTTCAATGTGCTATGCACTTTTATGCACAATCATGCTTACATTTAAAAATCCCAAAGGGTACCTTACCTCCATCAAAGCTTTTTCAGGACCAGATCCAAAGGAATACCTGATCTCTCCAAAGGAATACCCTGACTATTCAAATTACACCAATAAATTCAGACCTCCCCCTACCTGGTCTAATCAGCAAACTCCATGTTTCACACACCTGGTCTACACAATTAAAACATCAGTGAAGGCAACCGGTGGCTTAAATATCCAGCTGCCACCGCGAACTACGAATGTGTGCACGCCACTCCCACTCTACTCCGGTTCCTGTGAAAATAGGAAGTGCCATGTTTGGGGCAGGTAGAGACTTAGGATTTTCAGCACAATAGAGAAGCTCTCCATCATGGCAAAAATATGGGCTTCGTGTGGGCTTCAATAAGGATTTCCCAATCTGGATTATTTGCTTTTGATGCCCTGTTTACACATGTCCCAGATCTGCTGCATAAGCCTGTGGAGAACTGTAAGTGCAGTGAACAGTAAGCATTGCCCACTTCAGCACTGACTGCCAAATCTGAACAAACGTCTCCATGGGTAGGCTAAGAATGTAGCCAATATAAAATGAAAACTTTATTACCTGCAAATTGGACCTTTAAGAGAATCAAAATAACAGGGCTGACAAGATTTTGTTCTTCAAGTTTGACAGATATTTTGGTTGCAAGGTTTCCCTGAGGCAGGCATTGCACTGAGTAGGACATTTTGTGGGTTGTTGCTGAAGCTGACATTTGTTTGATTTTAAAGTGATCATTTTTGTTCATTGGCTGTTGAATCAGGACTTTTCTGTTTCCTTTATTCAGCTCTGCTAAGCACACTGCCTTGAATTCTACACATGGATTTCTCAATTGAAATACATCTATCTTAATGTTGTAAAGAGAAGGGTGAAGACATGAAAGTTAGGAGGCCCAAGAGTCAGAAGCACCAAAGATTGCTATCTTTTCCCGACTTAGACATTCCAGAGCACAAGGAGAGTGTTCAAGGTGGAATATCTGTGTAATGGCATGGTGATTGTCTCACTAAATTCTCTAGTGGTAATCATAGGAACTTAGAAAATAGACGCAGGAGTAGGTTATTCAGCCCTCGAGTCTGCTCCGCCATTCATTATGATCATGGCTGATCATCCAACTTCCCGCCTTCCCCCTATATCCTTTGATCCCTTTCGCCCCAAGAGCTATAGCTAACTTCTTGAAAGCATCGTGTTCAGGCCTCAACGGCTTTCTGTGGCAGTGTATTCCAAAAGCTGACCACTCTCTGGGTGAAGAAAGTTCTAATTTCAGTCTTAAATGGTCTACCCTGTAGCCTCAGACTGTGACCCCTGGATCTGGACATCCCCACCATCAGGAACTTCATTCTTGCATCTATCATGTGTAGTCCCGTTAGAATTTTATAAGTTACTATGATATCCGCCATCACCCCCCCCCCCCCCCCCCCCCACCCCCCACCCTCCCCCCATTCTTCTGAACTCCAGCCAATATAATCCTAACCAACTCAATCTCTCCTCATACGTTAGACTGGCCATCCCAGGAATCAGTCTTGTAAACCTTCTCTGCACTCCCTCTATAGTAAGGACACCTTTCCTCCTATAAGAAGATCAAAACTGTACACAATATTCCAAGTGTGGCCTCACCGAGGCCCTGTAAAGTTGCAGCAACACATCCCTGCTGCTGTACTCGAATACTCTCTCTCCAAAGGTCAACATACCATTTTCCTTCTTTACCGTCTAGTACCCAAAGACCCAGGGTAATGCTCTAGAGACGGGGGCAGATTGTAAAATTTTAATTCAATAAAAATCTGAAATTAAAAACCGCACGCTGCCAATGAGGCCATTGCCAATTGGCGGAAAAGCTGTCTGATTCATTAATGCCCTTTATGGAAAGAAATCTGGCATCCTTAGAACATAGAACATAGAACATAGAACAATACAGCGCAGTACAGGCCCTTCGGCCCACGATGTTGCACCGAAACAAAAGCCATCTAACCTACACTACGCCATTATCATCCATATGTTTATCCAATAAACTTTTAAATGCCCTCAATGTTGGCGAGTTTACTACTGTAGCAGGTAGGGCATTCCACGGCCTCACTACTCTTTGCGTAAAGAACCTACCTCTGACCTCTGTCCTATATCTATTACCCCTCAGTTTAAAGTTATGTCCCCTCGTGCCAGCCACTTCCATCCGCGGGAGAAGGCTCTCACTGTCCACCCTATCCAACCCCCTGATCATTTTGTATGCCTCTATTAAGTCTCCTCTTAACCTTCTTCTCTCCAACGAAAACAACCTCAAGTCCATCAGCCTTTCCTCATAAGATTTTCCCTCCATACCGGGCAACATCCTGGTAAATCTCCTCTGCACCCGCTCCAAAGCCTCCACGTCCTTCCTATAATGCGGTGACCAGAACTGTACGCAATACTCCAAATGCGGCCGTACCAGAGTTCTGTACAGCTGCAACATGACCTCCCGACTCCGGAACTCAATCCCTCTACCAATAAAGGCCAACACTCCATAGGCCTTCTTCACAACCCTATCAACCTGGGTGGCAACTTTCAGGGATCTATGTACATGGACACCTAGATCCCTCTGCTCATCCACACTTTCAAGAACTTTACCATTAGCCTAATATTCCGCATTCCTGTTATTCCTTCCAAAGTGAATCACCTTACACTTCTCTACATTAAACTCCATTTGCCACCTCTCAGCCCAGCTCTGCAGCTTATCTATATCCCTCTGTAACCTGCTACATCCTTCCACACTATCAACAACACCACCGACTTTAGTATCGTCTGCAAATTTACTCACCCACCCTTCTGCGCCTTCCTCTAGGTCATTGATAAAAATGACAAACAGCAACGGCCCCAGAACAGATCCTTGTGGTACTCCACTTGTGACTGTACTCCATTCTGAACATTTCCCATCAACCACCACCCTCTGTCTTCTTTCAGCTAGCCAATTTCTGATCCACATCTCTAAATCACCCTCAATCCCCAGCCTCCGTATTTTCTGCAATAGCCTACCGTGGGGAACCTTATCAAACGCTTTGCTGAAATCCATATACACCACATCAACTGCTCTACCCTCATCTACCTGTTCAGTCACCTTCTCAAAGAACTCAATAAGGTTTGTGAGGCATGACCTACCCTTCACAAAGCCATGCTGACTATCCCTGATCATATTATTCCTATCTAGATGATTATAAATCTTGTCTCTTATAATCCCCTCCAAGACTTTACCCACTACAGACGTGAGGCTCACCGGTCTATAGTTGCCGGGGTTGTCTCTGCTCCCCTTTTTGAACAAAGGGACCACATTTGCTGACCTCCGGTCCTCTGGCACTATTCCTGTAGCCAATGATGACATAAAAATCAAAGCCAAAGGTCCAGCAATCTCTTCCCTGGCCTCCCAGAGAATCCTAGGATAAATCCCATCAGGTCCCGGGGACTTATCTATTTTCAGCCTGTCCAGAATTGCCAACACCTCTTCCCTACGTACCTCAATGCCATCTATTCTATTAGCCTGGGGCTCAGCATTCTCCTCCACAACATTATCATTTTCCTGAGTGAATACTGACGAAAAATATTCATTTAGTATCTCGCCTATCTCTTCAGACTCCACACACAATTTCCCATCCCTGTCCTTGACTGGTCCTACTCTTTCCCTAGTCATTCGCTTATTCCTGACATACCTATAGAAAGCTTTTGGGTTTTCCTTGATCCTTCCTGCCAAATACTTCTCATGTCCCCTCCTTGCTCGTCTTAGCTCTCTCTTTAGATCCTTCCTCGCTACCTTGTAACTATCAAGCGCCCCAACTGAAACTTCACACCTCATCTTCACATAGGCCTCCTTCTTCCTCTTAACAAGAGATTCCACTTCCTTGGTAAACCACGGTTCCCTCGCTCGACGCCTTCCTCCCTGTCTGACCGGTACATACTTATCAAGAACACGCAGTAGCTGATCCTTAAACAAGCCCCACTTATCCAGTGTGCCCAACACTTGCAGCCTATTTCTCCACCTTATCCCCCCCAAGTCACGTCTAATGGCATCATAATTGCCCTTCCCCCAGCTATAACTCTTGCCCTGCGGTGTATACTTATCCCTTTCCATCATTAACGTAAACGTCACCGAATTGTGGTCACTGTCCCCAAAGTGCTCTCCTACCTCCAAATCCAACACCTGGCCTGGTTCATTACCCAAAACCAAATCCAACGTGGCCTCGCCTCTTGTTGGCCTGTCAACATATTGTTTCAGGAAACCCTCCTGCACACACTGTACAAAAAACGACCCATCTATTGTACTCGAACTATATCTTTTCCAGTCAATATTTGGAAAGTTAAAGTCTCCCATAATAACTACCCTGTTACTTTCCCTCTTATCCAGAATCATCTTCGCCATCCTTTCCTCTACATCCCTAGAACTATTAGGAGGCCTATAAAAAACTCCCAACAGGGTGACCTCTCCTTTCCTGTTTCTAACTTCAGCCCATACTACCTCGGAAGAAGAGTCCCCATCTAGCATCCTCTCCGCCACCGTAATACTGCTCTTGACTAGCAGCGCCACACCTCCCCCTCTTTTGCCTCCTTCTCTGAGCTTACTAAAACACCTAAACCCCGGAACCTGCAACATCCATTCCTGTCCCTGCTCTATCCATGTCTCCGAAATGGCCACAACATCGAAGTCCCAGGTACCAACCCATGCTGCCAGTTCCCCTACCTTGTTTCGTATACTCCTGGCATTGAAGTAGACACACTTCAAACCACCTACCTGAACACTGGCCCCCTCCTGCGACGTCAAATCTGTGCTCCTGACCTCTATACTCTCATTCTCCCTTACCCTAAAACTACAATGCAGGTTCCCATGCCCCTGCTGCATTAGTTTAAACCCCCCCAAAGAGCACTAACAAATCTCCCCCCCAGGATATTTGTGCCCCTCAGGTTCAGATGTAGACCATCCTGTCTGTAGAGGTCCCACCTTCCCCAGAAAGAGCCCCAGTTATCCAGAAATCTGAATCCCTCCCACCTGCACCATCCCTGTAGCCACGTGTTTAAATGCTCTCTCTCCCTATTCCTCATCTCACTATCACGTAGCACGGGCAACAACCCAGAGATAACAACTCTGTTTGTTCTAGTTCTGAGCTTCCATCCTAGTTCCCTGAAAGCCTGCCTGACATCCTTGTCCCCTTTCCTACCTATGTCGTTAGTGCCAATGTGGACCACGACTTGGGGCTGCTCCCCCTCCCCCTAAGGACCCGGAAAACACGATCCGAGACATCACGTACCCTTGCACCTGGGAGGCAACATACCAAACGTGAGTCTCTCACGCTTCCACAAAATCTCCTATCTGTGCCCCTGACTATAGAGTCCCCAATTACTAATGCTCTGCTCCTCTCCCCCCTTCCCTTCTGAGCAACAGGGACAGACTCCGTGCCAGAGGCCCGTACCCCATGGCTTACCCCTGGTAAGTCGTCCCCCCCACAAGTATCCAAAGCGGTATACTTGTTTCTCAGGGGAACGACCGCAGGGGATCCCTGCACTGACTGCTTTTTCCCAGCCCCTCTTACAGTTACCCACCTATCTCCAATCTTTGGTGTAACTAATTCCCTGAAGCGAATTACTTGGTCCAGCCTACATGTGGCGTTTAAATTGCCGAGCCACTCAGTCCAAGCGCTGAGGCAATTAAAGATGGACAATAAATGTTGGCCCAGCCAGCGATGACCACATCCCACAAATGAGTTTAAAAAAACTTCTACAGCAATGAGAACACAAATGAGAGCCCAGAAATTACAAGCAATGAAGGTTGACTTTGAAAAATAAAGTCATTCACACTTGCCTGTTGATTCCATGGATTATAAAGTCTTGAATTTACTAAAACATCTGCCAAGATGTTGCGGAAAACAGAAAGCTGCATTTTCCCTCCCATCATCCAATTCACAAAAGTTAAAAGTGCAGAAACAAATTCACAAAACTATGTGATTAATTGTCTTTCCTTTAAACAACAAAATTCTGCAGCCAGTGGCAATAAAATCAATCATCCCTTTCTACTACTACATCTTAACACTGCCAGCGAATTAACTGAATGGAGTTCCTCATCTACCACTCCTGCTCTCTTTGAGTTCCGATTGTGGTGTGTGGCTGGGGGTAGTTCCCCTGGAACCTTAGAAAGCTGACACTTATCTCAGAGTGTGATCGCCTTCCGTCTGTATGGCTCAATGAGGGAACAAGCCCATACCTGAACCTTGTCCATGTGAAAACATTGGAGGAGCAAATAAGAAAATAGATTTGTTGATGTTTCTAGGTAACCAGAAACATCTAGATTTATTCTCCGCTGTTCCTGAAATTATGCTGACTCGTCTTATCATGGATATGGTGGTCCTAACAAGTTTTGGAAGCTCACTGATTATATGCTGCCCTAAACATCTTTCAAAGCAGTGTTAACTACCCCTTAGCAAGCTATCTATTTCCTTAGAAGCTGTTCCGAGAATCTGGAGACTGAAGACATTTCCTGGAATGTCAGAAGCTCCAGGTTGTTCTGCAGATCATGAGACACATTCCTGCTATGTTGTGTCATGAGCTCCCCCCACATGTCCATTATCATTAAAACCATTGCCACTTTCTCCATTTCAGACTTCTAAATCATTGTTCTTGGGTCCCGAGATATAGATCTGTGGGCTTCTTGGACGCAGCAAATTATTTCCCAACCCTCAACCCTGTAGCATTGTCCCTCTCTTCCACGCCCAGATTCTAAATATTATTATTGCTCAGTGACTCAGCTCTGCTCGCTGTCTAATTCCTGTGAGTAGGTGTTACTGTGTTATGGATTACACAGGTGAAATGACAGGACAGAGTAAATGAAGATGTGGAAGTCCTTAGGTCAGCAGTGTGGCTTCCTCTTTCTGTAATGTGAACAATAAAAGGACTTGCTTAGTGGAGTTCAAATGCATTGAAATAGTTTGGGAAAATACATAGAAATTTGCCTCAAGCCACACAAAATCTTTTTAATCGCTGTGTTGCAGAAAACTGTCAGCCCAGCCACATCTCTAAGATGTTGCAGAGGATTGAACAGGCCATTATTTCTTATTCCAGTATTGGATTCAATTTGTATGGTACATCATCCAGGATTAAATGATATTTATTCTCTTGTAACCTGCTAAATAGAGGGCTACAATATTAATTAATGGACTGATATATGCTTTGTTATACATAAATATTGCTAACTATGTAGCATTGTGGATAGCACAATTGCTTCACAGCTCCAGGGTCCCAGGTTCAATTCCGGCTTGGGTCTCTGTCTGTGCGGAGTCTGCATATCCTCCCCGTGTGTGCGTGGGTTTCCTCCGGGTGCTCCGGTTTCCTCCCACAGTCCAAAGATGTGCAGGTTAGGTGGATTGGCCATGGTAAATTGCCCTTAGTGTCCAAAATTGCCCTTAGTGTTGGGTGGGGTTTACTGGGTTATGGGGATAGGGTGGAGGTGTTGACCTTGGGTAGGGTGCTCTTTCCAAGAGCCGGTGCAGACTCAATGGGCCGAATGGCCTCCTTCTGCACTGTAAATTCTATCTATCTATGATTTACCTTTCAACCATTTATCCATTTACCTGTGGATATCACAATGAATATTTTAAACCAATCTGGTAGTATTACGGATGAGATGTGCATGGGTAATATTACTGTTGAGTTTGCTTGACAGTTATTAACTTGATCTTCTGAGCAGTAAAGATTATATCCATCTGTCAAGACACAATCCAATTATATTTCGACCTCTATATAATCATTCAGTCATTGTATTTCTGATGGAGAGGTAACCGCTGTGTCAAGAAAGGACAAAGATTTTTTTGAGGACATATACCAGCATGTTGAAGATGAGGAGGGCAGTTTATAATGGATCACTGTGTAGACAACTGGATGAACTTGTTTTTTTTTCATGACAGAAAGCTTTGGTTTCCATTAAGGAAGTTGCATAGGCAATTTAGTGGTTCACCACGATAATCCAGGGTTGCAAAAACAGCTGAGCATTTCTGCTGAGCATATCCTGGAAATGTTGTGGGTTACTACACCGTCTTCATGTTAAACAGTAAGGGAATTGCTCAATTTCTAGACTATGAAATTGAAATTGTCACAAATTGGCTGGTTTGGATCTGAAGCCTATTGTCAACCTGATAGCAGGTTGTTACAATTGTGATCGGTTGAACAGCCTCTCATTCACTATCAATTTTGTGAGCTTTGACACAAACTGATTATGAAATTAGTGTCAGCATAGATTACTTCATGAGGAAACGTTTAGAATTATTCAGAAATACTTCCGTAACTTACTGGAGCGTATAGATATTATCTAATTTGACTGCCAGAATTGCAAAATTCACTTGAAAAGCTTTAACTGAAATGTCCTTCAATATTTTTCACACAGAGATGGAGACTAAGCAATTTTGTTCCTGCACTATCTATTAGTAGAATAATTGATTTTTTTCATTATGAGCAAAGTGACCTGCATTCCATGGTCTGTGATTGGTAGGAAGACGGCATTCAGAATTGAACTACTTAACTTTCAAAATTCTAATTTTATCTTAAAAAACATCTGTTGGCGCACCATAGGTTAAGCAAGTAAGAGTAGATCATTGTCTTCCTTGCTTGGGAATGAAAATTACATTGGTATCATAAAGAGCAAGCAATCCACCTTTTCAGATTATCACGAAGACATCAAAAACCATATTTAATGTTCAAAAATTGATTCATCCAGAAATATAGCGCAGCGAGTCCAGTATAGATTTCAAGCAAAACAGCTTTATTTAATGTTGCCTTGAACTGATAGATAATTTTGCTTTACGGCCGCAAGGATTTTAGGGCACATTTATAAGATTGAAAGGCAATGCATTAGTGCATGCCTTCAGTTTGGAATAGAATAACTATTGATACTGAGTCACAACTCAGCTTACATTACACAGAACCAAGTAACTATAAGGTTTAATGGAAGCTTTTTTCTCCTTTATATGAGAATTGCGAGGATTCACACTGGAAACACGATACCAGCATTGTCCTAATTCATTCTAAGATGATTTGCATGATAAACAAGGTTTTAGAATCGATTTGATTCAAACCATTAAAATCCACAGGGAGCTGCATTGCTGTCAAGCAGTAATATTTCACAGTTGGTAACTACTTCTCGTAATTGAGAAGTCAAAATTTGCAGAATTGATAATCCCTGAGGATTACACATCATTGTTGATTCAAACAAATTGACACTAAATCCAAGTCTTATTCTGGGTTTGACATTTTCTGATCAGATCAGTGTTTCATGGTACCTGATCCCTTTAAAGCACTTCTTCCAATTTTCCCATTATTAATTAGAAGTAACTCAAAACAGTAGCAAGTTACAAACAGAAGTGGATGTGATTTTCCAGCCCCCACCCCCCACGGGATGTTTTCCAGTGGCGGAGATGACTTGCCAATGGCCGCCAGCAGAATCTTCCAGTCCCACCAATGTCTACGGCATTTTGCATGACTCACTTGTCCCATCGCTGGGGAACCTGCTGGGGGTTGCCATCTTGGGACTGGAATATTTTGCTGGCGGGAAGGACCAGAAAATTCAACCCTGCATCTTTGCAAGTGAAAGTTGTTCCTGCCTGCATTTAAGGGTAAAAAAGCATTCATAGACAGTAAAAAAGTGAGATGTTTAGGCACCAAAGGTTTGCTCGTAAATAAGAGGTGTGGGGAGGGATTTGCCGGTGTTCACCATGGGCGAAAATGGCCTCACCGAGGGAAAATGGCCTCACCGGGGGAAAATCCCACAACAACATGGGAACTTAAATCTTGGCAGCGAGAATCTCATTTAATATAATTTTAATAAATTAACATTTACTTAAAGGACCATATGTTCTGACCAGATAAGGAATTTCCCCCCATCGATGTGGCAAGACTCCCCTTATCCATTGGCGGAGTTGCCTTGAAGCTTTTGCGGTGAAGCGGGGGGGGTTCCATGTCTGTGTCAGGGAGAGTTTTGTTTTAACGCAGATCGGGTACCCTTTAAAAAGAGCACACCAATCTCCGGACCTGGAATTGCTGGTGCTGTTAGGCCCCACTCTGCCAATGTGATGGTGAAAACCACAAACACAGATTTTATTACAATTTGTTTCTGTATCATAAGTGCTCATTTTTAAGAATAGTAATGAAAGCAATTTTATCAGTTAAATGACAAAATTCATCCAAGTAATGCATTTAACCAAACCACATTGTTTGTCCAGCGGTGTAGCAATTTTCCATTGTAGGATAAAGTACCAATGTGGATCATTTTGAAGGAATACATGTGGAGTCATTTTTTGTACAACAGTGGATCATAATTATTTTGTGAACCATGTATTATTTCTATTTTCGATAAATCAATTAACCAATTAAACTAACTTAATTAAACTAAGGAACAAATTAAATGCACAGCCTGTTAAAGAGATACAACCTGAAACAAAAAGCAAATCACAAATACAAATGAAAACATTCAACCAAAATGTGATTAAGAGAGTCGAAAAGGTACCCCAGTCCCCATGGTGCCCACAGGGTGCAAAAGGCCTTGACGGTGCCGGTACACACCACATGCTCCATCGCTGGGGACATTGGACTGCGAGTGCAGCCCTCTAAATGCTAAGTCATGTTGGATGATCAGTTGCCCGCTGCCTGGACCTGTTGATGGCATGTTTGGCCCAGGAGCAGGTTCGTGATGAGGTCCTCCTTCTTCCCTGTCCCTCTCTACACTAAGTGCCTGTACAGCAGGAACAGGGGCGGAAGTGCACAAAAGAATATTGCAGAAGTTTTTTAAGAAACCAAAACAGGACTGCAGTTTAGGACAGCCAAATAAGCATGGTCCACGGACTCCACAAGGCTGCGAAAAAGGCAGGCTTCTTGGAGTCCCGTGAACTGATGCAAACTACGGTTGTATGGGACTGCTGCATGCAACACCCTCCACCCTAGGTGCATGATGGTAAGAGGGAGAACTCCGTAGAAGGACGTCCACTGCTACCTTCATCACCGGACGACAAGACAAGGCGTGCTCAGATGGCGGGCGAGGAAGTGAAGGGTGTGCAACAGCAGCCCATACCGAAAATCTCTCTGTGCAGTGCAAAAGAGCACAGAAAGCATTTCCACGAGGCAGCTTGGGCTGTGGGTCTCCAGCTCCCGAGGGAGGGTTCGGGGCTTGGGGCCAATGTGAAATTCAGTCCAACTACGGGTGCGCTCAGATGTGAGTTCAATGCACAGCTGCGTTGCCTTGAGACCACAACTGCCATTGGGTTTAGGCATAACTATTTTACACCATGTATTATTAGTGCAATCACTAATTAATGGCATAATTGCTTGAGGCAAACTTTGATCTAATTATTCTACTAGTTTGGTTAAAATGGGGGTCAATAGTGCTTTTTATTGTTTTATTTTGTTACATTTTGTACATTTTGCACTGGTGAATTATTTCAAATATTAGTAAGAATGAGGACACAGGTGCGTTGCCATGTTTCAGTTTTTTTAGGTCTTTTTTTCTTCATTGAAATTATTTAGATTTGAATTCGGGTTATGTTTCTGCATTAAAATACAATCATTTTGCAAAAGTTTGAGAAACAGTGCCGGGATTTGCTATTTCTTTGGGCCAACAATCGTTCTTATTGACTTCAATGAAGAGAGGAAGCTAAATATTTTTTTAATCTTATCATTCAATGGCATGATTAAACAATCAGAATCTGTATGATGGGTCTAACGTTATTCATGTGAGCCCAACTTCTCTGCTATAATTATATTTTTGGGAGAGGAGGTATGCAGTTTGGTTGATGAGCCTAGAAGCAAATCCATGAATGGAGAAGAAGTCAGGGAATTGCTCTCAAGTGTATTTTTCCAATGAATGTTTACAAACAAAAGGTGGAAAACAGACGTAGGCCAGAATTTTATGTAGAGGCAGAAAAGTTTTGGGTGAAACTGCTTCCATTCGGCTGTGTTACTCGTAACTGATTTTACAGCGATCGGGCCATTAGTTGACTCAAGGCGATCTCCCACCTCTACCTGGGAGGAGGTCCTATTTCCAAGCGCTGCCTGTAAGTCTCTATAATCCCAGCAGCACTACCAAGAGGCATGGCCAATTCTGAGGCTGCAGGCAGCCTCCAACGATGATCACCAATGGAGTCGGATGTGAGAATAAGCTGAGCTCTTCCACTGGAGCCAGGCTGGCAGGCCCCGGCAAGGACAGGGAGGACTGGCTTGAGGAAGGTGGTGAAGGGGTGGCAAACACTGATCGTGAGTGGTACAGAGGGAAGCGGGGGTGGAGTTTCATTGCCCAAACAGGAGAGACCCTCACCCCACAGCCTGTAAGATACCAGCAGCGATGGAAAGAGACCCTTCTATGTCCATTCGGGCATCAATTAACTCAAAGGCTAGTGATCCGGTCCAACCCGTCCCCTGCTGCTGGTAAAATACCAGTGGAGGCGGGTAGACAATGGGCATATTGTCACTGCCAAGTATGGCCCGCCTGCATGTCAGTCTGGTTCTGGGGAGCGGGGTGAGTTTCGGATAATATTACACCCATTTGTACTGTCAGATTTTAAAGAGCAGGCTTCAAGTTTCAAGTCTGGACCTAAAGCTTAGAGACCAAATGCAAGAGTTCAATTTTTGTTCAAAGTTACCAAAATGGAATGGTGGTGCCAAAATTAACGCACAATTAGGAAAGAAATTGTGGTGTATTTTATTTAGAGAACTGAAGGATGATTGAGTGAAGAAAGTTGGGTTATGTGCAACTGTTACACCATATGATGACTGGAAGATAAAGCTGCTGAATTATTTACATCAAGCATATACTCACTGAATTTTCCTTCCTGCCAGCTGAGACTGAAAACCCAGCAGTAGTGAAACAACCGCTGCCTTCACTTAAACAATGATAATTACCTTCGCCTTCATGAAAGTGTCCGAGCTCGACTGCAGGCTCAGAATGGCCATAATTCCTACCCCACTGAGGGTCCACTGTGATGGTGGCAAAGACAAGAATATGCCCCAAGGTTCCTGGAATCTCGACTTTTTCATGGGGCTTTGATGTTGACTATCCGCAGAGCTGCTCTGCAATAATTTATCTTTCTCTGAAGGCTTCAATAAATTATTGAAATGGAAGAGAGATGGAAGAGAGACAAAGATGAGAAATGCATTTCAAACTGTGAGCAGGACAGAGAAAATTTAACTGTAAGGTCAAGTGCTTCTTGACTGGTGTTTTCAAAGGGAAGATTGAAACAGCTCAATGCAGCCCGATGAGAAGGGACACTTTGTACTTTTTCTTCTTCTTTCAGCCGCATACATTTTCTGAACTTTATAGAGTATGGTTTGGACACTGCCAAAGCTATAACAGATGTGTAATTTGTACATCGGGACCTCCACCCTCCCCCAACCCTGGGAATGGGATGGTGGAGGTGCCATGCATGTTGTCTTTCCGCTGCCCCGCTGCTGCTGGTAGCGCGTACCCGCTCGCCCTTAGAACAATTGAAGTCCTCAAGTCAGCGCTTAAGAACATAAGAACTAGGAGCAGGAGTAGGCCATCTGGTCCCTCGAGCCTGCTCCGCCATTCAATGAGATCATGGCTGATCTTTTTTGGACTCAGCTCCACTTTCCGGCCTGAACACCATAACCCTTATTCCCTTTATTCTTCAAAAAACTATCTATCTTTATCTTAAAAACATTTAAAGAAGGAGCCTCAACTGCCTCACTGGGTAAGGAATTCCATAGTTAAACCTCTTAAGAAACTCTTCCCACTGGTGTTGATAAGTTACCAGCCGCAGAAGGGGACTTTGCCACCTGGAAAGGTCACCCGGTAGAATCACCCCCACCCTCACTGTCAGTGAAGCAAGGCAGTGCCATAATGGTATTGTCACTAGACTAGTAATTCAGAAACCCAGGACAAGATCTGGGGTTCAATTCCCATCACAGCAGATGGTGAAATTTGAATTCAATTTTTTAAAATCTGGAAGTAAAAAGTTAAATCAAGGGCGGCACTGTGGCGCAGTGGTTAGCACTGCTGCCTCATGGTGCCGAGGACCTGGGTTCGGCCCATGTGGAGTTTGCACATATTCCCCGGATCTGCGTGGCTCTCATCCCCATAACCCAAAAAGATGTGCAGAATAGGTGGATTGGCTACGCTAAATTGCCCTTAATTAGAAACATTTATAAAAAGCTAAATCTGGAATTAAAAAGGCCCAATGATGACTATTAAACCATTGTCTATTGCTGTAAAAACCCATCTGGCTCAAACGAAAATCTGCCACCCTTACCTGGTCTGGCCTACATGTGACTCCAGATGACTTCAATGTGGTTGAATGCCCCCTGAAATGGAGGGATGGGTAATAAATGCTGGCCCATCCAGCGACACCTCCATGCTATATATTTTTAAAACTACTCATTGGGGCCCGTCAGATTGGCGTTGGTGATCTGCAACTCCATGTACCTGAATTACAGGCTTCAATCTCTTGCCCCGAAACCTGCAACAGTCCCAGCAGTGTCAACCGCTCCCAGTGCCCTTGCTGGCACTAAAGAGCTGCCTGCCATCTGATTGGTTGGGAATCTCCATCAGCTGATGCCAAAAATGAGAATCGCTTTTGACGTCAAAATCGTGGTGGGTTCACAACAAATCACAATTCTTCGGCACCTCGGCAGCGGCATCAATGCGTTCCACTCCACACGTACATTAAACGCCATTTGCATATCATTAGCAGGCCTGACCCGATATTCAATGACGGGGGTATGGACCTTTGGGTCGGAGTGACCCGCATGGAACTGGGGCGGGGTCCAGGCATGGATCACCATTGCAGCGGCCTGCAAGGCAGTCATCTTGCTGCACACTCCACTGACCACCCACTGTGGCCCCCGAATCTGCTGAGGGTCACCGGACGTATGGGTGCCCCCACCCCACCACCCCTGCACCCCAGCCTCCACTCTCCACCCCACCACTCCTACACCCCAGCCCCGCATCGGCATCTCCACATACCAGCCCCCACATCGCCACCCCTGCAACCCAGATCCTACCCCACCACCCCTGCATGCCAGCTTCCACAGCCGCACTCCATCCTCCATCATACAAACCCCCTAACACGCCGGTGGAGCATTATATGGCCCACCCAAGGGCAAAGCTCACAGCAACCCCTACAGAGCACACCGGAAAGGGGCTGTGGAGCATACAGATGGCAAGGGCACCGCCAGCCGACTGTACCCCTGTCAGCAAGGACAGATGCCAGGGCCAGAGGCCCCCATGGTGTCGGGCACTGACGGGGTCAGGGATGCGGTGATGAGGGGGGTGGGGACATGTCGGGGCAGGGTGCGCAGTGCCATCCAGAGCCAGCATGTAGTTCGTTGAACTTGGTTAGGCATGGGGGTACGCACCATGCTAACATGCCAGCCTTTCACCCCCTGCAGACAATGGATATCGGAATCGAACCAGCAATGGTGGCCTTCCTGTTAGTCGCTGCAGCCCTGGGGGATGCACTGCAGCTGTACTAGCTGGAACTGCTCGAGGAGTAGGACCGTGAAGCAGCAGAATATGCCCCAGAGGAACAGGAGGCAGCCACTGAGGATAGAGAGCTAGCTGCCCAGTCGGGCAAGGAGGAGGTGCAAAGAGACACGGCATGAGGCCTCGTGTGTTCGGAAGTGTCGGTCATTCGAGGCCCTGCCGGACCGGATATGCCATCGAAGACTGGCTGAGCAATGGGACAGTGCGATATATCTGCCTGATCACGGCACACCTTGGGGAATGGATATGGCACACACTCCCAGTTGCTGTCTGGGTGATGGTCTCCCTGAACGCCTACGCAATGGGGTCCTTCCAGAGGCTGAATAGGACCTGTCCGAGATTTCACAGACCTGAGTGCACAGCTGCATCCGTGCCATCACAGAGGCCCTATAAGCCCAATTGGCATAATACATCCATTTCAATGTGGACCGAGCCCACCAGGATGCCTGGGCGGCAGGGTTCACCGCCATCGCCGGGATGCTCCGGTCCAGGGGGGTAATTTACGGGATGCATGTCGACCTACGAGCACCGGCTGATCACAGGCCGATCTTCACAACCCGGCGTGTTCCACTCCATCAATGTGCCGCTGGTGACAATAAGCGATTATTATATTATTATGATATGAGCTGTGTATCATGCACGTCTACACCCGATAGCCAGGCAGTGTGCACACCGCCTTCACCCTGCCACACACAATGGTTCCTAGCTTGTTCGAGGTGCATCCACAGCTGGGGGGCTGGCTCCTGGGTGACAGGGATTACCCACTGTGATCGTAGCTGATGATGTCTATCCAGAGGCCACAGACTGACGCGAAGACCCGCTACAATAACGCAGCGACCTGGGACGTGATACTGAAGATGCAGTTCTGGTGCCTCGACAGCTCTGGAGGGGTTCTCCAGTACAGCACTGTGAGGGTTTCCCACATCATGGTGACCTGTAGCGCCCCCAACAACATCACGCAGCAGTGAGCGATGTGTTGGAGGAGGAGGATGAATGCCAGTCCTCTTCCACCGAGGATGATGTGGAGGACAGTGGGGATCGGCAGGACATGATGCCCAGGCAGGCATGGGACGGCACACAACATATGACACTCTAATCGCCTCCAGGTTCACCGACCGCGAGGGGGGGGGGTGGGGGGGGAGGGGAGGGGGGGGGAATAGCCAGGAGCACGGCCACCCCATCCCACCTCCTAATCCTAGCCATTAAGTTTATCATGTTTCTCTGACATACCCTCGCGCTAAGGTAAAAAAACTCTCATTAAAACTATTCCCTCAGCAAAACTTCAGCAATTTATAATTTTGAGAATAAAATAGATTTTTGTTATACTGAGAGAGAAAAGTATTCTATCACTTGTCTTGCTTACAAGCTACTGATAGATGAATGGAAATTGTGCATATGACATATCTTCAGATTTATGGAAATTGCCTTCAGTTAACAGAATCGTCACAATAGACAAATGTGGGGGCGATGGAGTGTGGTATGGTGCGAATAGTGTCCACATTATGGGCAGCACGGTGGCACAGTGGTTAGCACTGCTGCCTCATAGTGCCAGGGAGCCGGGTTCAGTTCCGGCCTCGGGTGACTGTGTGGAGTTTGCACATTCTTCACATGTTTGTGTGGGTTTCTTCCAGGTGCTCCAGTTACCTCCCACAGTCCAAAAACGTGTAGGTTCTGTGGAATGGCCATACTAAAATTGTCCCTTAGTGTCCAGGCATTTGCAGGTTAAGTGGCATTACAAGGTTGCAGGGATAAGTGGGAGCCTGCTTAAATGGTCTCCTTCTCCATTTTTGGGATTCTATGATTCACATGCCTTGGCAGCAATTTAGTCCATGGATTTTTGTTCTTTAGAGGGATACGGACCCCGGAAGTGTAGAAGATTTTAGTTTAGACAGGCAGCATGGTCGGCGCAGGCTTGGAGGGCCGAAGGGCCTGTTCCTGTGCTGTACTTTTCTTTGTTCTTTGTTGTTCTTTGATTTACCATCCACTGTTGCACAAATCACTTCAGTTCTAGCTGCAGCCGGGTAATCTTTTCTGCCAGGTTATGATCCAGCAGCAAAGGTCAATATTACTGTCATGATATCCATATTAGCATATCATGGTGCAATCACACACACACTGATGGACAGGTAGTTGGACCAACCAACACACACACAACATCGCAGCCAATCACCAGTGAGAGCACATGCACTATAAAACAGGGAACACCACAGTTCCCGTTCATTCTACCAGGAGATAGCTCAGAGCACAGAGCTCACAGCGCGCCACTCAGACATACACCATGTGCTGAGTGCCTCACTAAGATAATGCTCGGGCTGGGTCCACAAGTTAGCTGGTGGAGCACGAACCTCAGCCAGCAGTTAGTAGTTGTTATTGTTTAAGACAATAAAACAGAGTTGTACCATCTACAACTGTGTTGGATCATTTGTGTATCGGAACACCGAACACGACATGATACCAGTAGTGGAAGCTAGCCACCGACTGTGATACCTACCTGCACCCTTTCAGACATCCGCCATCCTGCTCCATGGAAAACATCAGCTCGCCGCAGCCGCTCCGAATGTTCAAACAACACCTCCAGCTCTTCCTAGAAGCCACAGACAGGGACAATGCATCGGACACCAGGAAGATCGCCCTCCTCCTCTCCACGGCAGGGCAACACGCCATCCACATCTACAACACCCTGGCATTCGCGGAAGGCGAGGACAAGACAAAATACAAGACGGTGCTTCTAAAGTTCGGGAACACTTCAGCGTGGAAGTTAATGAGAGCTTCAAGAGGTACCTCTTCCAGCAGCGCCTGCAGGGTAAGGATGAGCCTTTTCAATCTTATTTGACACACTTCTATATCCTCGCGCAGTCCTGTGGCTATGAGGCCACCTCCGACTCCATGATTCGGGATCAGATAGTTTTTGGGGTCACCTCGGACACCCTATGCCAGCAGCTCCTCAAAATAAAGCGCCTCACCCTAGCGACTGCCATCGAGATCTGCGTCCTCCACGAAGACGCGACCAGCCGGTACTCCCAAATCCAGGCGGCCGAATCGGCACGGCAGGGATCCTATGAGGCGGAGCTGGTCCAGTCGATCGAGTTCCTCCCAGCCTGCGGCCGGACGAGGGCGGCCATTTTGCGCGCTTTCCGAGGCCTCCTGCGCTTGTATGCGCCAAAAGAGGGGACGTCGACGCAGAGGGACGGGATGCGCAGGCACGCTCCACGCAGGACCGCACTGCGCATGCGCGGTGGCATAACGAACGCCATGACGTCACAACGTGCAGCAACTGTGGCTCCACCCACTTAAAGCGGCAATGTCCGGCCAAAGCGCGACAATGCCTCCGCTGTGGCAGGATGGGCCACTATGCTGCCTGCTGTCGAGCAGCTCAACCTGCCAACTCTCCGCAATTCCGCCAGCCTCGCAGGGATGTGCGGGCCATTCAGCCACCATACACTGAGTCATATCCTGACAACATGCAGACCAGTGATACCGAAGACAGGGAGCCCTTCCACGTTGCGGTAATAAACAAGAACCGGATGTCCCCAAGTCGAAACCACCCGCCGCTGCCAGTGCACAGCATTGATCCGGGCGATGAGTGGTGTGCCACCCTAACGGTCAACCGATTACCGATCACATTTGGCTTGGACACTGGTGCCTCCGCCAATCTCCTTGCATGGTCAGTCTTCCAGACCTTGAAGGTTAAACCACCGATTCTGCCATCCCACTGTCAGCTGGTTGACTACAACGGAAACATCATCCCGGCCATGGGGTCCTGCCAGCTCGATGTTACACACAACTCACATCAAGCCACATTGTCTTTTGAAATAGTTGGATCCTCGAAGGACTCTCTGTTAGGCGCACAGGCGTGCAAGATCCTCCACCTCGTTCAGCAGGTACACACTCTGTCTCCAGAAGGCACGTCCGATTTCCCGGATGCAGACTTGAGGGCACAGCTCCACTCACTCCTCGCGCACAACCAGGAGGTATTCGAGGGCATGGGCACGCTGTCCTACACGTACAGAATACGGCTCAAACTGGACGCCACCCTGGTCATTCACGCACCTCGTAGAGTCCCAGCACCACTCAAGGACTGCCTCAAGCAGCAGCTGCAGGACCTGCAGGACCAAGGAGTGCTTTCCTGGGCCACGGAGCCAATGCCATGCGTCAGCTCCATGGTGTGCGTCAAGGAGCCCTCCGGCGAGCTCCGGATCTGCATCAACCCAAAAGATCTGAACAACAACATTATGAGGGACCACTACCCCATACCCAAACGAGAAGAAATCACGAGCGAGTTGGCTCGGGCAAAAATATTCACCAAGCTTGATGCCTCAAAGGGTTTTTGGCAGATTCAATTGGATCAGTCCAGCAGGAAGCTGTGCACTTTCAACACTCCATTTGGCAGATACTGCTACAATAGGATGCCGTTTGGCATCATCTCGGCCTCCGAGGTGTTCCATCGCATCATGGAACAGATGATGGAGGGCATCGAAGGGGCACGCGTCTATGTAGACGACGTTATCATCTGGTCCACCACACCACAGGAGCACATCAGTCGTCTCCAGCATTTCTTTGCACGGATACGGTATCAGGGCCTGTGCCTCAACCGAGCCAAGTGCTCTTTTAGCCAGACTGAGCTAAAGTTTTTGGGGGACCACATCTCCCGGTCAGTGGTGCGGCCGGATGCCGACAAAGTGGCAGCCATCGCAGCCATGCAGCAGCCAGCAGACAAGAAGGCAGTGCTGCGCTTTCTCGGGATGGTCAACTTCCTGGGGAAGTTTATTCCTAACCCTGTCTCGCACACAACGGCTGTTCGCCACCTGGTCAAAAAGACAACGGAATTCCAGTGGTTGCCCGCACACCAGAGTGCATGGGAGGAGCTCAAGGTCAAGCTCACCACTGCCCCGGTACTGGCATTTTTCGATACCACTCGGGATACAAAGCTCTCAACTGACGCCAGCCAGTCTGGCATTGGGGCAGTACTCCTGCAATGGGACGACACCACATCATGGGCCCCGGTCGCCTATGCCTCGCAGGCCATGACCCCCACTGAACAGCGCTATGCGCAGATTGAAAAGGAGTGCCCAGGCTTGTTGACCGGCATCGACAAATTCCACGATTATGTGTATGGTCTTCCGCAGTTCACTGTGGAGATCGACCATCGCCCCCTGGTCGGCATCATTCAGAAGGACCTCAACGATTTGACACCTCGCCTCCAGCGCGTTCTGCTCAAGCTCCGGAGGTATGACTTCCAACTTGTCTACACCCCGGGGAAGGACCTCATCATCGCAGATGCTCTGTCCAGGGAGGTGAACACACCGCCCAAATTGGAAGGGTTCGTTCGTCAGGTCGACGCACAAGTAGCCTTCACATCGGCCAATCTGCCGGCCACTGAGGCACGTCTGGCCCACATTCGCCGTGAGACTGCGGCTGACCCCCTTCTACAGCGTGTAATGCGCCACATGACTTAAGGGTGGCTCAAGGGGCAGTGCCCACAATTCTACAATGTCCGGGACGACTTGGCCGTCTTTGATGGTGTCCTCTTGAAGTTGGACCTGATTGTGATCCCACACAGCATGCACCGGCTTGTCCTTGAACAACTGCACGAAGGCCATCTCGGAGTTGAAAAGTGCAGGCGGAGGGCCCGAGAGGCTGTGTACTGGCCGGGCATCAGTGACGACATCGCCACATGGCGCTCAACCACCCCACCTGCCAAAGGTTTCAGCCGGCGCAACCCCCTGAGACACTTAAGCCCGATGAGTTGGTCACGTCCCCCTGGGCGAAGGTGGGCGTAGACCTCTTTCATGCGCTCGGCAGGGACTACATCATTCTGATTGACTATTTTTCAAATTATCCAGAGGTCATACGCCTGCACGACATGACATCATCAGCTGTCATCCGGGCGTGCAAAGAAACCTTTGCTCGCCATGGAATTCCGCTCACCGTCATGTCTGACAATGGGCCTTGCTTTGCGAGCCAAGAATGGTCTTCCTTTGCTACTTCATACAACTTCACGCACGTGACGTCCAGTCCCTTGCATCCCCAGTCGAAAGGCAAGGCGGAAAAGGGCATCCACAACGTGAAGCGGCTACTCTGCAAGGCTGCTGATGCTGGATCTGACTTCTGTTTAGCCCTGCTGGCCTATCGCTCGGCGCCACTGTCCAAGGGCCTCACGCCAGCCCAGCTGTTGATGGGTCGCACCCTCAGGGCCACTGTGCTGTCCATTCATGTTCCTGAACCCGACTGTGCTCCAGTATTTCGAAGGATGCAACAGCAGCGTGTTCAGCAGAAGGTGGCACATGACGCTCGGGAAACTGATCTTCCTGCCCTGGCGCCTGGAGACAACGTCCGCATACACCTACCGGAGGGTGGCTGGTCGGCAACCGCCGAGGTTCTCCGCCGCGTGGCTCCCCGCTCATTCCTGGTTCGCATGCCTGATGTCTCCATTCGCCGCCATACTCGGCGGGCCCTTTGTCTGGTTCCACGCTCGCTACGAGATCATGCACCGGTGCCACGCCCTCCTGTTGTCCCTGATGTCGACTTCATTGAGCTTCCTGCCACTATGCCTCTTCCTCTCTCGCCCGTGGCCAGGCCCATTCCTCAGCCGGTGGATCCTGACCCACCCTTGAGGCGGTCAGCCCAAATTCTTCGCCCACCTGAGAGACTTGCCTTATGAGCCTGTTAGCACATTGGACTCACTGAATTGTTTTACAGACTGTTAACGTGTTTCTTTCTTGTCGTTCCAGAAGTTCTCTCTCGTTGTTTGTTGATTGCACTTGTTCTGTTATTGGTACAACCTCGTTGCTCTGTTGCAGCTGACACCTTCCTCTGTATATAGTTTAGCCTCATGTACATGTTGTAAATATTGCACACACATACTCAGATGCACTCAGTACACACTTATATTTATTAACATGTAGGCACATATCCTTGTGAAAAGGAGGGATGTCATGATATCCATATTAACATATCAAGGTGAAATCACACACACACACTGATGGACAGGTCGTTGGACCAACTAACACACACACAACATCGCAGCCAATCACCAGTGAGAGCACACGCACTATAAAACAGGGAACACCACAGTTCCCGCTCATTCTACCAGGAGATAGCTCAGAGCACAGAGCTCACAGCGTGCCACTCAGGCATACACCATGTGCTGAGTGCCTCACCAAGATAGTGAAAGGGCTGGGTCCACAGGTTAGCTGGTGAAGCACGAACCTCAGCCAGCAGTTATTAGTTGTTATTGTTTAAGACAATAAAACTGAGTTGTACCATCTACAACCGTGTTGGATCATTTGTGTATCGGAACACCCAACACGACAATTACTGCTAAGAAGTCCAGGCTCAAGCTTGGGAAAGGCTGAGCTCTTCAAGCATAACACTTTAATGCCAATGCAAAAGAGTTCAATTGACACATTGGATGTTATTGTTGAATATACTTCAGAATTTTTGATTGTGTTTATAACCTTACTCTAGTTGGCAGAAATTTCAAAATGACAGATCAAAATGTTTGTCAAAGTATTTTTGAGTGATTCACATTGTTGGTTGCTGTTCTCTGGTGCCTGAGACCAGCCAGATACCGCTTTGCTCTTTTTATGGCGGAAAAGCTATGTGCTTTGCTCAATGTCCCCATGCGCTACAGGACTCGAATCAGAACCATGATGTTATTAATCGGGAATAATTAAAATTTATACAATCCAATTTGATGCTCAAACAGCTGCTTACCAATCACTGACTGTCGGCCTCTGTATAAATCAGTTTTCTGCTTCACTGCATTCGTCAGGTTGTGTTCATTAACCTCCTTCCACCTTCCGCTATTTCCAGCATAGGTAGGATTCACAGTTCATCTGGGTTTTGTCAAGAGTGCTGTAACAAATATGCAGAGTAACCATTACAAAGGGAGCTGAGGTTTTTGATATCAAATTGTATTTTTTTTCATCTGAGAGTTTCTACTGTCTTTAAGATCTCTGTGTCTCATTTTGATTGATCAAACTCTGTGTTTTGATTATTTCCCTCATGCAAAAGGCCACAATAATGAACTCATTTGCGAGTTAGTTCCTTTTTGATTCAAAGGCCTTCCACATTTGTAAACCATCAGTGCGTAAACCGTCAATGCGAACAGTCACTGCATAGATTTTAATATTATCAAAGGGCTGGTGACTTCTGACAAAATCTCACACATTTGCCGTTCTGATTTCTTGAGGAGTTAAAATTTGCACATTGGAATTTTTTGCTTTAAGTTTGCAGTTCTGACACATCCAGACTGTAAATATTTATTAGTTCTTATATCTCACATTTATAATTAGAATGAATTTTGATTTCTCCCTGATAAACACCGGAACCAACTGCAAACATATGTCTGTTCACAAATACATCAATATGTCACAGATTATATATTTTTTCCAGAGAGAATTAATAGCCACATTAAATTTTAAATCTACATCATCACAAACATTACATTTACGGCAATTATAATGTCCGCTTAATTTGACTTTTGATATATTTTAGGTTTGGAAAAAACATCCCCACATTGGGGTTGTTATGGAGACTGAAGTTGTGCTCTGACCCATAAAGAACACAAAAGGATATGTTTTTTTCCCTTTGTCAACAAATGGCAAGCAAATTAAATAAATAAAAACATTGCACCTTCTTTAGTCCTTCATACTCAATTATTTCTGACGTTTAGCATTTGCATCAGGCAGATAAATTGGACATGGCAATGACCCACAAATAATAATAATAATAATAATAGCAATGATCAAATTAGAGTCATAGAGTGATAGAGGTTTCCAGCAAGAAAACAGGCCCTTCGCTCCAACTTGTCCATGCCACCCAGTTTTTATCACTATGCTCGTCCCAATTGACCACATTTGACCCATAACCCTCTATACTCAGCTTTCCCTGATAACTATTTAAATGTTTTTTAAAAGATAAAATTGTACCCGCCTCTACTACTGCCTCTGGCAGCTCGTTCCAGACACTCACCACACTCTTTATGAAACAATTGCCCCTCTGGACCCTTTTGTATCTCTCCCCTCTCACCTTAAACCTATGCCCTCTAGTTTTAGACTCCCCTACCTTTGGGAAAAGATGTTGACTATCTACCTTATCTACGCCCCTCTTTATTTTATACACCTCTATAAGTTCACCCCGAAGCCTCCTATGCTCTAGGGGGAAACGTCCCAGTCTATCCAGCCTCTCCTTATGTCTCAAACCATCAAGTCCCGGTAGCATCCTGGTAATTCTTTTTTGCACTCTTTCTAGTTCAATAATATTCTTTCTATAATAGGGTGACCAGAACTGTGCACAGTATTCCAAGTGTGGCCTTACTAATCATAGAATCATAGAAAACCTATTGTGCAGAAGGAAGTCATTCAGCCCATCGGGTCTGCACCGGCCTTTGCTCCAATAGGCTAAATCCCCATTCCTAGCCCCGTAACCCCACCTAATTTATGGGCAATGTAGCATGGCCAATTCACCTAACCTGCACATCTTTGGACTGTGGGAGGAAACTGGAGCACCTGGAGGAAACCCACGCAGACACGGGGAGAACGTGCAAACTCCACACAAGCAGTCACGTGAGGTCAGAATCGAACCTGGGACCCTGGCAATGTGAAGCATCAGTGCAACCCACGGTGCCTTGTATAACTTCAGCAAGACATCACAACTCGTGTATTCAATGTTCTGACCAATGGAACCAAGCATGCCGAATGCCTTCTTCACCACCCTGTCCACCTGTGACTCCACTTTCAAGGAGTTATGACTTGTATTCCTAGATGTCTTTGTTCTATAACTCTCCCAACTCCCTACCATTAACTGAGTAGGTCCTGCCCTGATTCGATCTACCAAAGTGCATCACCTCACATTTATCTAAATTAAACTCCATCTGCCATTCATTGGCCCACTGGCCCAATTGGTCATGATCCCGTTGCAATCCTAGATAACCTTCTTCACTGTCCACTATGCCACCAACCTTGGCATCATCTGCAAACTTACTAACCATGCCTCCTAAATTCTCATCCAAATCATTAATATAAATCACAAATAACAGTGGACCCAGACCCTGAGGCACTCCGCTGGTCACAGGCCTCCAATTTGGAAAAACACCCTCTACAACCACCATTTGTCTTCTGTCGTCAAGCCAATTTTGTATCCAATTGGCTACCTCACCCTGGATCTCGTGAGATTTAACCATATGCAACAACCTACCATGCGGTACCTTGTTAAAGGCCTTGCTAAAGTCCATGTGGACAACGTCGACTGCACTGCCCTCATCTACCTTCTTGGTTACCCATTCAAAAAACCTAGCATGTGGGAGTCATTGCCTAGCATCCCAATCACACCTTGATGCCTGGACACTGCGGGAGGCAACACCACACACACAGCAGCCAACATCCGAAAATCCAGGGGATGGGACACATCTCCGGGGAAATGTCCACTGTCAGAGGCTGGATGAGTGTCATGGGGAGCGAGATTGTGGGGAGGGGGGCCTGGAGAGATGGGCAAATAGTCCGGGGGGTAAACCCACATTGTGGAAGAAAGTGACAGAGGCATCATAATGGTGTGCATCAAAAGGTTGTTTAATATGCTGTACAATACCCCATTCCCGATGGTGCCGCCCCCCCCCCATCCCCAGCCTCCACTCCCCACCCCCTACCTACTCCTCCCCCCACACCCTATCCCCTACACCCTCCCCCGGTGCCCTCGGTGATCCTCAACGTGCTTAGCCCTCCTAGTGCTATCACTACGTCTTGGTGACTCCGCATGATGCACATCGGAGGTGGAAACAGCCAGCTGCTTACTTCATCCCGTGGCCCTTGATGCCTCTGGCGGGCACCCTCTGGGGGCTCTGGGGCTAGAGACCCGGCTCACTTGTTGGTGGCACATGCACAGCCGTGCCACCCTGTCCCGTGTGCTGGCTGTGAGACGCAACCTCATCAGAGGGGTGGAACCTAGGGGAACTGGGGGGGAGCTGGAGGCCACCATTGCCACTCCATGGGACAGGTCCAGCTTGGCCTCCCCATCGGTGCCCATATGGCCCCGGGGTTCACGTTGGGATGGAGGAGAAGCTGGTTCAAGCCCCGGCTGCCCCTGCATCATCTGGCTCTGCCAGCCTTGGCGATTTCCAATGGTCTGCCGAGAGCTGGCATGGTCACAATGGCCTCCTTCTGTACAGTAACTATTCTATGACGATCTGCAGACAAAGCCTTTGGGATGCTATTATTCTGTGGGAGTATCAGAATAGAATGGGAATAACCCAACATTTGAAATACAATACAAAAGAGCCAGCTGAGAAAAAAGCTCACAATGATGTACCCTGCATGGGCTTGAATTTTGTGTCTAATGGAACAGCTGATGGGAGAGGTGTTTCCAGAAATGGATGTGGAATCCAGTCCTGGGCAACATTGGGTTAAAAAAGCAACTTTACGCTGGCTGTTCAGTTAAGGACAGCCAACATGAAATGCATCATTTTGTTGGGGGCTGAGGCTTGTCATCCATTGGCCCAATGGGGACCTGATGGGGGATTCAAAAGGACACCTAATGGCACAATGGCCAGTCTGATTGCATCCTCATAGCATTTTTAATAGTCTGTATGGCTCTTTCCACTGACCCGTTGGATGCAAAGAGATTTTGGGCGGTCCTGTTATGCATCTCTTCAAGAACATATCCCTAACCCACGCCGGCCCTGCCTCCCTCCATTTCCCATCCATCCCCCCCAGCTTACACCTGTGGTTCCCAAATAGTGGCATCAGCACCGACATTTTATCCAACTTAAAATGCCTCCTCAATCTGTTCCGTATCCTGATAGTCGCCCACACCACTGGACTCTCCGTATACTTCCCCTGGGCTAACGGCAACAGGTCTGTTACCAGGGCCCTCAAACCCTAACCCTAACCCTAGCCCTAAACCCCCACCCCCATCACCACCAATGCCTCACCTTCTGCACATTCGCAGACCAGTAATAATCCATCAGGTTCGGGAGTGGCAGCCCTGCTTTCTGTCTCTGCCTTTGTAACAGAGCCCTCTTCACCCTCAGTACCTTCTCCACCCATATAAACTCCGAAATCACTGCCTCCACCCTCTGGAAGAAGGCCTTAGAAGGAGAAGAAGAAATCGCTTATTGTCACAAGTCGGCTTCAAATGAAGTTACTTTGTGTGGTGGTATGTATTAGGGGTAATACGGTACCTGTGAAGCTGAGAGGCTATTGGCTAACAGGTCCCGGGTCCTGGTTGGATCTGCCGCCTTCTGGCTCCGCCCTGAAGGCAGAGTATAAGAGCTCGAGTTCTCCCAGCAGCCGCATTCTCGACTTGAGTGAGTAATTGTTGCGCTACAATTTATTCTGCACTGTGAAAAGCCCCTAGTCGCCACATTCCGGCGCCTGTTCGGGAAGGCTGGTATGGGAATTGAACTGTGGTGCTGGCCTGCCTTGGTCTGCTTTCAAAGCCAGCGATTTAGCCCTGTGCTAAACCAAAGATTGGGAGGGTCTAAAAGACGAACAGGAACCTTGGCATCGCATTCATCTTTACCGCCTGAACCCTCCCTGCCAACGTCAAGTGCAAAGCCTCCCACCTCTTGAGATCCCTCCTTAATGCTCTCATGTTGAACTGTGCATCATGGCCCACTCATGTGACACCTGAATCCACAAATACCTAAACCGCTCTTTTGCTACCTTTAACGGCAGTACCCCCAAATTGGAACCAACCCACTGCATTCACTTTGAATACTTCATTTTTCCCTCATTCAACTTGTACCCGGAGAAGGACCAAAACCTCTCCAGCTGGCTCATGATTCTGCCCATACTCTCCAGTGGGTCTGACACAAACAACAGCAGGTCGTCTGCTCACAATGACACACGGTGCTCCCTGCTCCCCCCCCCCCCCCCCTCTCAATCACTCTGCACTTGGTCGACTCCCAAAGGGTCATCGGCAAGGGCTCAATCGGCAGCATAATTATCTATGGTGACAGCGGGCACCCCAGCCTCATTCCGATATGCAGTCCAAAATACGATGAACCCGTCTCATTCATATACACGCTTGCCACCGGGCACACATACAAAAGACGCACCCATGCCAAAAATTTAGGCCCAAACCCAAACCTACCCTGAATTTCGAACTCTACCTGGTCAAATGTCTTCTCCGTATCCACAGGTAAAATAATCTCCAGTGCCCATCCTCTGACAGAGTCATAACTACATTCAACAGCCTCCTAAAGTTGCTGGAGAGCTGCCCACCCTTCTCAAAACCTGTTTGGTCCTCAGAGATCACCTCTGGCACACACCCCTCATACCTACAGGTGAACAAGAGTACTTTCACATCTGTGTTCAACAAAAAAGATGGTCCTCTAAGACACAAAATCCAGTGGGTCCTTCTCCTTCTTTGGGATCAGCAAAATCAACGCCTGAGACAATGTTGCTGGCAGCTCACCCCTCCCCAATGCCTCACTAAACATTCCCAACAGGTGGCTGGACAACTTTGTTGCAAACTCTTATAAAACGTCACAGAAATCCCTACGGCCACAAGGTCTTCCCCGACTGCATTCCTCTGATACTGTCCATCACCTCCCTAAGCCCCAATTTCTCCTCCGATGCCTGCCACTTCCTCTGCTCCAGCTCTGGGAACTCCTAGCCATCCAGAAACCGCCCCATATCCCCCACATCTCCCCCCACCAGCTTGGCCTTATGCAACTTCTCATAGTACCTCCTGAACACGTCATTTATCGTTTACGGCTCCGACAGCAACTCCCCCTTTTCTGCCCTTACCTGCAAAATATCCCTAGACGCTGCCTGCGGCCACAATTGGTGGGCCAACATATGACTCGCCTTCTCTCCATACTCATACTGCACCCCACTCGCCCTCCTCAGGCTGCCCCACCGCATTGCCCGTTGTCAACCTGTCAAACTGCCCCTGCAACCTCTTCCTACCGCCAGCAACCCCTTCGTGGAGGGTACTGAATATCTCCTATCTACCTCGACTATCTCGTGTAATAGCTGCCGGTGCTCCTCCCTCTTCCTCCTATCCCTGTGCACCTCAAACAAAATAATCTCACCTCGGACCACCATCTTCAAAGCTTCCCAGAACATGGCCACCGACACCTCCCCATTCTGATTAAGCCCCACATAGTTCCTAATCACCACTCTCACCTTCTCACAAAATGTCTTGTCCACCAGAAGTCCTGAAACCAACCTTCACCTCAGCCTCTGTACCTGTCTCGAACTACGCCTGACATCCAGCCAATGACGCGCGTGGTCCGAAATCACAATTCCCGCATATTCCGCCTCTCCTGTGGGCCCCAAGGACATAAACCTCCATTGCAACCTCTGTCCAGACCACTGTGGTCAGATGGGAGGCCATCCCTTGGAACCAGATTTCCTGGACAGCCTGGAGGAGAGTCTGCAGGGAGGCTTTGCTGCACTGTGGGGCCACATGTTGTCTGTCCGTTAATATTCTGGTCTTGGCAGAATCTTGAATGACAGCAAACTAATGCAGTGACTGAATGGCTGCGTGTGTGCCCTTTAATATGGCACCTAGACCGTTAACACCCACCGGCACTACTGCCTCCCCCGCCACTCTCCCTCCAACCGACAGAAATCACCCTTACCTTTGTGGCTGTCACCAGAGACTCCAGAACAAAAGATTCCTGCCAGAGAATGATTAACACACAGAAAGAGGCCATTCATCCCACTCCCACTCTGCTTTCCCTGTCGGCTCCAAATTTCTCCAAATCTGCTTCCACCGCATTCTTAAGCAGCACATTCCAGATCCTAACCATTTGCTGGCTGACATTTTAACCCAACCATTGTATTTGCACCTGACACCTGGTTAAACTGACCAATGAGAAGGAGCAGGCATGATGCTGACTTTTGCTAGCCCCTTTCAGCTCTAATGTTTAACAATATGCTGAGTTAAATGACCAGGTCAGAGCAGGAAGCATGAGTGAGTTGGCATTCTCAAGTACAAACCTCCTCTCTCCATCTGAGGGAGCCTTCTGCTGTACATTATTCTTCATGTGAACACATTTTGATATGTGCCTATCCTTCTTAGACAAGAGACCTCCTCAGAGCACCAGCTAACCAGACACCACCGACACCCACTTGCTAATGCAAGAAACAGGAGATGGAGGAGGCCTTACGGCCCCGACTCGGGTTGTTCACCTGGTTTGATGGTAACGGGAGAGTGAAGGATATGGGAGGACATGAGGTTACAGATGGAGGTTGCATATAATTCTACCGCTGACGGCCCACAGCGCCTCATGGAGCCTCAGTGTGAAGCCAGGACTTTGTCTCCACAAGGACAGGCACACTGCTCATTTCCTCATTTCTTTTTTCTTCAGCCTAGGATTCTTGTCATGGCCACGTAAAAGACATTTCCTCAAAGTGGTCTTTGAGCTAAAAAATTGTTTATGTGTGTGTGTGTGTGTGGCCCCCTTTTAACTTGTGAGTGGTTCAATTTAAAAATAACCCAGCAGTCAAATTTTATTCTGAAATGTTGTGGCGTGAAGTAATACGACAAAGCAGAGTTAAATCATAACAATGATTTATTAACGTATTTACATACGAGCACAACACAAACAACACAACACAAACAAAGGTTCTCCCGCTACCTAGGTCCGTGCTCTAACACCCGATAGGTTCACGTTTGAGAGCTCTGTCCCCACAGGTTCTGGGCGGGGGTGCCTGACCCGCAAAAGATCGCTCCTTAAAGGGGTCACGCTATCACATTCCTCTCCCCTTCGATGCCCTTACAATTACACAAAAAACTGTTATATACAACCATGTACAGTAAAACAGAATTCTCAATAAGGGAGCCAATGGCAAGGTTCATACTCTCAGTCTATCTGGGGACTTCCAAACTTTTGTGGTCCGCGCAGTTCTACAACTGGTTCCTCCATGCCTGAGGTATAAGAGTCCACAACAGTGACAGGTGAATTTGCAGATCCCGAAGATGAGCCAGTGCCAACACCCTCCGCCGCTCCTTTTGCAAATATTCCCCATGGGAAACTCTTGGTTCTACCACCGCCGACTCTGTGGCCGATACACTGGTAACTACTACTGGGTCCACACACCTCGCTGTGGGGCATCCTGCCTTCTCATGTGAGCTACATGCTTCCGCACTTTGCAGTGCTGTAGGTCGATGACAAAAGACACTGGGCCAGTCCTTGCAATAACCTTCCCGGGTATCCAAGCTGGTCCCCTTCGAAAATCTGGACCAAAACTAAATCCTGCACTTCAAACAACCTGTCTCCCTTAGCTGAATTGTGATACTCCTTGTGTGAGACTTATGTAACTTTCATCCTCCCTGTCAAATTCAGCAAATCCAAAGGCAGGTCCGAAGGCATCGCCCCATCAACAACTCAGCTGGAGTAACCCCGGTTAGAGTGTGGGGACGTGTTGTATGTGAGTAAACACGGCCAGAGTAACCCCAGTGATAGCATGTGGGGTCATGGTGTATGTGAGTAAACACGGCCGGAGAAACCCCAGTGGTAGCATGTGGGGTCATGTTGTATGTGAGTAAACACGGCCGGAGTAACCCCGGTGGTAGAGTTTGGGGTCATGTTGTATGTGAGTAAACACGGCTGGAGTATAGCATGTAGGGTCATGTTGTACGTGAGTAAACATGGCCGGAGTAACCCCAATGGTAGCGTGAGGGGTTGTGTTGTATGTGAGTAAACACGGCCGGAGTAACTCCAATGGTAGCGTGAGGGGTTGTGTTGTACGTGAGTAAACACGGCCGGAGTAACCCCAGTGGTAGCGTGTGGGGTCATGTTGTATGAGAGTAAACACGGCCGGAGTAACCCCAGTGGTAGAGTGTGGGGCTGTGTTGTATGTGAGTGAACATGGCCGGAGAAGCCCCGGTTATAGCATGTGGAGTCATGTTGTATATGAGTGTACACTGCCAGAGTAATCCCTGTGGTAGTGTGTGGGGTTATGTTGTATGTGAGTAAACACGGCCGGAGTAACCCTAATTATAGCATGTGGGGTCATGTATGTGAGTAAACACGGCCGGAGTAACCCTAAATATAGCATGTGGGGTCATGTATGTGAGTAAACACGGCAGGAGTAACCCCGGTGGTAGTGTGTGGGGTTGTGTTGTATGCGAGTAAACATGGCCGGAGTAACCCCAGTGGTAGCATGTGGGGTTGTGTTGTATGAGAGTAAACATGGCCTGCGTAAACTCGGGGGTAGCATGTGGGGTGGTGTTGTATGAGAGTAAACACGGCCTGCGTAAACCCGGGGGTAGCATGTGGGGTGGTGTTTTACGTGAATAAATAATCGGCCAAGTGGAGCTGCAGTGATCTGTTGGACTGGTTCCTCATTGAGGCTTTAAAGGTTTGTCCTGCACATTTCACCAATCCATTGGAAGCGGGCTGGTAATGGTCGTTTGTGTTTGATCCCATTAGATTTGACAAAAGTTGAAACTTGGCAGCTATGAAATCGGTGTCACTATTAGATACAATCACCTCTGGGATGCCATGTGTTGTGAAAATTTGTTACAGCTTCAGTGGCTGATGAAGTCATTGAATGCATGAGTTGCATGTCCAACTATTTTGAGTGGGTGTTCACAATAATTAAAGACATCATTCCCATAAAATGGACAGCAAAATCAATCTGGGGCCTAATCCAACGGCGGTCAGACCACTCCCAAGGGTGTTGTTTAGCTGTGGGTGAAAGGGTCTGCTGCCTTTGGCGATATTTCTTTGTCAGTTCCTGAGCCAAAATCTTCATCAGGCCAGGATGCACATTGTGCAATTCCTGGAGAACTGGCTGTCACCCCTAGGATGGCACTATCACTGTGCACCCCCACAAAAGCCACCCCATCTTCACAGTTAATTTCATTGCTTCACTGTAAGTAGGATCTGATTTGCTCTGACTTAAAAAATGACAGCCAGTTAGCACCTTACATAAAGGTCCCTGTCCATCCACGTCTTGTTAAGGGCTGATGAAATGGGCAGAATGCCCAGAAAATTCGGAGCAAGGATTATCTCCTGTGCAATAGGAAGTGAAGATACCACAGGTGGAGGTGGAAGAGGAAACTGGCTTAGAGCATCGGCATTTGAGATCTGCATACCTGGTGCTGGATTCTCCGCACCCCGACGCCAAAATCGCGGCTGGCGCGGGGGCGGAGAATCCATGTTCCCGCAAGAAATTGGGACCGGCACCGGTACACTGATTCTGTGGGCCCCAAAAAGTGGCGTACTCGGGGAGTATGCCGCTCCATCTGTGACCCACCTGGGGTCATTGCCAGAGGCCCACTGCGCCATTCTCTGCCCCCGACTGGCCGAAGTCCCGACGGCGTGGAACTAATATGCTCCAGCCAGTCGGGATACTCGCGTGGCGGCTGCGGACGCAGTCCGCGGCTGCCCTGTTCGGGGGCGTGGCAATCGGAGGGCAGAGGGGGCCTTATAGGCGGCCGGTAGATGCTTGTGCGGGCGTTGAAGGTTGGACGCGTGGCTGATCGGGGGGTTTCTTGTTTGGGTCCTGCTCCACGGTCCGAATCCGCCATGGAGCATGTTGCAGCCGCTGGAGGCCTCCGCCATGCGCATGCGCAGCCTCCCACCCAGATGTACGGGGGCCTGTATCTGCAGCAAAAGCTGCGAGACCTACTCCGGGTCCCAGGTAGCCCCCTGCAGGGTTAGAAATTCCTGTCCTTTTTATGCCAGATTTTCTCGCGTAAAACTCTACCGTTTTGACACTGATGTGGGGACATAGTCCCAATAATGGAGAATCCAGCCCCTGGTCTTTGTTGAAAAGTGTAACTATGCACCAACACGAATGTCCATCTTTCTACTCCTGCTGACGTGATCGGCGGAACTAGGTTATTCTCATGGAAGTGCCAAAGTAATGGCTTATGGTCCGAGATGATGGGAAAGTACTGGCCCTTATGCCATAAGACGATGCATAACATGTTGCTATTGTCTGTCTGAATCAAAATAGACAAGTAAGGTTGACGATTATAAGGCCTGTTTTACTTGGTCAAAAGATTTTCTCTGGGAATCTTTCCATTTCCATCGTTGATGCTTCTTCAACAGTTGGTGCAAGGGAGCCACAAGTTTGGGTAAATTGGGAGTAAAAATTGTAATCCCACTGGTAGCATGTGGGGTCGTGTTGTATGTGAGTAAACATGACCGGAGTAATGCCGGTGGTAGCGAGTGGGGTTGTGTGATATGTGAGTAAATGCGACCATAGTAGTTCACCATGCCCAAGACAGACTTCAACTCCGTTACATTCCTTAGTGACAACACCCCATTTATCGCTTTTACCTTGTCCTCCAGTGGATGTCAGCCTTTTGCATCGACTTTGAAACCCAAATATGTGACCTCATTGGCCTGGAATGTGCACTTTTCACATTTCAGGCATATACCAGTTTCTTTGAAACTCCTGAGGACTTCTTCCAGATTGGCACTATGCTCTTCAGGTGATGCCCCCATTACTAAGATATAATCCAGATACAGGACAACTTTTGGCATCCTTTGTCAAGACTCTCCATTGTGGGCTAAAGTATAGGGCAGGCAGATGAAATGCCGAAGGGTAACCTCGTATATTGGGACAAGCCCTTGTGTGTGTTTATGGTGACGAATTTCCTCGATTCGTCCTCCAACTCAAGCTGGTATGCATGGCTTAGATCCAATTTCCTCTAGCTGAGTTCTTCATGTCAATTTCACGAAGAAGTCCTCCATCCTAGAAATAAGATATCCATCTATTTTAGCAGCCCTCTTGCTATTTCACAGTCATCTTGCAATCGCTGCAAATCCGTACAGTATGGTATGGCTTTAACACTGTGACTTCAAGAGCTGAATAGAATTTATAGCGCTGCATTATAATGGAGGGCCAAGGATTGTAGTGGTCTTTCACTAGTTACACTAGTTTATCAGAAAATTTAGTATCCAGAGCCTGCAGAGATGTTAGGCTTCTTACAAGAGTATTCGTTTGTGGGCCGCAAACTGGGAGTGCTTGTTTTCTGCCATGATTTTGTTGGCAGAAAAAGTGTCAAAGCCTCTTGTATAGGCTCCAACCCTCAACCTCTAGATCAAATGGATCGATTTGCCCAAATAGTGACATGGCTATTCGATTGTGGTTGATTCTTTACCTTTTTTTTTGCTGGTCCCCGATAGGCCACTCTTCTCCCCTCCAATAGATGAAAACTTTTTTTCTTTTTCGATTGGTTCCATGTATTCTCATCGCCAATGTTGTAGCGTGAGGGAATATGACGAGGCAGAGTTATATCGCAACAGTATATTTATATATAAGCACATCACTAACACAGGTCTAATCCCACTGACTCCAAGCTTAGTCTGCTGGTTTCTCCACTACCCTGGTCACATCCTGGGATCCAATAGGGTGAGATTCACGCGCTCCATCCCTATAGGTTCCAGGTAGGTCATGTAGTCCGCGAAGGATCGCTCCTTAAAGGGGCCACATTATCACATTAAAAAAATAAAAATGTATTAATTAAAAAATTACTACTGAAAGTTAATTGAGAAAAAGCATAACTTCATAACTAAAATACAGATACAAAGATTAAATATAAATAAAGACAAAAGATACATATGAAGATTTAGTTTATTCTGTCCTTTAAGATATCATTGCAGGCCTGTGGCTTGCAGTTGAACTGGTAGTTGTCTGGAGTGAAGGTTTGTGTTCAGCGGTAGTGATGGCTCTTGTAGCCTATCGTCAGTCTTTTCCGTTTCAGGTGGATTCAGCAGGTACAGCAGCTTTGGGGAGCAAGTGACGGTCTCTTTCCATTACTGGTTCTGCTGGTATGACACTTGTAGACTGTCTGGATTCCTTTTCCAGTAGAACAGTGATGTTTCCTGAACAACTTGCTCTTTATCCCCCAGTGGCAGAGAGAAACCCAACTCCCACATGTTGTTCAAAAATTTGCAGCATGCTGCTGTGCAGAGGGACCTGGGTATCCTTGTACATGAATGCAAAAAGTTGATTTGAAGGAGCAGCAGGTAATTAATAAAGTAATTAATGTTGTCCTTCGATGCTAGCGAGATGGAGTTTAAAAGCAGGGAGGTTATGTTTTCATGGAATTTACAGTGCAGAAGGAGGCCACTTGGCCCATCGAGTCTGCACCGGCTCTTGGAAAGAGCACCCTACCCAAGGTCAACACCTCCACCCTATCCCCATAACCCAGTAACCCCACCCAACACTAAGGGCAATTTTAGACACTAAGGGCAATCTATCATGGCCAATCCACCTAACCTGCACATCTTTGGACTGTAGGAGGAAACCGGAGCACCCGGAGGAAACCCACGCACACACGGGGAGGATGTGCAGACTCTGCACAGACAGTGACCCAAGCCGGAATCGAACCTGGGATCCTGGAGCTGTGAAGCAATTGTACTATCCACAATGCTACTGTGCTGCAGCTGTATAGTGAGTTGGTGAGGCCACAGCTGGAGTACTGTGTACAGTTTTTGTCTCCTTTCTTGAGAAAGGATGTACCGGCACTGGAGGGGATGCAAAGGAGATTCACTAGGTTGATTCTGGAGTTGAAAGGATTGGCTTATGAGGAGAGACTGAGTAAACTGTGACTATACTCATTGGAATTTAGAAGAATGAGGGGAATCTGATAGAAACATATACAATTATGACGAGAATAGATAGATAGAAGCAGGGAGGTTATTTCCACAGGCGGGTGAAACTAGAATTATGGGGAATAACCTGAAAATAAGGGGGAGCAGATTTAGGACTGAGGTGAGGGGGAGATTCTTCACCCCAAGGGTTGTGAATCTGTAAAATCCCTGCCCAATGAAGCAGTTGAGGCTACCGTGTTGCATGTTTTTAAGCAAGGATAGATAGATTTTTGAACAGTAAAGGAATTAAGGGTCATGTGAGCGAGCGGTAAGTGGAGCTGAGTCTACAAAAAGATCATCCATGATCTCATTAAATGGCGGAGCAGGCTCGAGGGGCCAGATGGCCTACTCCTGCTTCTAGTTCTTCTGTTCTTATCTTATTGAGGTACCCTCAATCATGATGCTTAGAGATTAAACTGTAAAGAAGGCTTTATTAGGCTAATAACTATGCTACAGATTTGGACGAGAGCTGACTGCTATACAGACCATGAGGCAGGCCTTTATGTATGGCTCCCAGATGGGCGGAGCCAGAGGCGGAGTCCCCAGGGTTCCAAGCCTGGTCTTAAAGGGGACATCACCTTACATGATGATAAGGCAGTAACCGTTCATCACATTCACCCCCTGTTTAAAAAGGAGTCCGGCGGGGGTGAAGTGCCATCATAGGTCCATCCGTCTCGGCGGCCGGATCGTCCTCCTCGATCTCCTCAGTTCGGGCGGTGGTGCGGCGGGCACGGACGTCCCGGTTGAGGGCACATCCGGGAGCACAGCGGTTGGAGCTTCGGTCCGGGTCGGGGCAGAGGAACTAGGCAGGGCCGGGGGTAGCGGAGCCGGCGCCGGCGGGGTGTGTAAAGGGGGGGCGCAAGGGGGGGCGCATGGTAAGAGCTCACCAACGGGTGGTAGGGCCGGAAGGGGGTGTGTTGTAGGGGGCGACGGGTCCTGCAGGGGAGCGGCGCGGGAAGGGGCGTCTGTGGTGGAGGATCCAGCGGGCGACAGATCCCGGAGGGAAACCGTATCTTGCCTGCTGTCGGAGTACTCCACGTGGGCGTAACTGGGGTTGGCGTGGAGCAGTCGGACCTTTTCAACTAGGGGGTCCGTTTTATGGCTCCTCGCGTGCCTCCGGAGAAGAACATGTCCCGGAGCCGTCAGCCAAGGTGGAAGCGAGACCCCGGAGGTAGACTTCCTGGGGAAGAGAAACAATCGCTCATGAGGGGTCTCATTTGTGGCCGTGCAGAGGAGTGACCTAATGGAGTGTAGGGCATCAGGTAGGACCTCCTGCCAGCGGGTGGTTGGGAGATTTCTCGACCGCAGGGCCAGAAGGACAGCCTTCCACACGGTCGTGTTCTCCCTCTCCACCTGCCCGTTTCCCCGTGGGTGAGAGCTGGTCGTTCTGCTCGAGGCGATGCCTTTGCTGAGCAGATACTGATGCAGTTCATCGCTCATGAACGATGTACCCCGGTCGCTGTGGATATAAGCGGGGAAACCGAACAGGGTGAAGATGCTGTGCAGTGCCTTAATCACCGTGGCTGAGGTCATGTCGGTGCAGGGAATGGCGAATGGGAAACGAGAGAACTCATCGATCACGGTGAGGAAATAGGCATAACGGTTGGTGGACGGGAGGGGCCCCTTGAAGTCAATGCTCAGTCGCTCAAAGGGGCCCGAGGCCTTCACGAGCCTAACCTTGTCTGGCCGATAGAAGTGCGGTTTGCACTCCGCACAGACCTGGCA
The DNA here is from genome assembly GCF_047496885.1 of Scyliorhinus torazame. Taxonomy (NCBI): domain Eukaryota; kingdom Metazoa; phylum Chordata; class Chondrichthyes; order Carcharhiniformes; family Scyliorhinidae; genus Scyliorhinus; species Scyliorhinus torazame. The sequence goes on from NC_092708.1 coordinate 308,526,908, forward strand.
GGCCCTGACCATGGCCTTGACCTCCTTGGTTGAGTAAGGTAGGTTGTCGGACTTGATGAAATGGACGAGCCGGGTAACCCCCGGGTGGCAGAGGTCATTGTGGATGGCTTGCAGGCGGTCCTCCTGCGCGTTGGCGCATGTGCCGCGGGACAGGGCATCTGGTGGCTCGTTGAGCTCCCCTGGACGATACTTGATATCGTACGAGTAGGTGGAGAGTTCAATCCTCCACCTCAAACTTTTATCGTTTTTTATTTTGCCCCGTTGCGTGTTATCGAACATATAGGCGACCGACCGTTGGTCGGTGACGAGGGTAAACCTCCTACCGGCGAGGTAGAGTCTCCAGCACCGCACAGCCTACACAATGGCTTGTGCCTCCTTTTCGACTGCAGAGTGTCGAATCTCGGAGGCGGTGAGGGTTCGGGAGAAGAACGCTACTGGTCTGATTGAGGGTAGCAGCCAGGGCGATGTCTGATGCATCGCTCTCTACCTGGAAAGGGATGGTTTCGTCCACCGCGTGCATGGCGGCCTTGATGATGTCGGCCTTGATGCGGTTGAAGGGCAATTGAGCCTCAGCCGAGAGGGGAAAAGTGGTGGTCTTTAGGAGTGGGCGGGCTTTGTCCGCATACTTGGGGACCCACTGGGCGTAATAGGAGAAAAGCCCCAAGCACCGTTTGAGGGCCTTGAGGCTGCGGGGGAGAGGGAGTTCATTAAGGGGGCGCATGCGGTCGGGGTCGGGACCTAGGACCCCGTCTTCCACGACATAGCCGAGGATGGCCAGCCGGGTGGTGTGGAAAACGCATTTGCCCTCGTTATAGGTCAGGTTAAGGGCTTGGGCGGTCTGGAGGAACTTTTTGAGGTTAGCGTCATGGTCCTGCTGATCATGGCTGCAGATGGATGACATTGTCCAAGTACGGGTATGTAGCCCGCAAACCGTACTGGTCCACCATTTGGTCCATCGCCCTTTGAAAGATGGAGACCCCATTTGTGACACCAAAGGGGACCCTGAGGAAGTGGAAGAGCCGGCCGGCTGCTTCGAAGGCAGTATAGAGGCGGTCTTTTGGTCGGATGGGGAGCTGGTGGTAGGCAGATTTGAGGTCGACCGTGGAAAAGACTCGGTATTGGGCGATCCGATTTACCATTTCCGCGATGCGAGGAAGGGGGTACGCATCAAGCTGCGTGAATCGGTTTATGGTCTGGCTATAATCGACGACCATCCGTTTCTTCTCCCCGGACCGGACTACCACCACTTGCGCTCTCCAAGGGCTGTTGCTAGCCTCGATGACCCCCTCTCCCAGTAAACGCTGGACCTCTGACTTGATAAAAGCCATATCTTGGGCACTGTAGCGCCGGCTCCTGGTGGCGACGGGCTTACTGTCGGGAGTGAGGTTAGCGAATAGCGAGGGGGGTGCGACTTTCAGTGTCGCAAGGCAGCACACCGTGAGGGGGGGCAAGGGTCCGCCGAACTTCAGTGTCAGGCTTCGGTGGCTGCACTGGAAATCCAGTCCGAGCAGCAGGGGGGCACAGAGGTGAGGGAGGATATAAAATTTGAAACGGGTGTATTTGGCACCTTGGATCGAGAGATCCGCAATACAGTACCCCGTGATTTGTACCGAGTGGGACCCAGATGCGAGGGCTATGGTTTGGGATATGGGATGGGTGCGTAGGGAGCAGGGCCTTACCGTTTCAGGGTGGATAAAGCTCTCCGTGCTCCCGGAGTCGAAGAGGCATGCAGTGTCGTGCCCGTTGACCTGGACCTGCATCATGGAGTTCTGCAGGTGTTTTGGCCGAGTTTGATCGAGGGTGATCGCACCCAGTCGCGGGTAGTCGGAGTCGTAAAATGGCCGCTGCCGTTGGTCGCACGTGTCGGGTCGAGAAGATGGCCGCCGACCAGATGGCCGCTCCCATGATTCGCACGAGGCTGATGACGCGTCAGAAGAGGACGTGTCGGGTCGGTGCGCAGCAGCATTGCGAGGCCTGCGGGCCTGAGAGCCTGATTTTCGGGCCGGCTGTTCTTTGTTTTTCTGGCCCCTGTGAAGAAAGTGCCCTTTCTTCCCGCAGTCGCTGCAGATCGCGGAGCCGGCTGGGCAGCGTGGGCGTGGGTGCTGGTCCTGCACGCAGAAGTAGCAAGGTGTGCCCTCATGGTGAGCGGGTCGCCGCGTGGCGCAGGCCTGTAATACGGGCGAGTCTGAGGAAGTCCGAGGGGGGGCTGGCAGAGTCCGCGGGGTACGTACCCAAGTTATGTCGGGCCACCTCCAGCGAGGGGGCGAGCGTTAGTGTCTCCTGGAGGTCTTTTGCCCCGTTTTCGAGCAGTCGCTGCCGGATGTAGGTCGAGCGGATGCCGGACACGAAAGAATCTCTGATGTGCAGGTTCATATGGACTTCCCCTGTCACATCCTGATGGTCACAGTCCCTGGCCAGCGCGGTGAATTTCTCAACAAACTCGTCGAGCGATTCCCCCGAGCGCTGCCGGCAGGTAGAGAGCAGATGCCGGGCGTGCACCTCATTGACGGGTTTGACAAACCGCTTGCGGAGCAACTCAATCGCTTCCTCATAAATCGTCGCCTTTTCGAGCGTGGCGGAGATTCTGTGACTCACCCGGGCGTGGAGTAGACGCAGCTTGCGTGGCCCCAGGATGGGAGTCTCTGCGGAGTCCAGGTAGGCCTCGAAGCACCGCAGCCAGTATTTAAAAATTTCCTTTGCCTCCGGCGTTCGTGCTTCCAGATTGAGCTTCTCTGGTTTTAGGCCTGCGTCCATCCTGAATCTAGTTTAGCCTAATAAATTGAGGTACCCTCAATCATGATGCTTAGAGATTAAACTGTAAAGAAGGCTTTATTAGGCTAATAACTATGCTACAGATTTGGACGAGAGCTGACTGCTATACAGACCATGAGGCAGGCCTTTATGTATGGCTCCCAGATGGGAGGAGCCAGAGGCGGAGTCCCCAGGGTTCCAAGCCTGGTCTTAAAGGGGACATCACCTTACATGATGATAAGGCAGTAACCGTTCATCACACTTATGTTCTTTTGTTCACAGTTAGTTCAGCTCAGAACTATGGTCTGGAACTGACTTCCTGAGGTTTTCTGGGTTCTTTGCACAAAATGACCATTCTCAGCCAGACTTTATACTGTTCAAAACTCAAAATGGCAGCCAAACCAAACTGCTCAATCGTTCTTCCATATTAGGCATTGGGCAAGCCTAGGTGTGGGAGGAAAGTTCCATTCATTGTCTTTTAGCCGAGGTAATTTACCGTTAAAATGTTTCAGCTATGAATTTAATGGCCCCCATTGTTCCAGGTTTGGTAAGATAGAAAAGAGGCATATACAACTCGAGGGAAGTCATTTTCACTGATCCTCTGTTCATCCTCGTGAAAATGCACACTTGATTTCATACGTCTGGAGAGGTCTACTTGCAATCCAAGTGGAGTTTCCTTGATGCTTGACAGCACTGTGAAAGGTCAGGTGGCTTTGGCAGCCAGCTTTAAGGATTCTTGTGTCCATTTCAAATAAAGATTTTTTTAAACATAATCTATAATATCACAATTGTACATTAGTGACCATCCCGAACATGACAATGTGCGTATATGTTCCCTGGATGCCCTGGACCTTTGACAGGCAAGAAATACTTTAAATACTGAGAGCTGTCAACTGCCTCCTTTCCTAAATGAAAGGCTTTTGCTCACTTCTTTGGAGGTGATTTCCATAACTTTGGTATTCATTCCTTCTATCATGGAGTTTATTGTCTATGACGCTATCAGTCTTCTGGAAGTTGCTTACATGGCTTTACCTAGGACATCTGAGGAATAAAGGGAACAATAGTTGCAACACTAAAAGCGACACCGACAGCACCAGCAAGAACAGCATCAACTTTCTCCTCAACCACCTGCCCTTCCGTTGTACAAAGGGGCTAAGCACAGAGCTCCAATGCAGAGGACGTGCTGGCAATACAAGCATAATTTTGTTTTTTAAGGTTTTATATTTATTTTATTAATTGTGCCATTAATAGTTTGCATCTGTTAGCATAGACATGGGTTTATGTGTGGCAAACCCATTTTAGGAAGGATGCATATTCTGAAAAGATATTGAGACTTCAAGGTTTCTTTTGTGATTGATGAATATACCTGTGATGACAATATTCTGATTATTAATGTTGGTTGATTTACGGATCCAGTATTGCAATAGGTCAAAGCAAAATAATTTCAGTCAACTGATTGATGTCTGCTCAATAATTTCAGGCAAAGGATCTCTTTGTAAATGCTAGGCTACTTTGGTGACAAACATATTCTTTGTTCAAATAGATTAAACTCCAGCCACGATCGCACTATACAAATAATACTGAAATTATCATAGAATTTACAGTGCAGCAGGAGGCCATTCGGCTCATTACATCTACACCGGCCCCTGGAAAGAGCACCCCACTCAAGCCCACACCTCCACCCCATCCCCGTAATCCAGTAACCCCACCAAACCTTTTTGGATACTCAGGGCAATTTAGCATGCCTAATCCACCTAACCTGCAGATCATTGGGCTGTGGAAGGAAACTGGAGCACCTGGTGGAAACCCACGCAGACACGGGGAGAACGTGCAAACTCCACACAGTCACCCGAGGACGGAATTGAAACTGGGTCCATGGAGTTGTGGGGAAGCAATGCTCACCACTGTGCCACCTTGACCAATATAGTAACCTAGTAAGACTTAGATTTAGGCCCGATTACAATTGGGTATTTTAAATTAAAGAATTCGCCCGATTAAATTGGATATTGTAAATTAAAGAATTGAACATTTTAAAATCATACTTCAGTCAAACCTCAGGCAGGCTATTGGAATTCAGACTTGACTAAAGTCAGATACACAACTAACAGAGAAACTGCCAGAACATGTCTGGGCCCGTCTCATCAATCACCCAACAAATATCATCGCACTCTACTGAGAACCAGCAGGAGATCATCGCACCCCATTGAAATGCATCGGCCTATTGTTAGATCGGGCTAGACTTTCTGTCACCTAGCGTTCCTCCCGTTACCTTATATGGCAACAGGTTACATGTAAGCAACACCATGGAGATGGACACGGGCCCCGGTGTCCTGTCAGACAGACATCAAGAAACCCACTGGGTATTGGGATCCCCACCCGAGACCTCATTAGCTGGAAGCCAGAGAAGTTTCTGGAAAAACGAGGAGCGAGGGGGATAAAGGTACGCGTCTCAGACACAACAGCAGCAAAGACTCAGTGTGCGAGGTGACCTTGACCAGATCAGAGAAGTGAAGATCAGATCAAACCTGAAGGAAGGAAGAGACCACCAGCGAGAACTATCTTCGTGAAGACGGGCCAGAGGAATTCCAGCGATCAGATCCATAGCGTACCAAGCCATCTTTACGGGTAGTATACACTGGTTTTGTGTACCTCTAGTATTTTTGGGTAACATAAGGGTTAATTGTGTTAATAAATATTATTGAATTTTGAATTGTGTTTGTGGTTGTTTCCTCATAAATAAAGACACCCTCGGTAAAACTGTTGAATAAGTAAACTTTCGAAAGTACCCAAGGTTTTACAGGTACAACACCAATTAATAAACAAGATTACTGTAGAAAGTTATCAAAGTGGTTGCTTTAGTAACTTCATAAAGATGGACGACCAAATAGATGATATATTTCTCTGTTCACATTCTTTCCAATAGCAAGTCTGACAGTCAGTCAACACATTAAATTCAGATTAAATGTCTAAGCACAAGAGTTGAAAGATGAAATCTCAACATATTTTAAAAATTAAAATACTTAATTTTATACTTTCCTCGATCCAGGAAGAATGTTCGCAACAGTGGTTGAATCCTGAACTAGGGGTCATAGTTTGAGGATAAGGGGTAAACCTTTTAGGACTGAGGTGAGGAGAAATGTCTTCGCCCACGGAGTGGTGAATCTGTGGAAATCACTATCACAAAAATTAGTTGAGGCGAAAACATTGTGTAACTTCAAGAAGGCTAAAGGGATCAAGGGATATGGGGGGAAAGCAGGGTCAGGGTATTGAACTCGATGCCCAGCCATGATCATAATGAATGGCGGAGCATGCTTGACGGGCCAAATTACCTCCTCCTGCTTCTATCTGTGTGTTTCTACATCATCAGAAAAATGACTTCACCTTCATTGCTCACATGAAATCAATGAACTGAAAGTCTGCTATAAATTCAGTCTTTCAGCATTGCATTTTACTGCTCATTTTGTTCGAACTTAATGCAGTTTGGTCACACTGTTGACAAATGTTTAAAATGCAAAAATGAAAAAGAAGTTTGAAAAATCTCCTTCACATTCATTTAGTTTTTCCGTGGATTTATTTTGCCCGTGGGTTATTATTCATCCTTTCAATTATTGATATAGCTTATGAGAAATAACTTTGCTGGAGAGCTGTGGACAATGAGCTAAGGTAAACTTACCAGTGAAAACTTGTTAAAAAAAAATTAAACAGATACATAAGTATATTCACCGTATTTGTACAATTAAATATTGAGTCAAAGGTAATTTACTTGGATTACATTACAGATGACTGTGCTCTGTACTCTCTTGCCATTTTCCATTCTTTACTTTCCTCAACTAGTCACATTATATTAAATAAATAAATGAAATCTCAATTTGGACCCCGCTGTATCATAAAACCACTTTCAATTAATGGTTAATGATAGTTAAATTGTTAATGATCCTTCTTTAAGTGACAAGTAATATGTTAAAGGTTAAATCTGATGAAAGTATTTTATGGCAATTAAATCAAAATGCTTGAAGTGAACAAATTTTTATTGATAAGAAAAGATAATCAACTAACTTGAGGGAAGAAGATTCACTTCTGTTATATAACCATGTGTATTATAGTGGACTCACTTGATGAAGGAGCTGTGCTCCGAAAGCTAGTGATTTCAAACAAACCTGTTGGACTTTAACCTGCTTTGTAAGACTTCTTACTGTGCTCACCCCAATCCAACGCCAGCATCTCCACATCATATATATTCTAAACTGAAGTGAATAGTACAGTGATCTCTGTCTGTACATGTACATAAGGGGTTAATATGTAATCAGTAGCGCCAAATGATCACTAAAGGGCTACACCAATAGGGGTATAAGAGAAACCACATTGGGTCTCTCACTCTCTCTCTTTTGGATGGACTGTGACCAGGACAGGAGTATCAGATTAGCTCAGATGGTTAGTGTAGTTACGCATAGTTACTGTAGTTTGATCTTGTTAACCTTATCACTAGTATCAATGTTAATTATTGTTATAGTTACGCAATTATTGTCATAGTTACTCAATAAACCTTTTGTTACCACTGGACGAGTTCGAGTCTTCTTTGTCGAGATGCAGAAGACCTCATCAGTAACCAAGGTTTGAGTAACACACATTACACTCCGTAGTATATCAAAACACACAGAGAAGTGTAATAAAAGATAATACAGGAGCGTAATAAAAGAAACAGAAAGAACAACCAAGTGTGCTTGGCCTTTACCTTTTCATATAGGATAAGTAAATCTTCCTCTTACACTTAAGTCAATCCATCACTGTAATGTTAATGCTTATTTTAGCATCAGAAATTGTAAGCTACCAATCTTAGAAATGTAAAATTGATTTCCTAATAGTTATTGATAGGCAGTGAAAAAATGTTTCCGAAGATGTTCATGAGTAGAATTATTTGTGATGGACAGTGGTTGAACTATGCACATCCTTCGGGTAATTATTTTGTTGCTCACACATGCATTCAAATTCTAGAAAATGTCTACCAAGTCTATGTGGAGCTTAACTTCTTCATCCTATGAAAAGGACAGACTAATGATCTTTCTTTAAGTGACAAGTGGTCTGTCAAACGGCAAATCTGCTGAAAATATTTTATGGCAATTAAATTAAAATGCTTGAATTGAACAAATTGTTACAGAATCGTAGAATTTACAGTGCAGAAGGAGGCCATTCAGCCCATCGAGTCTGCACTGGCCCTTACAAAGAGCACACTACTCAAGCCCATGTCTCTATCCTATCCCCATAACCCAGTAACCCCCACTTAACCTTTTTGGATACTAAGGGGCAATTTAACATGGCCAATCCACCTAACCCACACATCTTTGGACTGTGGGAGGAAACCGGAGCACCCGGAGGAAACCCACGCACACACGGGGAGAACGTGCAGATTCCGCACAGACAGTGACCCAAGCCGTGAATCGAACCTGGGACCCTGGAGCTGTGAAGCAACTGTGCTAACCACTGTGCTACCATGCTGCCCTTATCTTATTGATAAGAAAGGATAATCAACTAACTTGAGCAAACATTTGCTTAGTTTCTTGAGGCTGAAATGATTGCATCTGTATTTGGACCTCTTGAATCAATTCACCTTTAATTTTAAGCTGTAAAATGTAGATTCTGCCTTTCTTGGCCAGCTGAAGAGAAAACATGATTCAAACTTACCGTTGTAATTTGTGAGATAGAAAAGCATTTGTAGAATGGAAGGGGGCATATCCTGCTCCACTTAAGACAGGAAAGACCCCAGACATCACCTATTCCACCATTGGGACGAGGTCACTGATGAGGCCAGTTCCAGGAGCCTAGTTTCTAGGACATGGTGCAATGCCAGAAGATCTTCAACAGCTGTATAAGAGTTGACAAAATAAGAACGCTGCTCTCTTACTCTCTCCTCACACCTCCAATACTCCAACCTTATTGCTCACAATATTTCCCTCTCTTCTTTCCTCCATTCTCCTACAGTCATTGGAGACCAGACTTCATACACATAACACATGCAAATGGCACTTGCTCACACCTCATATCATGCATCCTGCATAGGAACTAATTTGCCCCATACAGTCTTTGCACAACTCACAAGATTGTTGCAAGGAACCTCTTTTAAATCCTTGTCTGATCCTTGTGTTCTTTTTAATTACTGTCTTTCTCGCTGCTGCAACATTGCAAATTTTGGGTTTCAAACTAAAGACTTTTGAACCCCCACCCCTCCCCACCCTGCTGCAAGCTGCTATTTGAACTGCCCCAGGCACACGCTCGATCTAGTATGCTGTGTGATAGGGTCCCGTGATGTCATTCTGATAGAATTGGTCCACAGCCAATCAGCTCTTCTGGGATTCTGGGATATATTCTATTCTCGATTGTAATTGGTGGAGCGCCCCAGGGGTTTCTGGGGAGAAGAGGGGCTGGCTCCAATTTAACCCAGTACTGCCTACACCTTAGAAAGAACAGGTTCTGTTTAGATCTCAAGAACAACAGAAGCATATTTGAAACACACTCTCTGACGGCCAGGCTTATGAAAGTAACCTCTGATTAAAAGGCTGCAAGCTGTCTCCAGCGAGGTCTCTGAAAACCTAACCACTGTTTGGAAGGCTGGGGAAGGCACAGTTTTGATAGCGCTCCCCTGAGAACTCTAGGGATCGAGAAGAAAAGACTCCTTTTGTCTTTCTCTTCACTACAGTTAATATAGACCTGCAGAAGGAGCAGACCAGTGTTCCAGAGCAGAGTGGATGGAAAACCCTGTTTTAAACTCTCAGGTAGAGAATTCTAGTACTATCTCAGTGAGGCTGAGAGTCAATTTGGGGGAGGCCTACACAAGTAAAGATGACTCTCCCGGAGGAATTCCTGCAGCCCCCGAGGTCTAATTTAAGGCAGAAACCAAAAGATCCAAACCAATCGATGATTTCAAGATCACTGACTACAAAGACTACCTCAGCAGCAAAGTTTCATCTCAGCCCTTTTAATCCCTGTGATTTTTGAACCTTTCCTACCCCCTCCATCATGTGTCTGTCTGGGTGCAGGTGAGACATGTTTTGGGAATAGTCAGATTAGCAGACCATTGTTCTATTATTTCCATTACATGTTTATCTCCTCCCTTAATATAAATGACTTTATTTTATGTTTTACTTGCAAATTAGGCACCTGTAAGTCATTGGAGCACTCACGGGTCAAAGATCTCAGGAAAACATGCAAATTATTGGTTAATTCACTTATGTTGGGACTCTGGGGCCTGTGGGACTGGTATTTTATTTTTCTTTTGATAAATTTAGAGTACCCAATTAATTTTTTCCAATTAAGGGGCAATTTAGCCTAGCCAATCCACCTACCCGGCACATCATTGGGTTGTGGGGACGAAACCCACGCAAACACGGGGAGAATGTGCAAACTCCACACGGACAGTGACCCAGAGCCGGGATCGAACCTGGGACCTCGGCGCCGTGAGGCAGCAGGCTAACCACTGTGCCACCGTACTGCCCTGTGTGACCGTTATTGACCATGCAATTACCCAGGGTGTCGTAACACTGTCGCTAGCACACTCCCTTCTTTCTCACAGAAGCTTATGCAGAACTCCAAACTGTTACCTGAGGAGGCTGAGTCCACTTGCAAATCCGTGTGGGAAAAAAAAACTGGGCTATCACAGGAAGGGAGAAAGTCATGGCCTGATGGGTAACGTTGCTGGAGGAAACATTGCACTGGTTTCTTCTTACTTATCCTCTTTCTTCACTCATTTCCATCTCATACTGTACATTCCGCATGACAACCGGCAGATATTTTTCTTTTAGAAATTTAGAATTCCCAATGACCTTTTTTCCAATTAAGGGGCAATTTGGCGTGGGCAATCCACCTACCCTGCACATCTTTGGGATGTGGGGGTGAGGCCCACGCAGACACAGGGAAAATGTGCAAACTCCACAGAGTCAATGATTCTCGGGCCGGGATCGAACCTGCGTCCCCAGCGCCATGAGGCAGCAGGGCTAACTGCGACGCCACTATGCCAACCGGCAGATATTTTCAGTCGCGATTTTATTCTCTGGTGTTCCTTCACATTCAAAGCAAAACTTTGACCTTCTCTTTTATTTATCATTTGAAATATAGACACACTTCTGCCATTTCAGAAAGATGATGCCTGTCTTCCAAGCAATGCATTGTCATTCAATCTTACCCAACAGTCAACAGCTCCAAATCTGGCACTACACACTCTTTTAGGGGCTTAGCTGGCGAAAGAGTTTTTATGTGGTGAATCAACAGGACATAGGAATAGGAGTAGACAATATGGCCTATCAAGTCTGCTCTGCCATTCAGTACAATTCTGTCACAACTCCACGTTCCCACCTGCCCCCCCATATCCCTTGATTCCCCGAGAGCCCAAAGGTCCCTCTATCCTGAGATATACCCAACAATGAAGGACCCTCAACTCTCTCGGGTAGGCAATTCCAAAGATTCACCAGCCTTTTGCATGAAGGCATTTCTCCTCATCTCAATCTTAAACAAGTGGGCCCTTAACCTGAGACTGTGCTACCTGTGTTCTAGATTTTCCAGCCAGGGGAAATAACCTCTGAGTTTCCATTGTTGCTCATTGTGATTCTCTTAATTTGGCTCTGAAGATGGCGACCAATATGGTCACCTTCCTTAATTCTAATTACCTTTTGCTCTAGAGTCGCCAAATATCTTTCAATACCGCCACAAGGTTCAAAACCGAATACTGATCAAAGACTCGATACACCGGTTAGTAAGTTCAAACACAATGCTCATTTATTTACACACACAGTCAAATATACTCATGCATAAAACTCTACAAACTAAACTATCACTACTGCTAAAGCCTATACTTAGCTTCGGGCGCCCACTCAGTCAGAGGAACAATGGCCGTTGTTCGGTTCTGAGGCTGCTGGGGTCGAACTGGTATGGAATAACAGCTAAGAGTGTCTGTCTTGTAGCGTGCACTGACCTTGGACTTACTTGTTCTGATGTTGCTGTTGGGCTGGTCTCTCGTGGTGAGAGCCGGAGCCAGAAGAGAGCGATTCTCTGTTGGGGGGGATTCTTCTTATACCCAAAAGGGGATTCGCACGCTTTTGGGTGGGCCTTGAACTTGGCCCCAATTAATTGGGCAGTTTCCCAATTGTTCCTATCGATTTCCTCCAATAGGTGGGTGGGTGCCCTGATGGCTGGGCGTGTCCTAGGTGGACGTTGGCCTGCTTTGTTCTGGTCTCCTCTGGCGCCGGGGTGTCTGCCTTGGTATCGTTTACTTAAATGTTAATCTTTTGTCCCCGGGGATGGCTCATTAGTATGGTAATGATTTTGCAGTATCGGTTTTGTCTGGGAGCTACGGCTCCAATCAACAGACAAACACTGCACTTGCTTGCTTTCTCAGTATTGTCCATTTTCCCTGCAATCTTTGCAAAGTGTCCATTTTGTAATCGAGACGTGGCCATCCCAGATGGCTACACACCCTCCTTGTGATCCTCAACGCGAAGCGTGAAGGATCGCATTACTGCGTCGTCTTCATTCTCTGACCAAGCGGGGCACCCATAAGCAGTTCATGGGCTTTACACTGCCCTATCCTATGAAACACAATTCTTTACCTAAAATCATTTTACTTACATACATCAGTATAAAACTCTACGGGGCGCTATGACATTCAGGCATGCATTACAAAATGAAAAACTGGAACCTCTAACTATCCTCAATAAACTATCCTCACTCAAACAATCAAAAGTAATCTACAACACTTTAAATGTACAAATAGCAGCAACACAGGTTTCTCTGGCCCGGCTGTCAGGCACAGAGGTTTACATTTCTTTATTGAATAAAACACACATAAAGAGAAGCAGATGCAATTTAATTCACGTCAAGGGGTTCGGGGGTTTGGTGAAGTCTGAAAATAGGGGACCTAAACGTGTATAATGGGGTGCGAGAGCGGTAGGCTCTCTTTCGCCATTTTCTGATTCTAAGTGTCTGCATGACACTGCAAAGTATCGCCAGTACTAAGAGGGCTTCTACTATGTAGGATAGTGAATACCAGGTGATAAACGTATCACACCAGGTCGGGGTATCATTAATTGTCTTAGGACTAACGATCTCGGGGTTCTGTGTATGGCAGGGGTGGGAATTATTCACGGCCTGTGTGGTAGGGGTCAGGGGGGTAGCGTCCGCACGCAACTGAAGGGATCCCGCTAAGATCCAGGTGACAATGAAGGTTGTCTTCATCTTTCCGTCTTTCTGTCTTCTTCTTTTTCTTCCTCTGGGTTTCCTGAGGTTCCGGAGTTCTATGGACACAAGCATAATATCTGTTATTATCTTGCTTAAGATCTCGTATGTCTGTCTGTCTGTCCTTTGTTGCTAATTACCCATTATAATTGGTCACCATCTGTGACGCCCTCATTTTTTTTTTTGAACAAATATCTGGGATAAGACATTCGAGAAAAATACTGACATAGTGCGAGCTGTCTTGCAGCCTGTGCGATCTACCATCCTAGTGTTTAAGGATGTAAATAGCATGCGGAAACAACCTAAGGGTCACCAAAAACAGACTAAGAATTTTGAACTGAAAGTGCCAAAATGGGGTGCGTATGGGCTGCGGTGGTAAGACATGGGTGTAATCCCCGGGTATGACGGTGATCAGTGCCGTTTGTGCTCTACCCGAGCGTAGCTGACCAGAGAGGTGTCCTCAGGCAGGGCGGGGACCAGTGCCGTTTCTCCACTGCCTGAGCGACTGGTAAGAATGTGGTCGTCATGGGGGGCTGCCTCTCGTGACCGAATCAGGAGAGTAGCTATGAGTGGTGTCTGTCGACAAATTAGTTCCCCTGAATGGTTGTCTGGGGACAAACTTGTTCCATTAACAGTCATTGGGCGTCAAAAGGGTGGTGGTGTGGGGCATTGAAAAACTTTCAAATTTCCAAACAACAAACATGTACATTAAATGAACAAATATACAACAAACATGGTGCAGGTTCCATCAGAAGGACACAGTATCTCTCCATCGGTTCCTTATTTTTTTCATCATGTGGGCACCTCATTGCTCAGGAGCGAACAGGGACGCAAAGGGATTTGTTTGGTGTGAGTCAGACTCTATATCATCATCTTCTCCCGGCTGCCATACTCTTGACTGGAGTAGTTTGGCCAAAGCTGCTTGGGGTGAATTGGGGTCCATCTCATCATTCCGGATGAGCCTGAATGAATTGTCTCGGTGCCAGAATCGTGTGTCGAGGTTGGAGCTACTAGATTTTAATCCGTAATCGTTGGGCGGTGGGTCTGGGTCAGGGGCTTTAATGTATGTGACTTCAAAGGGGTCACTAGAATCATGCTCGGAATCACTGGGAGTGGGGGTATAATCATAACGTGGTGTGCTGTGACTGTCGTCATTGCTCTTGCTATCACTGTCGCTGTCGCTGCTGGTTGAAGGAAGGGAGAGGCGTTGTCGTGCCTCTGGGGGTGGAGTTGAAGATGTGTCTGAGGACAGGCTTGATTGGCAAGGGGAGGGTAGGAAAACGTCATCTGTGGGCGGGCCGTGCTCGTCTGCTGCTGCGAGCAAGATGTGGTGTGAATGGCTGTTCGGCGAGCCATAAGCCTTAAGCTGGTTTCTGTGAAGCCACGCAGACTTGCCATTGGGATATGTGATTTTGTATACCGAGGGGCTTACTTTGTCCGAAATGGAATACGGTCCGGAAAATTGGGGGGAAAGGAACGAACTGGGGTTGTATAGGGAAAGCATCACTTGCTGCCCTACTACAAACTTGGTGGCGTGTTCATTTTTGTCGAAACAAGCCTTGCTTTGTTTCTTCCTGGTCCCAGCTGCTGCGAGTTGGGCTGCCTTTATATTCTCAATCAGCTGCTGTACAGCATGTTCATGTGTGAGGGCGGCGACTGCGGGGCTGGCCAAATCCAGTCCCAATAAATACTCTGTCCCTTTCATGGGGCGCCCGGTCATGAGGGTGTGGGGGGTGTATCATGTGGACGTGGATACCGTATTTCTTAAGAACATTAAAGCAAATGGGAGAACTGAATCCCAGGTGCTGTTGTTCTGCTGCACCATTTTCCTGAGAGTGGCTTTTAGAGTTCTGTTCATCCTCTCTACAATGCCGCTTGACTGGGGTGGTATGCTGTATGACATTTTTGCACGAGTCTGAAAATTGTGAGGACGTTTTTCATTACTCGTCCTGTAAAATGGGAACTTTAATCGGATTCTATACTGCGTGGGAGGCCCCAGCTTGTAAAGATGTGCTGTGTTTGTATTTTAGCTGTTGTTTTGGCCGTATTCATTCTCGATGGAAAAGCTTCCACCCATTTTGTGAAGGTGTCGATGACAACAAACAAACAAACAAAGAAATGTACAGCACAGGAACAGGCCCTTCGGCCCTCCAAGCCCGTGCCGACCATACTGCCCGACTAAACTACAATCTTCTACACTTCCTGGGTCCGTATCCTTCTATTCCCATCCTATTCATATATTTGTCAAGATGCCCCTTAAATGTCCCTATCGTCCCTGCTTCCACTACCTCCTCCGGTACTGAGTTCCAGGCACCCACTACCCTCTGCGTAAAAAACTTGCCTCGTACATCTACTCTAAACTTTGCCCCTCTCACCTTAAACCTATGCCCCCTCGTAATTGACCCCTCTACCCTGGGGAAAAGCCTCTGACTATCCACTCTGTCTATGCCCCTCATAATTTTGTATACCTCTATCAGGTCGCCCCTCAACCTCCTTCGTTCCAGTGAGAACAAACCGAGTTTATTCAATCGCTCCTCATAGCTTATGCCCTCCATACCAGGCAACATTCTGGTAAATCTCTTCTGCACCCTCTCTAAAGCCTCCACATCCTTCTGGTAGTGTGGCGACCAGAATTGAACACTATACTCCAAGTGTGGCCTAACTAAGGTTCTATACAGCTGCAACATGACTTGCCAATTCTTATACTCAATGCCCCGGCCAATGAAGGCAAGCATGCCGTATGCCTTCTTGACTACCTTCTCCACCTGTGTTGCCCCTTTCAATGACCTGTGGACCTGTACTCCTAGATCTCTTTGACTTTCAATACTCTTGAGGGTTCTACCATTCACTGTATATTCCCTACCTGCATTAGCCCTTCCAAAATGCATTACCTCACATTTGTCCGGATTAAACTCCATCTGCCATCTCTCCGCCCAAGTCTCCAGACAATCTAAATCCTGCTGTATCCTCAGACAGTCCTCATCGCTATCCGCAATTCCACCAACCTTTGTGTCGTCTGCAAACTTACTAATCAGACCAGTTACATTTTCCTCCAAATCATTTATATATACTACAAAGAGCAAAGGTCCCAGCACTGATCCCTGTGGAACACCACTGGTCACAGCCCTCCAATTAGAAAAGCATCCCTCCATTGCTACCCTCTGCCTTCTATGGCCTAGCCAGTTCTGTATCCACCTTGCCAGTTCACCCCTGATCCCGTGTGACTTCACCTTTTGTACTAGTCTACCATGAGGGACCTTGTCAAAGGCCTTACTGAAGTCCATATAGACAACATCTACTGCCCTACCTGCATCAATCATCTTAGTGACCTCCTCGAAAAACTCTATCAAGTTAGTGAGACACGACCTCCCCTTCACAAAACCGTGCTGCCTCTCACTAATACGTCCATTTGCTTCCAAATGGGAGTAGATCCTGTCTCGAAGAATTCTCTCCAGTAATTTCCCTACCACTGAAGTAAGGCTCACCGGCCTGTAGTTCCCGGGATTATCCTTGCTACCCTTCTTAAACAGAGGAACAACATTGGCTATCCTCCAGTCCTCCGGGACATCCCCTGAAGACAGCGAGGATCCAAAGATTTCTGTCAAGGCCTCAGCAATTTCCTCTCCAGCCTCCTTCAGTATTCTGGGGTAGATCCCATCAGGCCCTGGGGACTTATCTACCTTAATATTTTTTCAGACACCCAACACCTCGTCTTTTTGGATCACAATGTGACCCAGGCTATCTACACCCCCTTCTCCAGACTCAACATCTACCAATTTCTTCTCTTTGGTGAATACTGATGCAAAGTATTCATTTAGTACCTCGCCCATTTCCTCTGGCTCCACACATAGATTCCCTTGCCTATCCTTCAGTGGGCCAACCCTTTCCCTGGCTACCCTCTTGCTTTTTATGTACGTGTAAAAAGCCTTGGGATTTTCCTTAACCCTATGACCACCTACACATATTTATAACCATTTCTGCAGGGGGGTAGGGGTCCTATGTAGTCTATCTGCAAATTCGTCCAGGGGTCATTAATGGGGCGGGTGTGACTAAGCTCAGCCTTTCTTGCATATCTGTCCGGATTGTTCTGGGCACAGATCAAGCAATTTTCAATTTTCAGTAACATCGGCTTTTAAATCAGGCCACCAGCAGAGCGGTCTGAGGTGGGCTAGGGTGGATTCAATGCCTTGGTGTCCATGATTGTCATGGAACTGACAAATAATCTGGTTCCTGAACTGGCTGGGAACTTCTTTTAAAATCACACCTAGTTCCCAGCTTATGTAGTTGCCTGCTACAACCGGTCTACCGGACTTGTCCCAAAGGGTGTCGCAGACCCACGTTGGGGAGCCCGAACACCGTCAGTCAGTGCCATTCATGTCTATGTTCTCTGAACGGGCGCTAACGCTGTGGATTGGCTTTGCCCTATTCTTATTTAGGGTGCCTGTCTGTTGGCTTCTCTGCTGCTCTTGTGCATAGTGCATGTTCCATGTACGTATCTGTGGGCAGTCTCATTTAACTACTGTCAATCAGGCCCATTTTCCTGGTCTAACTGGAGTCCATACGTACTTTGAAACCCATTCTGGACAGAAAGCAGAGATTGCAATTCTGCAATTTGCTTCCGGCATTTTGCGTGATTTACTGAGCTCTGCCTTTGTTCCGTCGTGGAAGTGTGGAGCGCTTGCAGGGCTGCTTTCAAATCATTGCACTGTTTCTGCAATTTCTCTACCTGTTGCTCGGTTTCTTGTCTTACCAAGACCGCACGTTGCGTGTCCTGGTAGGCCTTATTAGGCCTTATCATATTGGGTCTGAAAGCTACTCAAATGGGCGAGACACCCAATGGGCGGGAAACCCACGTAGACACGGGAATAAAATGCAAATTCCACAAAGACAGTGACCCAAGACTGGAATTGAAAGTGGATTCCTGGTGCTATGAGGCAGCAGTGCTAACCATTGTGCCACCATGCCACCGTTTCTGATAAAATTACATATTTTAAAAGGTTTTTATTGTTAAAACTTGATTAATAATAGATACCAACATGTCAGGATAACTGGTCTATAATTCCCCATTTTCCTCCACTTCTTTCTTGAATAGCTATGTTACATTTGCTAACTTTTAATCCACTGGAACCTTCCTCGCACCTAGAGATTTTAGAAAGTCATAAGCAGCACACCCACCATCTCTGCAGCTACCTTTTTTCGAACCCAAGGATGTAGACTTGATTTTTTGACTTTTAGTTCCCTACGCTTCTCCAATACTTTTTTCTGCTTTTATTAATTGCATTATGTTCGCCTTCATATGCTTTTAACGCATTCAATAGCAGTGCAAGACAAGGAAAAGCCTCTTCTCATAAGTCAGGAATTAGTAACAGGAATGAGCTAATGGACCAGACATCCACCAAAATCTAACCAGCAACATAAAATAAGCAACTATGATAAACCAATAATTATGTCATAAGCATTTCCTTTAAATGGCACTGCTGAAAAATTCTTCCTGCGCAAACTATGAAGGGATTCTAATATTATAGGATTTTTAGAAACATCTTCCCACAATGTTCATAACCCATTAAAATGGTTGAACAAATGAGATATAGCACAGTAAGAAGTCTTACAACACCGGGTTAAAGTCCAATAGGTTTGTTTCGAATCACTAGCTTTCGGAGCACTGCTCCTTCCTCAGGTGAATGAAGAGGTGGGTTCCAGAAACATATATATAGACAAAGTCAAGGATGCAAGGCAATACTTTCAATGCGAGTCTTTGCAGGTAATTAAGTCTACAGGTCCAGACGGAGCAACTGGAGAGAGGGATAATCACAGGTTAAAGAGGTGTGAATTGTCTCAAGCCAGGACAGTTGGTAGGATTTCGCAAGCCCAGGCCAGGTGGTGGGGGGTGAATGTAATGCGACATGAATCCAAGGTCCCAGTTGAGGCCGTACTCATGTGCACGGAACTTAGTTACACGTTTCTGCTCGGCGGTCTGCGTTGTCACACGTGGGGTATCGACACTTATATTCAAGAGATTTCACAGGTGTGAGGAAAGGAAGAAATCAAACTTTAAATTGTGCTTGCTCAGGAGATCAATTGTCAGTTACATAATTGTTACTGATTGTGAAGTTGTTGAAGCAGTCTGAATAAACCAGCAAGTCATTTAAGACTGGGATGGCATTTCGAAACCATTTCATCATTATCACCATCCATCTACTGTACAACATGGTTTAACACCAAGCACTTGGCTAATTCTCTGGTTATCACATACTGTATCGAGCTAAAATATTTATGTTCTTTACCATGCTACCATGATAGCTAATAGTCAGATAAAATCCCTGTTCCTCCCTAATTAGAGCCGTACGCTCTATGCTTTTCTCAAATCACACAATTATATGCAGCAATGGGCGTCAGGGTGGGGTTCTCCCCTACCCGACGGGGCGGGGGGTCCCGGCGGGATGGAGTGACATGAACCACTCCGGCGTCAGGCCGCCCCAAAGGTGCAGATTTCTCAGCACCTTTTGGGGCCAAGCCCTCACCTTTAGGGACTAGGCTAGTGCCGGAGTGGTTGCTGTCCCGCCGGCTATCGTGGAAGGCATTTGGCGCCACGCCAGCCGGGGCCGAAGGGACTCCACCGGCCGGCGGAAGTCCGCGCATGCGCCGGAGCATCAACGGCTGCTGATATCATCCCCGCGCATGTGCAGTGCCGGTCACCTCCGCGTCGACCATCGCAGAGACCTACACGGCTGACGCGTAGTAAAAGTGTGCCCACACGGCACGGCCCGCCGCGGATAGGCGGGCCCTGATCGCCAGCCAGGCCACCGTGGGGGCACCCCCCAGGGCCGGCATTACAGCAGCGGGACTTCGGCCCATCACGGGCCGGAGAATCGTCGGGGGGGGGGCCCGCCGACCGGCGCGGCGCGATTCCCACCCCTGACGAATCTCAGGTGCCTGAGAATTCGGCGGCCGGCGGGGGCGGGATTTACGCCGCCCCCCGGCGATTCTCCAACCCGGCGGGGGGGTCGGAGAAGAGTGAGTATCCTGATGCACCCAGCAACTAATATGAATCATCTAATCATCATCTAAACATGATACATCAAATTGGAATGATCTACTGAATGAAACTTCTCTCTTTATCTTCAATCCATTTATATTGAATGTACATCAGATGGTGTGGATTAAAATACTTGGTAAGAATTAATATGATACCATGGAACGTCAGGGGAATTTAAAAGAATTTTCAAATTGGGAACTGGAGTGTGACAGGATTTTTGTTGTTTTGCTTAGTGATTGACCACTGTTATGACTTCAGTTCATGTTATAACTGGATGGGAATATTCAATGAAAGCCTGGCTCAAAAGATCGTCTGCGGGATTCTCTGATGGCTACATCCTCCACTTTGCCGGTAACGCACCCACGCCCCAGGTTTCCGGACGGGTTAGGATGGCCACAATGGGAAACGCATTGGCTGGCTGCTTTAACAGAGGATCCCGCTGCCGACAGCGGTGTACCAGGCTGGAAAACAGGGCTGGGATGGAGAATCCCGCCCCGTAACTTTTACTTTGTTTTAGAAAATGTTGAGGAACAGAGTCACAGGACCGCTAATTCGTTTTTGAACAAGGAAAGAACATTTATTAAACATGAAAAGTTTGATTATAGGACAACACTCCTTTACTCCCCCATTAGCTTCACAAATGCACAGTTTCCAAAGGCAACATCCCACTCTGAACCAAATGTCCGATGCCACTCAACCGACTTCTGGGGATTTTTCCTCAGATTCCCCCCAGATGATTGTCACATGAGTGGCTGGAAGAGAATAACATTCCAAAAGTAGAGTCTATAACCGTGGGGAATGTGTTCTTGTGAGAAATTACACCTCAGGTGAAAACTGGACTCCAGCAATTGTACTAGCCAAAACGGGTCCGATTTTATATAATGCGCAAATTTGGCATTGGCATGCTGACCAATTATTGTCTGCATTAATGAGGTTACAGAATCTGTACCAGATCTTTACACTACAGACAGTATGGACAGTGACAAGCCCAACTTAAGATCCACAACTGACAAAATTATGGAATCTGTTACGAGTCATCCACACAACCAGCAACTGTTCCTGAGTTGGTTTTGCCAGATGTAACACTGACCAGTATACAGGAAGACACTTTGAGCCAAGTTCCTGAACATCGTGTTCTGCCACAGTGAGACAGACATCCACCCAAGAGCATGTCTCACTAATGTACGTATATATCCGTAACATAACAATGTTAGTTCTGGCATAATGCGTTTAGTATCTGTATCAAAGTCATTCAGTAAAAATGTCGTTGACACTAAAAGAATAAAGAGGGAGGGGTGTTATCTGTCAGGGTAACAACATTGGCTGGTGTAATGTAACATGTTAGTCAAGGACACATCATTGGAGCAGTTGTGGACTTCACCATTGTACCCTGTTTGAGCAGCATCGTGTAAATAGACCCCTTGCATCATGTTATACAAAATCAACGTGCATTGCCTCTGATTCTTTCTCTTTGCGTATACAACAAAGAACACAACACAGGTGAAGTTATGTGAGTTGGTAGTTGGGTGATCAGGGAGCTAGCCTGGAGGATTGCTATGTGGGAGGTTAATCAGGTAGGGGTAGTTGGGTCGGGGAAGTGATTTGCGGAGGTGGAGGGGAGGAGGGGGAATCAGTGGTGGTGCTCAGTTCAGTTACACAGGCTATTCACTGAGTTAGAACAGGTATTAATCAGCATAAAATTTCCTAGGTAATCCAGGGCCAGGACATTACAGCCCCTCCCGCCAGGTAGGATGTGATTGTTCCACTGCAGTAAACAGTAATTAAAATATCCCGCCACACCTGCCAGTGGGAGACATGCCATGGTGGGACCGTAAAATCCTGGTTTAAGTAAATCCCACATATCTGACCCAAGTCTCCTATCCTGAGCTCAGGATCGGCTATTTTCGTGGAGCGCCCAAGCCAGTTTCAACCAGCTTATCAGGAATCTAAATCTCCCAGGAGGTACGGACAAGAGGGAGTTTAATTTGAAAGGCCTGATTTCTCCTCTAACTACCCACCTGGAAACAGGAAGGTGAGCTGATTTCTCATTTCTCCCTCTGTAATTGGTGGTGTATTTCCCCCAACCCTTCACTTTGGCACGATCCAAACCTTTATTAACAATCTCACAGCAAACGCAAGATCATGCAGAATAAGAGGGTTGGTTTATTTTACACGCAGAGAAAATGTGGGAAGAACTTGTCTAAACGCCAGGTCCTTCGCAGTCACACAATGAAGGAGAGATAAAGGAAAGAAAGGCGAACAGAGCAAGACCATGATAAAAATAAGAATTATAATTTAATAATAATCATACTCTTTATTGTCACAAGTAGGCTTACATTAACACTACAATTAGGTTACTGTGAAAAGCCCCTAGTCACCACATTCCGACACCTGTTCGGGTACACAGAGTGAGAATTCAAAATGTCCAAATTACCTAATAGCACGTCTTTCGGGACTTGTGGGAGGAAACCGGAGCACCCAGCGGAAACCCACGCATGCATGGGGAGAAGGTGCAGACTCCACATAGACAATGACCCAGTCCGGGAATCGAACCTGGTACCCCGGCGCGTGAGGCCATAGTGCTAAGAACTATGCTACCGTTATTTTACATGAGTCCAGAGTCAAAAGCCCATGGCGTATTCTTTCAGAGGTAGAAGACTGACTGCTGCAGGGTGATCCGTCATTCCAGAGGCATGGACTTCCACAATAGGAGAAGACATAGAATCATAGAATTTACAGTGCAGAAGGATGCCATTTGACCCATTGAGTCTGCACTGGCTTATGGAAACACCACCCTACCTAAGCCCATGCCCCCACCTGTAACCCAGTAACTCAACCTAACCTTTTGGACACTAAGGGGCAATTTAGAATGGCCAATCCATCTAACCTGCACATCTTTGCAATGTGGGAGGAACCCGTAGCACCCGGAGGAAACACACGCAGACACGGGGAGAACGTGCAAACTCCACACAGACAGTTACCCAGGCCGGAATTGAACCCAGGACCCTGGAGCTATGAGGCAGCAGTGCTAACCACTGTGCCACCATACCACTGTGCAATATGTTGAGTTGAATTAGTGTTGAAGGCACTGATACAGAAGTTCCAATGTTCCAGCAGTTCACAGTGTAGAAGAAGGCCAGGTAATTTTAAACCTGGACACGGGTTCCTTCAGCAACTACCTGTGAGATGGTAAATGGCAGACTAAAACACATTGCTTGTCTGAGGTGCTGCTTCTCTTGTGCAGTTCAGACAGTGACTCAAGATAAAATTCAAAAGCTGTATAATTAAAGGAGTTCAGATAGTTCAAATCTCGGTCATGTGATAGCGTGATTTCAGGTTGAGCTATTTGGCCAATGAGTCCCCTGGTTGAAATCCATTGTGTTTAGGAGCAAGTAGCAGCTGAGCTATTAGCACCACATTAAAGACTAGGCATCACAAACATCTGCCTTTGGCCATAGCTGGCTGGGGCACATCTGCTAATCTGTTATGTTGGTTTGGCTGGAATGTTTATAAGATGCAAGTTTTACATTCCAACGTATGAGGTGCTAGCCTTTGTTCACCTCCAAACTGCTCAGAAAGCCAGCCTGTGATTAGCTGGAGCCATCTTATCAGCCAAGCAATTGTCCATTTTGAAAAAACAGAACAAGAAATTTTATGAAGAAGGATATATTTGTATATATATTCCTTCCTGGCTCCTGGCAGGAGATTTCAGGGCATGTGTGTGTATCAGAACTTCCGTGGGATTCTAACATGCATCTCCCAATTTACATCCCATCTCCGACAATCCAGATACCAGACGATTTGGGCCATTGTCGAAATATGTTCTCAACTTGTAATTATTTTATCTAACTATTGTGTAAGTGTTGGATATTCTCAATAAATGACTGTGTCAAACTTAATCCTTGTTTTAGCTTGTCTTACAGTTATTGTTCTCCTGAACTCAGTTCAGTTCCCATTCCAAAATAAGCATAGGTGGTATAGCGCTTGATCAGGAGTTGACGACCTGCAGCTCGAAACATACTCCTACTCAGAGCTATAAATTACAAATGAATATGATGGCAAAACTATTTTAGGATAGCGATATAAAAATTGCTTTTGGGAAAATGGATATCTGAAT
Organism: Scyliorhinus torazame; assembly: GCF_047496885.1. Classification (NCBI taxonomy): domain Eukaryota; kingdom Metazoa; phylum Chordata; class Chondrichthyes; order Carcharhiniformes; family Scyliorhinidae; genus Scyliorhinus; species Scyliorhinus torazame. The sequence continues at coordinate 308,551,030 of NC_092708.1, forward strand.
TTGTGTTTTTTTTATTCATTTACGGGTTGTGGGCATCGCTGGTTAGGCCAGCATTTATTGCCCATTCCTTGTGGTCCTTCAGAAGGTAGTGGCAAGTTGCCTTCTTCAACTGGTGCAGTCCTTGAGTTGTAGGTACACCTACTGTACTATTAGGGAGGGAGTTCCAGATGTTGCTCTAGTGACAATGAAGGAGCGGTGATATATTTCCAAGTCAGGGTGGTGAGTGACTTAGAGGGGAACCTCCAGGTGATGGGGATCTCAGGTATCTGCTGCTCCTGTCCTTCTAGATGGTAGTAGTCATGGGTTTGGAAGGTGCTGCCTAAGGAACCTTGGTGAGTTGCTGCAGTGCATCTTGCAGGTGGTACACACGGCTGCCACTGTTCGTCGATGGTGGAGGGTTTGAATGTTTGTGGAAGGGGGAACAATCAAGCAGGTTGCAGTGTTGAGCTTCTGAGTGTTGTTGGAGCTTCACTCATCCAGGCAAGTGGAGAGTATTCCATTACATTCCTGACTTGTGCCTTGTAGTTGGTGGACAGGCTCTGGGGGATTTAGGAGATCAGGTTTTTTCAAATAAATTTAAATTACTCAATTCATTTTTTCCAATTAAGGGACAATTTAGCGTGGCAAATCCACCTACCCTGCACATATTTGGACTGTGGGGGCGAAACCCATGCAAACACAGGGAGAATGTGCAAACTCCACACGGACAGTGACCCAGAGCCGGGATCGAACCTAGGACCTCGGCGCCGTGAGGCAGCAGGGCTAACCACTGTGCCACCGTGCTGCCCTGGGAGATGAGTTACTCGCCATAGGATTCCTAACCTTTGACCTGCTCTGGTGAAAGGCTAGGAATCCTACTGCCCCATAATAACATTTAGTTCTCCATTCACAAGAATACTCCTGCAAACATTAGTGATTCAAGCAGTCCGTCACCTCCATCTTTGATACATGCATCCCGAGAAAAGCATTCATTTTGTCCCGTCCTGAACATTTGTCATATAATGACTTGCACCTTCACTCCATCGAATTCAAGAAGAGCATATCTGAGAAACATTTGGTTTAGCCAGATTCAGGTCACTGGCTTTGGCTGGACCACATCAGCCAACAGACCACACCGTCTGCCTCTGCTCATTAAATTCTGCCCACAGTGCTCCTTCTCTTCTTCATTCCCTGTCCTAAGGCAGGTCCGACCCACAGTGCCATGACCCCCATCATGAGTAGGGGATGGAGGCAGGTTCCAAATCCACCCCAACTAGAATGGGGAACAAAGCTCATGCTTTTGGCACCAATCTGATCCACACCAGCCATCCAGCCAACTGAGCTAATCAGCCCCAAAGGAGTGTAAGTTGCTGTGGTGACATACACTTTTACATGCATATTGTAACCTGGAGCTATGAATGGTGATGGTAAAGGCTCCAATTTCTTTCCATCATATGGAAACTCTCCTAATCCTACCACCTGCCATTGGCATAAATTAGTCGGAATTATGAGATGATACTCAACCTGTTTGACCATGTTATGAACACAGCTTCCCTGATGATCAAGTTCAGTGGAGTGGAACTTAAACTCGGAGTTTCTGGTTTAGAGGCAGGGACTCTATCTATTGCATAACTCTTTATGGTCCAAAGATGTGCAGGTGTCCAAAAAGGTAAATCAGGATTATTGGGTTACGGGGATAGGTTGGAGGTGTTGGCTTAAGTAGGGTGCACTTTCCAAGGGCTGGTGCAGACTCGATGGGCCGAATAGCCTCCTTCTGCATTGTAAGTTCTGTGATATGATTCCATGAAACTGGCATTGGTCAGAGAGGCCAGCAGTGCTTAGCTTTTGGGTGGGATTTTCCTGCTGTTCCCACTGGCGGGATCTTCTGGTCCTGCCAACATTGATCCCTGCCGTAGGTTCTCCGGCACTGGAGGATGCAAACAGTGGGAAACCCCATTGACAACAACAGGACCAGAAGATCCCGCCGCTGGCCTATTGGCAGGCCGCCTCCACAATACACCCTGCAGGGTTGGCGGGAGGGGGGAGCCGGCCATTGTGTTTTGCCATTGCAGGGGAAAAGGGCAAATAACTCTCGGGAGAGGGACTATGAAGGCCCCAGCTCACTATCATGTCTGGCATGGAGAAGGCAGCGATGGAAGTTGTCAGGGTTGCCTCGTAACATCAATTGGGGGAGGATGGATGGAAATACCTGGAAAAGAGGGTGAAGAGATGGCTAATTCTGTTAATTGCGGGCAAACATACACTCCTCCATCTCTGAGAGCATCCCAAAATTCAGCTGTACTGCCAATAAAACAGAGGCACTGTTGTCACAGGATAGTTCTCAGGATCTCCGTCTTGTGTCTCCCACAGGGTCAGTCATGGAGGGCAAGCTTCATTGCTCTACCACATCATGAGGGCAGCTTAAGCATACAAGACTCTACAGCAAGCACTGTTACATCTTCCAAGCACACACTACTCCTACACAGATAGACTCATGTCAGTGGGTCCTTGCAAGCACTTAGAAAAGATGGCAGTAGATAAAGAGCATAGCCTTAGTGAGCAGGTGAGAGAGGCAGAGGAAGCTGTTGCCTGTCACCTTTGAAGGATGAAATACAGACAAGGTCCTGCTCTGCTGGGGGAAGATGCAAGTTCTCATGAAGCCTTCTGATGAACATCAGTGGCTCTTCTAGTGGACGTTTCAAGAGGTGAGCCCATGAAAATGTTGTCAGTCTTCGCTTCATAGACGGGACAGAAGTTATTGTCACTTCCGTTCTGCACTTTGCAAGATGGCAATGAGGCTTCAGCCAAATGACCTCAGAATACGGGCCTCCCTCATGTCCCTGGTATCCATTCTCTGATGGCCACCATTTGGGTCACCATGATCACAGTCATGTTCAGTTGGTGTCACAAGAATGGTGATTCCACTCATATCAGCAGCAAGAGATGTTTACCCATCTGCCAGAGGTCCCTGAAGCAGTGTGTGGTCATATTCTGAGAATGGAGGAGTCCATTCAGCTCAGGGGCTCCACCACGGCTCAGGATTTTGAACAACTGAGCCCCCCCATTGAGAAAGTGACCAACCTAATGCTGAGCCATAATTAGCAGTACTCTGAGTGGGTGCAGGAGCAGCAGACTGGCATGCTTGCACAAAATGTATGCTACATTCTATAGCATTAACCAGTCATTGTTGCTGATGGTGCAGAAGAACATAACATAAGAACATAAGAACTAGGAGGAGGAGTAGGCCATCTATACGTGGAGTGGATGCCAATTAAGCCCCATCAGTTTTTTCCCTCCCAGAATCCAGAGTGCCATCCAAAATCAGCAACCCAATGATGATGAGGAAGTCTTCCCTCACAGGTCACCATTCTCATTATAAGTCTCCTTGCCCCCTCTAACTGAAGGACCATCTGTGCTGCATCATCTAAATGGAGCTGTCCCTGCACTGACACTGTCCTAGGCCCAACTATCTTCAGCTGCTTCATCAATAACCTCCCTTCCATTATAAGGTCAGGAGTGAGGATGTTTGCGGATGACTGCATAATGGTCAGCACTATTTTCATTTCCTCTGATCAAGAGGCAGTCTATGTCCAAATGCAGCAAGACTTGGACAATATCCAGGCATGGGCTGAAAGTGGCAAGTAACATTTGCGTCACACAAGTGTCAGGCAATGACCATTCCCACAAGAGAGAATCTAACCATCAACCCTTGACATTCAATGGCATTACCATCGCTGAATTCCCTACAAGCAACATCCTGATGATTACCATTAATCAGAAACTGAACTGGACTAGCCAAGTAATATTGTGGCTACCAGGACAGGTCAAAGGCTAGGAATCCTAGTGAGTAACTTACCTCCTGACCCCCCCCCCCCCCAAATCCTGTTCACCATCTACAAGACATAAGTCAGGAGTATAATGGAATACTCTCCACTTGTCTGGAGAGCAACCAGCAACACTCAAGAAGTTCTACATCGTCCAGGACAAAGCAGCCCGCTTGATCGCTTCCCCTTCCACAAACATTCAAACCCTCCACCACCAACGAACCGTGGAAGCCGTGTGTACCATCTACAAGATGCACTTCAGTAAATCACAAAGGATCCTTAGATATCACCTTCCAAACCCATGACCACTACCATCGAGAGAGACAAGAGCAGTAGATACCTGTGAACATCGCCACCTGGAGGTACCCGTCCCTGAAATAGAAATATATTGCCATTCCTTCACTGTTGCTGGGACAATATCATGAAACTCTCTCCATAATAGCACAATGAGTGTGCCTACACCTCAAGGACTGCAGTGGTTGATGAAGGCAGCTCACCACCACCTTCTGAAGGACACCTTGGGCTGGACAATAAATGTTGGCCTAACCAGCACCACCCACATCCCATAAATAAATTTAAAAAACAAAACCTCTTGAGGTGCCTCAGCTCCAGTGACAGAGGTCTGGGTGCAGCTTTGCATACTGAGTGCAGATTTCAAGCATAGTGAGCTGATATATGTTTGAAAAGTGAGGAAGAGTTCCTCTTTTTTATACTTTTTCCTCACTTTGGTATAGCATAAGGAGCTGGCTAGTGTAAACCAATTAGGAATTAAGAAACATATAACTCTTGGCTGTATGTGATATCAGCATTTAATAATCAAAGTAAATTACAATATATATAGGAATTATTTTCAGTTCAGTCAAAAGTAATTAAATTAAATTAACTAAATAACAAAAATAACATAGCGAAGGACAGGCATTGTGTTGCAGATGGGGAATGTGGAAGCCACGATGCACCAATGCGATCCAGGACAAACCCATCTGTAGAAAGTGAAAGCAGCTCAAGGAATTCAGGATTAGGATTATTGTTTCGGAAGCTGAATTCCAGAAACTGTGCAACATCAGGAAGGGGGAGAAATACCTGAATATTTTGTTCCGGAAAATGGTCACACCTCTTAGAATAGGGTCCTCTGTTTTGATCAGTTGTTCGTGACAGAAGGGTATGACTCTGAGTGAGAATATAATGCTCATAACATAGGAGGTAACATATTGGCATGGAAAAAAGATTGGTTAGCTAACAAGAAACAGAGGTTGTTAGATGGGTTATTTTCCAAAAGGCACGATATAATGAATGGTGTGCCACTGGGAGCAGATTTGATGCCTCAAACTTTAACAATTTATATAATTGACTTGGATGAAGGGACCAAAGGTATGGTTGCTAAATTTGCTGACACATTAATGTGTGTGTGTGAGTTTGGATGCCAGTAAGCAGCATGAATAGAAATTTGCATTAGAAGATAAGGGGTGAATTGAAGTTTACCTATTATATTTCAAAAGGAAGGTTTACGACTGGTAATGATCATAAATTAGTCAATCAAAGTATTACATTCAGAAGAGAACATAAGAGGCTACAAAGGGCTATAAATAGATTAAGTGAATGGGTGAGGATCGGCAAATGGAACATAATATGGGACAATGTAAAATAGACAATTTTACCAGGAAGAATTTAAAAAAACATATTATCTAAATAATGAGAGATTATAGAGAGATCTAGGTGTCCCACGGCATCAATTACAAAATGTTAATGTGCAGGTATAGCAAATAATTAGGGAAGTACACAGAATGTTACTGTTTATTGCAAGGGGAATTGAATACAAAAGTACGCAGGTTCTGCTTCACTTATACAGGGCATTGTTGAGACCACAGTTGTAGCATTGTATGCAGTATCGGTCTGTTTATTTAAGTAAGAATGTAATTGCATGGAAGCCATTCAGAGAAGGGACTTGGGTTCAATTCCCTGCCTTCGGTGACTGCCTTTGTGGAGTTTGCACTTTCTCCCCAGGTCTGCGTGGGTTTCCTCCGGGTGCTCCGGTTTCTTCCCACAGTCCAAATATGTGCAGGTTAGGTGGATGGGCCATGCTAAATTTCCCCTTAGTGTCCAGTGTCATGTGAGTGTCCCTTTAAGAAATGTTTTTGTCTCATCACATGGCTTCAGTGATGTCATTGTGCGGGTGGATCTGGGCTGTGGCTCTGAAAGTTAGTTTTACTTTCGTTTTGAGTTTGAACTGGTTGGTTCTGCACAGGTTGAAAAGACGGGCTCTCTCTATCTGCATTTTAAAAGCTGTTTCCAGATTACTTGATGACTTAAAAGTGATAACTGTTTTCTGGAAAGAATTCAAACCTGCTGTTTTGGAAAGGAAACCAGGAGCATCCATACCAGGTCTTGAGTGCTGTGTGCTGGGCCACACCTTTGAAAAAGGGCTTCTGGTTTTTGGGATCCTGTTACTAAATTGGAACAGCTTAAGGGGGGAATTTGTGAAGGGTGATACATAGATTACTGTAGCTGTGTGGGATATTTATGTTTGCAGTTGATAAAAATGCTTACTGTGTGTGTTTATAAAAATGTTAACTAAATTCGTAGAATAAAGCTTGTTTCTGATTAAAAGTGCTTAAGGCCTCTGTTGAATACCACCTAAAAGGCAGGCCCTTATTCTCATCGTAACCAAAATCAATAAACAGTTGTAGGTCAGGTGAACTCCATGATATACTTTGGAGTTTTCCAAACCCTGGCCCATAACACCAGGGATGTATAGATTAGGTTAAGGAATAGTGTGAGGCAATGGGTTTGGGTGGAGTGTTCTTTCAGAGGGCCGGGGCAGACCTGATGGGCAGAATGGCCTCCTTTTGCACTGTAGGGAATCTATGATTCTATGAAGGTTTACTAGACTAATACCTGTCATGGACATGTTGTCTTATGAGGAAAGGCTGGACAAGCTAGGCTTGTATCTGCTGGAGTTTAGAAGTGTAAGAAGTAACCTGATTGAAGCATGTAAGATCCTGAGGGACATTGACAGGGTGGAAGGAGAGAGGATGTTTCCTTTTGTGGGAGAATATAGAAGTAGGGGTCGCTGTTTAAAAATATGGGGTCACTTATTTCAGACAGAGGAGAGGAGAATTACCTTCTCTCACAGGATCATGAGTCTTTGGAACTCTCTTCCTCAAATGGCAGTGGAAACAGGGTCTTTAAATATTATTAAGGCAGATCAGGGGAGACTTTTGACAAGCAAGAGGGTGAAAGGTTACTGGGAGTATGTGGCAATATAGAGTTGAGGTTACGAACAGATTAACTATGATCGTATTGAATGGTGGTGGAGGCTCAAGGGGCTGAGCGGCCTACTTCTGCTCCTGATTTGCATGTTCACATCGCAGCTGCAAGCAGACACAAGTGAGCCACAATCATCCATGGTCCCAAAGAGAGCCTCACATAGAATTAAATAGTGAAGGGAAGCAAAGGTCATTGAAGGGGGGCAGTGAGATTATTCAACATATGTGTATCCCTCATTTAGTGAGAACAATAAATCTACTCAAAGCAGCGTCTGCAATGGAAGTATTTACACAGTTCAAACTGAGTCCCACAGCACACAGTCCTCCTGAGTTCAAAGAACTTGGCTGAAATTTGCTTTGATCAGATGTTTCCTGGTTTTGATAACATCCTAATGAGATGCTCGAGTCCTGGTCCCAACCACCTCCCCCTGCAACCTGGTACTTCTGCGTTCTCCATATTCCTCATCACGCTTCTCCTTTTCCTTCGATACGTTGTGTCCATCAGCGCTTCGTAATTTTTAAGGTCCCATCACCCTGAAGGGTAGTGTATTGGAGAATACAGCAGATCGTAAGATTGCGTGAACCCCCTTGCAGTTGTGGGGTGTCATCTGACGAGCGCAGACTCCTGAACCACATCTTTAGAAGCCGAAAGAGCTGCTTGAGAATAACCTTTACTGTCACAAGTGTAGTGATATGCATCACTGCATATGCACAAGAGGTTAATGTAAATGCACCACAACTCAGTAACCACTAGAGGGAGCACCAGAGATGTATATAATAGACAAAACAGGATGTCAGGGGGCACTCTTCACAGGAACGGCAGCTGGTGAGCTGGACACTGGCAGGCAGCTCAGATGTAACATAGTGAGAGAACGAACTCACACAATAAAGCATCTACTTCAACTGTAAGACGACGAGCTTTATTCAGACACAAGGAATAATACATGGTACCAGGCGACTTCAGAACGCTTACTGGAAGATTACACAAGATGCAGACAAAGAAAGATCGAAATGACAAGAAAACTCGTACCGGACATTTGATGTGAGGAGACTTCGCTGATTCAATGAAACTCATTGGAACTCCACCACAGCTGAAAACAACCGGTAATTTAAGTCATAGATGGAAAAGTTTTAAACAAATGTTCGAAATATATATCGTAACTATTGTTATGGGTCAGAGTTTAGAGAATCCCAAAGTGTATCATGGAGTTCACCTGACCCACAACTGTTAATAGTTTGTGGTATGGGGAGCACATGGCCCACTCTACAGGTGTGGTACAGCAGAAATGGAAAAGTATTTTTTAAAGCAAAACAATGTTTATTCTATGAACCCAAGTTAACCTTTTTTTAAAAAGCAGTGAATATCTTAGCAACCATTAATTCAAAGCTAACCCCAAAGAATACAACACTAAGTAATCCTTTAAGCGGTCCTTTCAACATCCTGAAGACTTAACAACCTTTAAACAGAAGCACATCAGGGTTTACATTCAATACATTTAAATTTCTGAATTCACCAAATGATCAGGAGATAGTCCTTCATGGCAGAGAGCTCAACAATACAGCTGCTTTGGCTGACTTCAGCTGCAACACACTGAAAAACCTGCGGATGAGGGCATAATGGTGCCAGGAAAGCAAGGGCAGAAATGCAGGAAGTCCTTGTTACAGTCGAAGATCAGCTGAATGTGGAGAGAATGAAAGGTCTTCCTGTTTATGAATCACACTGACTGGTCACCCTGTCTTGATGGCTATGTGGGTGCAATCGATGATGCTCAGAACCTGTATAAATCCAGCAATGAAGGCAAATTGCATTTCCCTTTGTGCTTGCAAGGCCCCATCTGTTTAAAATTATATGTACTGACCTGGCCTAACAAACAGGGCATCGGTGGTCCGTGATATGAAATGGTGTATTTCCACCTGAGGGATGCCATCAAGCTACATTGCTGATCCTTGGAAGGAGTGAAGAAGTTGAAGACACAGTGACTTTGACAGCAGGACATTTTGAACAGAGATGCAAGATGTGGGGTTTTCCGCTACAAGACCACGAATCTCAGTGATTGTTTGTTCAGGTGAGGTAGCGTCTCACACAATGCGATCAGGTAACTTATTCTTGGGCAGTGCCATCAAAACTGCGGGTATGGCCTCTGTAGCCCCTTTTTCCTGTCCCCAGCTCTCTTCATGCCCCACCTCAGCCAGGGTGTTAATTCTCATTGTTACTTGATCCAATCTTTGAAAACCTTAATCCCATGCCCAGCTGATGCCTTATGTGAGATGTTTCACTCACAATGAACCCCAACCCCCATGATCCCTGGAGGGTCAGAAGCCCTTCTGCTGTCCGAGCACGGACGTGGCCACTCGCCCACTGGCGCTGTACACCTGACAGCATTCTTGTGTCCATCTCAACCTTGCTCTCTTTTATGGAGCCATCTAATTTGGTGGTGCAAACATGGCAGCCTCCCACTTTTTTGCTGCTTCGGGTCATGTACAAAGTTAAAGTCACCGCCCATGATGAGTCAGTGGGTGTCTAGGTGGGTGGACGGTGGACTGGCGACCCTGGGAGAACTCTCAGAGAAGCTCAAACTCCTGAAAAGGCACAAGCTTAGATACCTGCCGCTGCTCGACTTTCTCCACAAGGAGACAAAAACATTCCCCCAAATATCCTGACACACACTTTTGGAAACAATGGTAGGGCTGGATTGGATAGAGGGGGACAAGTGTGGTGACATTTACGGATGACTCATAGAAAAGGTCAGGACCCACCTGGGTGAGACCAGATGGAAATTGGGGGAGGAGATCGGCATGGAGATAGTGGGAGGACTCTGGATCGAGATGCTGCACAGGATCAACTCTACCTCCTCTTGCGCCGGTCTAAGCCTGATGTCACTCAAAGTGGTGCATAGAGCGCACCTTACTCGAACACAAATGAGCAGGTTCTTCACAGAGATGGAGGATAAATGTGAACGGTATCAGAGAGGCCCGGCCAACCACACCCACAGGTCCTGCCCTAGATTCAGGAAGTTCGAGATGGAGCTGTGCCCATCTATGGTGGCTCACAAGACCAAAGGAGTTCTGAAGACATATTTCATTCTTCCAGATGAGTGAAATCAATGTTGTCGACACCTCCACATGTCCAGGGATCTGGTGGGTCACATCGACCACGTTCTCCAGGAGTTGACGCTGCTGGCACTGGGAGGACATCCATTACCAGTGACTTTCTAAGTCACCACAGCTCTGAACTTCTACAGGAGTGGCTCTTTCCAGGGTTCCACTAGGGACCTCTGCAGCATCTCTAAAACTTCCGCTCACAAGTGCATACAGGACATGACAAATTCCCTCTTTGCCAAGGAGCACAACTATGTGCTCCTTGCTAGAGATCAAACCTGCCAAACAGCCTGAGCACTGAAATTTGCCTTTGTTGCAGGATTCCCACAAATGCAGGGTGTCATCAACTGTACTTATGTGGCTGTAAGAGCTCACTGACAAGAGTCAATGCAATGCATTATCAGAAAAGGGTCCCATTGACTCAATTTATAGCCGGTATGCAACTAACAGAAACACATCATGTGGCTAGCAAGATATTTAGGAAATTTCCAAGACTTCTACCTCCTGAGTAAATAGCAGACTCTGTGCACCTTTATGGGCCCAAACCACATCCAGAGTTGGTTCTTTGGTGACAAAGGCTACCCACAAAGGACCTGGCTGATGACACACATCAGACGGCCATAGGACCATCTGAGGAAAGGTGCAATGAATCGCACACCACCACATGAACAGTGATAGAGCAAACCATTGGCATATTGAAGATGCAATACCGATGTCTTAACAGAGCTGGTGGCACACTTCAGTACACTCCCCAGAGGGTCTCCCAGGTCATTGTGGCTTGCTGCACCCTGCTCAACTTGGCACTGCAAAGGGGGGAGGACTTGCTAGGTGATAAGTTGGCGGAACTGCACATCTCGGAGGATGAGGAGATCCTGATTGAGGGATGAGGGCGAGTAACCTGAGATTGCAGGGGAAGAAGCCATAGCATAGGCCAGATGAGGCAAGCATTTATGTGAAGTACTAATAGGCACCAGATCCCAGCAGGATGATGACGAGATGCTGTGATTATCCCCTCAGACCACTGGCCTCCATGCTAGGACAACATTACCATCTGTGCTGCTACCCCTCTCATTTAAACCATCCACTTCAATCTGATAATCTGATGAGGTAACCATCTCCTCATCCTTTGAAGGATGATGAGCCCTCAGGAGCATGTTGCCTTGCTGAAATGCAGTACTAACGGCAAGAGGGCCTCCCAACATTACACATCAGATGGTGCGGCCTCGTCAAGCATCTCGCCAGCTTTCCAGTCGCTATGGCAACCAGCAAGAGGCAGAAGATAGATATCAATCCTTATTACACTCGTAGTTATGTGCCTTCAGTCTGACAACGGGCCTCAAGGAGGGAAAATACCAGCGATGGGATAACACCCTCTGTGTAACTTTGATGGTTAAAATGTGAGGCAAGATTTAGGCCACATCAGTCGAGGAGGTTCTTCACGTGCCCATGTCTGTTAATCACACTGAGTGCTCAGTATTATGTCAATCCTCATAATACTAGCAAACGGCACTCTCAGTGAGAGATGGCGGGGCTACAGTCAGCTCTGACCTTTCACTGGGCAAGAACAACATCACAAGAACCAACTTCCCACACCTGCCTGCCACACAGGATAGGAGCGAAAGTAACAGGGTAGTTGTTATGGGGGACTTTAACTTTCCAAATATTGACTGGAAACGTTATAGTTGAGTACTTTAGATGGGTCCGTTTTTGTCCAATGTGTGCAGGAAGGTTTCCTGACGCAGTATGCAGATAGGCCAACGAGAGGCGAGGCCATATTGGATTTGGTACTGGGTAATGAACCAGGACAGGTGTTAGATTTGGAGGTAGGTGAGCACTTTGGTGATAGTGACCACAATTCGATTACGTTTACTTTAGTGATGGAAAGGGATCGGCATATACCGCAGGGCAAGAGTTATATCTGGGGGAAAGGCAATTATGATGTGATGAGGCAAGACTTAGGATGCATCGGATGGAGTGGAAAACTGCAGGGGATGGGCACAATGGAAATGTGGAACTTGTTCAAGGAACAGCTACTGCTGTCAGGCAGGGAGGAAGTGGTCGAGTGAGGGAACCGTGTTTTACTAAAGCAGTTGAAACACTTGTCAAGAGGAAGGAGGAGGTTTATGTTAAGATGAGACGTGAAGGTTCAGTTAGGGCGCTCGAGAGTTACAAGTTAGCTCGGAAGGTCCTAAAGAGAGAGCTAAGAAGAGCCAGGAAGGGACATGAGAAGGCTTTGGCAGGTAGGATCAAGGATAACCCTAAAGCTTTCTATAGATATGTCAGCAATAAAAGAATGACTAGGGTAAGAGTAGGGCCAGTCAAGGCCAGTATTGGGAAGTTGTGCGTGGAGTCTGAGAAGATAGGAGAGGTGCTAAATTAATATTTTTCGTCGGTACTCACACAGGAAAAGGACAATGTTGTCAAGGAGAATACTGAGATACAGGCTACTAGACTAGAAGGGCTTGAGATTCATAAGGAGGAGGTGTTAGCAATTCTGGAAAGTGTGAAAATAGATAAGTCCCCTGGGCCGGATGGGATTTATCCTAGGATTCTCTGGGAAGCTAGGGAGGAGATTGCTGAGCCTTTGGCTTTGATCTATGTTCTATCCCTCCTCTTTGACACAATAATTTTCTCATGATGGCCAGTCATGACCTTAGCTAGTCAGAAAATGCAGACAGACTATGGAACCATCAAGGTTCAGCGATGGTGATAATAAGGAGAACACATCAGCTGCATTTCACCCTCTCTCCTATCCCATTTCCACACTCGACATTGCCATCCCATCCAGCTAACATCTGCACATCAAAATCAGCCTCAGTGCTTCAAGTGACCCAAACACATTCAACATATGAAATTAGCATTGCAGAGCTCACCGAGAGTTCAGGTGATGAAATGCCTACCAGAACGTATGACTCAACACTGTATCCCTACATGTCCATGATAGTCTAGTGTGAGAAATGCAGACAACTCCATAGTTACTGACGGTGAACAGTATAGCTTTGAGCGCCAGGACAAAAATGTGTCAGCGAGGGTAAGGACTCAGGAACATTGAGGTGGGAAGATGCGCACTTGTACCAGGGAGCTGTGAAGATTTTCACTCATCGAGTCAACAACAATGAAGGCAGATGTGAGTGCACTGGAGCACGGAACGTGAGCTAATAGAGTGAGCACCCTCACGGTTGACAGCGAGTTCATGGAGATCAAGGAAAGATTACCCATCTCCATGCACATCTACATTTCTCCTTCAATACTGCACCTTTACCCCCCGATAATGCAGACGAGTCAGGGGGTCTACATAAACCTCCATCTCACATAGCCGCGAATGAAAATCACAGGAACCTGCAAAGCATGTCTCAGAATTGCCTTGTACTAGCACACTTTACACTGAGGGTGATGCTTCACAGACGTTGGGAATGAGCTGAGAATTAAGACTCACTGTTATGAGATGGCTGCACACACCAGCAAACTGAGCCACATGATGTGATATCTGTGATAAGTGGGGGAGGGAACACAGTGTGAGACTTGATTGGCCACTACCCAACTCACCTTACAGAGGAGGCTGACGCAAGAGTTGATGTGGAATGGGTGCAATTCCATTTACATTTGTTGGACATTACGTACATCTGGTGAACACCTATGAAACCTGTGTGTTTCTAGTCTTTCTTGATCTTCCTAACCATACCGCTTTGTCTTGGTCAATCCCTGACATCCACAGTAGAGTTAGAGGCAGCCTCCTGATTGCTACACCCTGTTGCCTGTGAGGACTTTGACAAGCATCCGCTGGAGACCCGAGACCCGGAGGCTCTGGCCTACTTTGCGTCTCCTGCTGTCAGGTGCACCCTCATTGGTCAGTGGAGCAGCAGATGAATGGGTCACAGGCAAAGGTGATTGAGATTGGTTGGTCACTCTCAGAGTCACCTGGGTGGCTGGCCCTGGAGTGTCCAGCTGCTGTCCCACTTCCCTATGGGTGCCTGAGGGCCCTTGGCTAAGTCAAGGCACCTGGAATGAGGTAAAAGAATACTGGTCCGCTCTCACATAGCCCCTATTAGATATCACCAAAGTCCATAGCGATGGAGTGCAACTCCAGCAGCAGCACAGATACTATGTCCTGGACCAAAGTCTTCATCGTGGCCAGCATCCTATCAGTGTTGATCTTAATGCCAGTAAAAGGACCTCAGACTGAACATGATTGACTCCTCCATCACTCGTTGTAATCTGCAAAATCCATCTGACAACCCTGCCTGACATTCCCTGGTATATCACTGCAGCTTCAACATTTGAGTTAGGACTGATTCCACAGGCCTGTCATCTGACTAGAACCCCCATAGAATCCTTGCCTCCTGCAGTTCTCCGAATATCTTTGACCTAAGATTGGCCTGCCTCCGTCTGCTGTGGACCAGATTAAGTGCTTTGCCCACCAGATTATGACTCCAAGCCTGCTCTAGATCTCAGTCTTACTGAGGTGTGTGTGTCTCTGTGCTGATGGAGGGTGTGGGTGAGCACTGTGACAGACCTTCGAGCAGCATTTTGTCTGGATCCTCGCCCGAGGTGTCTTCAGGGCTGGAGATGGGGGGCTGGCGCTCGCTCTCCCTGGGCATTTAGCAGTGGTGCCTATCAAAAAGAGTAGAGATAATTAGTGCATGGCAGTAAACTCCAAAGAATAACAAAGCACTCACAGTGTCAGTGTCTAAAGGAGCAGCTGATGAAGGGTCTTCATTTGGATTTGCACTGCCGATCTCACTATCACCACAGGCATGGTCTCGGCCCTCTCCAGCCACCTCAACAACATGTTCCTCATAGGGAGTGAGGGCCTTGATCTCAGGCATCCCACCAGCAGTCTGGGACCTCTCTCTCTTATCGTAGGAGAGTTTGTCCTACATAAAGACAGGTGTCAAGAGTGTGATCAGGAACCATTCCAAGGCAAATGATAATGATAAGATAAAAGCAAAATATTGCGGATGCTGGAGTGTGAAACTAAAACAGAAAATACTGGACAATATTAACAGGTTTGACAGCATCTGTGGACAGTAAGAAGTCTTACAACACCAGGTTAAAGTCCAACAGGTTTGTTCCAAATCACTAGCTTTCGGAGCGCTGCTCCTTCCTCAGGTGAATGAAGAGGTATGTTCCAGAAACATATATGTAGACAAAGTCAAAGATGCAAAACAATGCTTTGCAGCGAGCATTTGCAGGTAATTAAGTCTTTCCAGATCCAGAGATAGGGTGTGATGAACGATTACTGTATTACTGTACCCTTATCATGATGTAAGGTAATGTCCCCTTTAAGACCGGGCTTGGAACCCTGGGGGAGTCCGCCTCCAGCTCTGCCCACCTGGGAGTCGTATATAAGGGGCTGCATTGTGGGCGGGACCCAGTTAGCACCCGTCTCTGCACCAGGCTAGTTCTTAGCTTATTAAAGCCTTCTTTACCGTTCACTCTCTAAGCGTCGTTATTGAGGGTACAACAATTTAGCAAGCTAAACTACATCAGGATGGACGCAGGCCTAAAACCAGAGGAGCTCAATCTGGAAGCACGGACACCGGAGGCAAAATAAATGTTTAAATACTGGCTCCGATGTTTCGAGGCCTACCTGGACTCCTCAGAGACTCCCATCCTGGGGCCACGCAAGCTGCGCCTACTCCACGCCTGGGTGAGTCACAGAATTTCCACCACGCTCGAAAAGGCGACTACCTATGAAGAGGCGGTCGAGTTACTCCGCAAGCGGTTCGTCAAACCCATCAACGGGGTACATGCCAGGCACCTGCTCTCTACCTGCCGGCAGCGCTCGGGGAAATCGCTAGACGAATTCGTAGAAAAACATACCATGCTTGCCAGGGACTGTGACCATCAGGATGTGACGGGGAAACCCATATGAACCTGCATATCAGAGACGCATTCGTGTCCGGCATCCGCTCGGCCTACATCCAGCAGCATCTACTTGAAAACCGGGCAAAGGACCTCCAGGACACGCTAACGCTCGATTCCTCGCTGGAGGTGGCCTGACATAATTTGGGCACGTAACTCTGCGAGCCCCCCTTGGACTTCCTCAGACTCAGCCATGTTACGGGCCGCAGCGACCCGCTCAGACTGGGGGCACACCATGCTATTTCTGCGGGCAGGGCCAGCTGCCCAGCCCGCTCTGCTATCTGCAGTAACTGCAGGAAGATGGGGGATTCTGTGAGGGTCTGCCTGGCCAGACCCAGGTGCCAGAAACACAAAGAACAGCAGGCCCAAAAATCGGGCTCACAGGCCCACAGGCCTCGCAATGCGGCTGCGCATCGACCCAGCACGCCCCCTTCTGACGCGTCATCCACCTCGTGCGAATTATGGGAGCGGTCATCTTGTCGGCGGCCATCTTATCGACCCGACAGCGGCGGCCATTTTACAAGTCCGACTCAGCTGAGGACTCGGACTACCCGTGATTGGGAGCGATCACCCTTGATCAAAACATCTGCAGAACTAGATGATGAAGGTCCAAGTCAACGGGCGCGACACTTCATGCCTCTTCGACTCTGGGAGCATGGAGAGCTTTATTCATCCAGAAACGGTACGGTGCTGCTCGTTGCGCACCCACCCCACGTCCCAAACCATAGCCCTCACATCCGGGTCCCGCTCGGTACAAATCAAGGGGTACTGTATTGCGGATCTCTCGATCCAGGGTGCCAAATACACCCATTTCAAACTTTATATCCTCCCCCACCTCTGCGCCCCCCGACTGCTCGGACTGGATTTCCAGTGCAGGCACCGAAGCCTGACACTGAAGTTCGGCGGACCTTTGCCCCCCCTCACGATATGCAGCTTTGCGACACTGAAAGTCGCAACCCCCTCTCTATTTGCGAACTTCAATACTGACTGTAAGCCCGTCGCCACCAGGAGCCGGTGGTACAGTGCCCAAGACATGACTTTATCAAGTCAGAGGTCCAGTGTTTACTGGGAGAGGGGGTCATCGAGGCTCGCAACAGCCCCTGGAGAGCACAAGTGGTGGTAGTCCGGTCCGGTGAAAAGAAACGGATGGTCGTGGATTATAGCCAGACCATAAACCGCTTCACGCAGCTCGCTGCGTACCCCCTTCCTCGCAGAGCAGAAATGGTAAATCGGATCGCCCAATACCGAGTATTTTCTACAGTCATTTTCAAATCCGCCTACCACCAGCTCCCCATCCGAACGAAAGACCGCCCCTATACTGCCTTCGAAGCAGCCGGACGGCTCTTCCACTTCCTCAGGGTCCCCTTCGGCATCACAAATGGGGGTCTCCATCTTCCAAAGGGCAATGGACCAAATGGTGGACCAGTACGGTTTGCGGGCTACATACCCGTACTTGGACAATGTCACCATCTGCGTCCATGACCAGCAAGACCATGACGCGAACCTTGAAAAGTTCCTACAGACCGCCCGAGCCCTCACCCTGACCTATAATGAGGAAAAATGCATTTTCCACACAACCCGGCTCGCCATCCTCGGCTATGTCATGGAAAACGGGGTCCTAGGCCCGACCCCGACCGCATGCGCCCCCTAAAGGAACTCCCCCTTCCCCGCAGCCTCAATGCCCTCAAACGGTGCTTGGGGCTCTTCTCCTATTACACCCAGTGGGTCCCAAATATGCGAACAAAGCCCGCCCACTCATAAACACCACGATATTTCCCCCGTCGGCTGAGGCTCAATTGGCCTTCAACCGCATCAAGGCCGATATCACCAAGGCTGCTATGCGCGCGGGGGACGAAACTATCCCCTTCCAGGTAGAGAGCGATGCATCAGACATCGCCCTGGCTGCTACCCTCAACCAGGCAGGCAGAACAGTAGCGTTCTTCTCCTGGACCCTCACCGCCTCCGAGATTTGGCACTCTGCAGTCGAGAAGGAGGCACAAGCCATTGTGGAGGCTGTACGGCACTGGAGGCACTACCTAGCCGGTAGGAGGTTCACCTTCGTCACCGACCAACGGTCGGTCGCCTTTATGTTTGATGACGCACAACGGGGCAAAATAGAAAACGATAAAATTTTGACGTGGAGGATCGAACTCTCCACCTCCACCTCGTCCAGGGGTGCTCAACCAGCCCCCAGATGCCCTGTCCCGCGGCACGTGCGCCAACGCGCAGGAGGACCGCCTGCAAGCCATCCACAATGACCTCTGCCACCGGGGGTTACCCGGCTCGTCCACTTTATCAAGTCCCGCAACCTACCATACTCAACCAAGGAGGTCAAGGCCATGACCAAGGCCTGCCAGATCTGTGCGGAGTGCAAACCGCACTTCTACCGCGGTGCCAGACAAGGCTCGGCTCGTGAAGGCCTCGGGGCCCTTTGAGCGATGAAGTGTGGACTTCAAGGGCCCCCTCCCGTCCACCAACTGCAGTGCCTATTTCCTCACCGTTATTGATGAGTTCTCCCACTTCCCATTCGCCATTCCCTGCCCCGACATGATCTCTGCCACCGTGATAAAGGCACTGCACAGCATCTTCACCCTGTTCGGTTATATCCACAGCGACTGGAGTACATCGTTCATGAGCGATGAACTGCGTCAGTATATGCTCAGCAAAGGCATCACCTCGAGCAGAACGACCAGTTATAACCCGCAGGGAAACGGGCAGGTGGAGAGGGAGAACACGACAGTTTGGAAGGTTGTCCTTCTGGCCCTACGGTCGAGAAGTCTCCCAACCACCCACTGGCATGAGGTCCTACCCGACTCCCTACACTCCATTAAGTCGCTCCTCTGCACGGCCACGAATGAGACCCCTCACAACCGATTGTTTGTCTTCCCCAGGAAGTCTACCTCCGGGGTCTCGCTTCCACCTTGGCTGACGGCTCCGGGACCTGTTTTCCTCCGGAGGCAGCGGGCGAGGAGCCATAAAACAGACCCCCTGGTCGAGAAGGTCCGATTACTACACGCAAACCCCAGTTACGCCTACGTCGAGTACCCCTCCGGGATCTGGCACCCGCTGGTTCCCCCACTACAGACGCACCCTCCCTCGCAGCTCCCCTGCTGGATTCGGCACCCACTACAACAACCCCCCTCCCGGCCCCACTCCCTGTTGGTGGGCACCTCTGCGCGCGCCCCCTCTACACACCCCGCCGGCGCCGGCACCGTTACCCCCAGCCCCAACTATTCCCCCTGCGCCTCGATCCCCTACCCCGACCCGGACCAAGGCTCCGACCACCGTGCTCCCGGACTTATCCTCAACTAATACCCCCGGGACCGCCGCACCACCGCCCGAGCTGAGGAGGTCGATAAGGACAATCAGGTCGCCGAGACGAATGGACTTATGATGGCACTTCACCCCCGACGGACGTTTTTTAAAAACAGGGGTGAATGTGATGAACGGTTACTGTATTACCCTTATCATCATGTAAGGTGATGTCCCCTTTAAGACCAGGCTTGGAACCCTGGGGGACTCCGCCTCTGGCTCCGCCCACCTGGGAGTCGTTTCTAAGGGACCGCCTTGTGGGCGGCACCCAGTTAACACCCGTCTCGGCACCAGGCTAGTTCTTAGTTTATTAAAGCCTTCTTTACCGTTTACTCTCTAAGCGTCGTTACTGAGGGTACAACATAGGGATAACCCCAGGTTAAAGAGGTGTGAATTGTCTCAAGCCAGGACAGTTGGTAGGATTTTGCAAGCCCAGGCCGGATGGTGGGGGAAGAATGTCATGCAACATGAATCCAAGGTCCGGGTTTAGGCCATACCCATGTGTGCGGACTTGGCCATAAGTTTCTGCTTGGCGATTTTGCGTTGTTACGCATCCTGAAGGCCGCCTTGGAGAACACTTACCCGGAGATCAGAGGCTGAATGCCCTTGACTGCTGAACTGTTCCCCGACTGGAAGGGAACATTCCTGCCTGGTGATTTTCGCGCGATGTCCGTTCATTAGTTGTTGCAGCGTCTGCATGGCCTCGCCAATGTACCACGCTTCGGGACATCTTTTCCTGCAGCGTATGAGGTGGACAACGTTGGCCGAGTCACACGAGTGTGTACAGCGTACCTGGTGGGTGGTGTTCTCACGTGCAATGGTGGTGCACATGTCGATGATCTGGCACATCTTGCAGAGATTGCCATGGCAGGGTTGTGGAGCATCTGTGGAGTGAGCAGACGTTTCGAGTCTGGATGACTCTTTGTCAAAGCTGGAGAGAATTGGAAATTGGATTTATGCTGTTGTGGTGGGGGCGCAGGGGCCGGCTGGACACAATGGTGAGGGGAAAATGGATCGATGGAAGAAATGAAAATGGATTGATAGAAATAGAAATGGGGTGAAGGTGGAGGAGAGAGTTTACAGTCTGAATTTCTTAATGTTAAGTCTGGAAGGGTGTAACGTGCCTAATCGGAAGATGAGATGCTGTTCCTCCAGTTTGCGTTGAGCTTCACTAAAATGTTGTAACAGGCAAGGACAGACATATGGACATGAGAGCAAGATGGTGAGTTGAAGTGGCAAGCGACAGGAAGGTCTGGGTCCTGCTTGCAGACGGACTGAAGGTGTTCTGCAAAGCAATCACCCAGTTTGTGTTTAGTCTCTCTGGTGTAGAGTAAACTGCACTGAGAGCAGTGAATACAATAGACCAGATTGAAGGAGGTGCACCTGTAGGCCTTTAGATGGTGAACAGGTAAAGGCGCAGTTCTGCGATTGCATGGGAAAGTGCCTTGGGAAGAGGGTGATGTATTGGGGGTGATTGAAGAGTGGACCAGGGTATCACAGATGGAATGGTCTCTGCGGAATTCTGACAGGGGAAGTGAGGGGAAGATGTGTTTGATGGTGGCATCATGCTGGAATTGGCGGAACTAGCCGAGTATGTTTCTTTGAATGTGGGGGGAAAAAGTGTGGACCCCATCTTGATTCTGAACTGGAGGGCAAGGGGTGAAAGCAGAGATATAGTAGATGGGTCGAACATGGTTAGCAGCCCTGTTGACCACATGGGTGGGAAACCATGATTAAGGAAGAATTAAGACATGTCAGCAACACTGTTTTGTAATTATAACAATGCCTGACTTGTGTGGGTACTGAGTGGAGCCATATGCATAATGAGTACACGGGCTGATGTGAGCCCAGATGGAGATGTCAGCGTATGTGAGAGAAAATGTGAGTGGTGATGTCCCTTCAGTTGGAAGTGTGTGAGATCGCTGTGGAGACTCATCCTTTGAATATCTGATGTGCTTGTGAAAGTTTGAGTTGAGAGTGATGAGAAGGTTGAGTTACCCTGGTGTAATGGATGTGATCATTCATCATCTTCCTGCACTGAATGGCTGGTCTCTTATGGGATGAGTTGATGTTCACCATCCTGGCCACGATTTCCCAAGCCACAGTTGAGAAGCTTTTGGACCTTCTACCATCACTGGGGTAGGGCGCCTGCCAGCAATCCTTGATGGCGTCAGGAAGGTGATCCAGTGATGCGTGGCTAAACTAAGAGGCTGCAGTCTTCTTCCTTTTGGGGGTCATCTCTCTGTTGCAGCAGCTCCAGGCTGTGGTCATTGAGAAAGCCGTGTGTGGGTCCGTTTAAATATGATGCCCACTGCGATGATTCATTTAGGTTGCAGCAGAGTGGGTGAATCACAGGCCGTCCGTCTGCGATATGATGCGTTTCATGTTGACGTGTATTTAATAAGGTGAGGGGGTACAATCTGGTGTGCAAGCCCGCCATTGTGGTCAGCAGGAAAAATGCCACTTTTCTTGTCCGCCACCACACAGCCCGTAGAGCAGAAAAGCCAGTCCCTCCTTCCACCAGGACCGTCCCTGGTCAATTATGCGACGATTCACCGCAAACTGGCCGTTGGTGAGCTGACAATAAGGTAATTAACAAGATCAGTTCGCCACTTATCTAAATTAGGCATGTTGCCAGGTCCCTCGTTCCCCCATTACTGTTCCTGCTAACGTCAAACTGGCAGGCCACCCAGCAGCACTAATACCTGTGCCCGTCCACCCGCCTCCACAGTGAATCTCCATCAAGGCCCCAAAATTCTGCCAGAGAGGGCTGGATTTTCCTGCCCCGCCGGCCGCAAGAACGCCATGGGCGAGACAATGACAATGGAAAAATCCATTGACCTCGAGCAGGGTTCTCCGGTCGCTGGACAAACGCGGCCGGACCATCCCGTCCAAAGGTTCAACAAAATAAAAATCAGGGGACTGTATTCAGCTAATCCTGTGATAATTTAAAACCTTGAGCCTCATGGTTCTACCTCAGAAACTGCCGCAATGATATTGTTGTTTTAGAGCTCTCCACTTCTTATGTTCTATGGTTTTTACTAGCTGCAGTCAACAACATAAATTATTTTTATTTGCTACTCAGCATCATTTTTCCTTGTTATGCTGTGGAAAACAGGTGGCTCCTCTGCAACATTGAGTGTTAAAATAAAAGATGCTCATTGTATTGTCACTTCGAAAAAATATTTGCATTTACGTGAGGCCCTTCACAACATCAAGACCTCGCCAAGCATTTACCGTTAATAAAGTACCTCTAAAGAACAGTTGTTCTTTTAACATAGGAAATGCAAGGTCCCAAAACCAGCAGTATGACAATGGCCAGTTTATCTGTTTATTAGTGACATTGGTTGAGGGATAATCATTGGTCACAACTCCCCTGCTTCTCTATTGAATACTACCCTTGAAGTATTTCTGTTCATTTTGAGGGAAGGCAGAATATCAGCTTCATGTCTCATCTGAAAGATGTGGGGCGGTACTCTCCGTTGGCTGATGCTGAAATTGGGAAATGGGATTGGGCAGAGAATAGGTTCAGTCGGCAAAATCGTGGCGAGCACTTAATTGACACCAAATCGCAATTCGCCGTCACGTCAACAGCGGCGTCAATGCGGTCCAGAACACACGCACTGAAGACATCGTTTGTATATCATTAGTGGGCCTGACCCGGTGTTCTCCAGGGCCTCCTTAATTCTCAGTCTCCGATGGGCCGAATTCCCAATAGTGAGGTTCACTTGTGCTTATAGAAATTGTGAAACCAGTGTTGTGGCTGATGAAGGAGAGAAAGAAGGTAGGACACAGATCGGTGCGACTGTGGGCTCCCGGGCTGGACACTGGCTGGGCTGGCTGGGGTGGGGGAGGCCTGGCAGGGCCAGAGTGGAGATGGGGTGATGGGGGAACAGGCCGGGTGGCCGGGACTGGGGGCGGTGTCCAGGCACATACAGCCATTGGCGTGGCCTGCAAGGCAGCCATCTTGCTGCGCACCCCACTGACCACCCACCTTAGCTCCTGGTTCTGCAGAGTGTCATCCCCCAGGACTGCGGCGACCAGCAGGAAGGCCACCATTGTTGGTTGAATTCCAATATCCATTGTCTGCAGGGGGTGAAAGGGCAACATGTTAGCATGGTGTCTAACCCCATGCCCAACCAGATCCAATGGGCTACATGGTGCCCCCAGTTGGTACTGCGGGCTCTGCCCCCACGTCTCCCCGTCATGCCCGAACCCCTGGCCCCGTTGCTGCCCGGCACCATGAGGGCCTTATGGGTGCCCCCCACAACCCCTCACCCATCTGATCTCCACACGGCAACCAACGGCACATCCAAGGCAATGCCCACTGTAGCCCCTAAGGTGGTGCCGGTGGGAGCTGCGGAGCATACTACTGGCAAGGGCAGTGACAGCCGACAGTACCCCTGGCATCAGGGACAGGCACCAGGGCCATCAGCCCTCACGGTGCCGGGCAGCGACAGGGCTAGGGGTGCGGGGATGGCGGGGAGATGTGGGGGCAGAGCCCGCAGTACCAACTGGGGGCACCATGTAGCCCATTGGACCTGGTTGGGCATGGGGTTACGCACCATGCTAACATGTTGCCCTTTCACCCCCTGCAGACAATGGATATTGGAATTCAACCAACAATGATGGCCTTCCTGCTGGTCGCCGCAGTCCTGGGGGATGTCCTACGGCTGAACGAGCTGGCGCTGCTCGAGGAGGAGGAAGCTGCAGCAGCGGAGCATGCAGCAGCAGAGTATGCCCCAGAGGAAACGAAGGCAGCTGCCCAGGATGGTGAGCTAGCCGCTCAACCGGCCGAGGAGGAGCAGGTGGCAAGGAGGCACCGCACGAGGCCTTGTGTTTACTGGCAACGCCTGTCATTCGAGGACCAGCCAGACTGGGCATGACATTGAAGACTCTGGCTGAGCGGGGAGACAGTGCAACATATCTGACAGATCATGGCACACCTGTCATCGCGGCGGTGTGAGTGAGAACACCTGCTTCCAGTGGCCGTAAAGCTGATGGTCACCCTGAACCTTTAAGCCACGGGGTCCTTCCAGGTGCCGAGTGGGGACCTGTCTGGGATCTCACAGACCTCGGTGCACAGGTGCATCCGTGCCATCACAGAGGCCCTATTTGCCCAACCGGCTCAACACATCCTTTTCAATGTGGACCAAGGATGCCTGGTAGAGGGGTTCGCTGCCATCGCCGACATGCCCTGGGTCCAGAGGGTGATCACCGGGATGCATGTTCCTCTACAAGCCGCTCTACACAAAGCGAAAGGAGTTCCACTCCATGAACGTGCAGCGGTTACATACCATCAGCTGTCCATCATACACGTCTACATCCGATGTGGGCGTGGATGTGGATTTGTTTGTTGTCACGCGTACACCTAGGAATTTGAAGCTGTCAAGATGTCCACCATTGTTGCAGACAGGGGTGTGTATGATAATTTGCTTCCTGAAGTCAATGACCAGCTCTTTAGTTTTGCTGACATTGAGGGAGAGATTGTTTTCATTACATCACTCTACTAGGTTCTCCATCTTCCTCGTTGTTCGAGATCCGACCCACTACAGTTGCGTTATCAGCAAACCTGTGGATGGAGTTGGAGCCACATTTTGCCACACAGTTATGTGTGTATAGTGAGTATGGTAGGGGGCTATGTATGCAGCCTTGCAAGGCCCCGGTATAGGAGGTGTTGCTGTTTGTCCTTCCTGATTGTGGTCTATGGGTCAGAAAGTCGAGGATCCAGTTGCAGAGGGGGGAGCCAAGTCCTAGATTTTGGAGTTTCGATATGAGCTTGGCTGCTATTATGATGTTGAAGGCAGAGCTGTCAACGAATAGGAGTCTGATATAGGAGTCCTTGTTGTCGAGATGCTCCAGGGATTGGTGTAGGGCCAGGGAGAAGAAGTCTGCTGTGGACTGGTTGTGATAGTATGCGAATTGCAGTGGATTTAGGCATTCTGGGAGTATGGGGTTGATATGTTTCATGACCCACCTCTCGAAGCACTTCATAATGATTGATGTGCACAACGCCTTCATCCTGACGCACACGATGATTCCTGACATGTACGAGAAGCCCCCCAAGTTAGGGCTTTGGCTCCTGGGTGACAGGGGTTATCCACTGCGGTTGTGGATGATGACGCCTATCCTGAGGCCACAGACCAATGCCGAGACCTGCTACAAAGCCGCCCATGCCGCGACCAGGTCCGTGATCGAGCGGTGCCTGGACCGCTGTGGAGGGGCCCTCCAGTATGACGGTGAGAGGGTCACCTGCATTGTGACGGCCTGCTGCGTCCTCCAGAACATCACGCAGCAGAGAGACAATGTGCTGGAAGAGGAAGATGAATGCCAGGACTTATTCAATGAGGAGGATGCAGGAGAGGGTGAGGATGGGCAGGACATGGGGCACAGGCAGGCACGAGAGTCCGCATGGTGTGCACCAGGGCCAACGCGCATGGGACGCTCTGATCACCTTCAGGTTCACCGACTAGGAGGGGCGTGGGACATTGGCCAGAGGCACTGACAATGCATCGCACCCCCACACCCTCTCCCTCCCGGTCACCCCCTCCATCATACATCCCTGCCACATGACAGGGTGGGGGCCCTAGGTTGGCAGGAACACCAGGTCTGGTCCATGAGACCGTGGGATGGATGGTGATGACAACCCGCTCTGCTGTCAGCTCTGGTGCTCTGCATCATTTGACAATGACTCCTGCCCACGGTAACACTTTTCACCCTCCACCTGGGTGATCCCTGCATGCGAGCCTGTTATTCCATCACATGGTTGCATCGAATCCCTGTGGTGACGGTGGTGGGGACGGCCTGTGGGGGAGGGCAGGGTGCACTTGGCCCAGATCACCTACAATATCTGCCCATTCCCAGACCAGCCCACACCTCAGACACATCTGGCAAAGCACCATGGCAGGTTGTAACTGTGTGAACAGGTGTTTATGTGACAATGTATATACAGATTTGTGCTCTCGCCCCTATAACTAAACTGTGCCCTGCACCCGTGTCAACTTAACTGGTGTCTAACTTTCTGGCCTTTCTATCCCTAAGTTTGGGTGGTTCCCCAGACGGTACAGCAGGAGTGGAGGTGGCCTGCTGCGAATCCCGCCCTGCGACTTGGGTCCCCGTTGGCAGCCGTCTTCTGGCGCGACTAGGCGTGGTTGGGCCTGGCTGCTGCTCGGGTGTCCCAGGTGGTGTGGTGCCGTCCTGTTCTGTCCGCTGCCCACCAGGTGCATCAGGGACAGGAGGGGGGTGGGGGGGGAGTCCGAGATGCTGCAGTGTTCCGGCACCTTCCCTGCGAGAGTCACCGGCATGGCCCCATCACCTCCTCCTCCCTCAGGGTGTCTCCCGGGCTATCCCCAAAGACTCCCCACCACGTGGCACTGCCAATCCTTAAGGCCTGCTCTGGTCTTGACCAGGCGCTTCATGCTCATGGCCATGGAGCACAGGGAGTAGACCATCTCCGTCTGGGGGCTGCGTCACCCATTGACTGTGCCAACACCTTCTGGGTCTGGGTCACATCAGCTAGTGACTGCTCCATGTCCATCTGGGACTGGACCACCTCCCTCTGTGTCTGCCCCACGCCGGCCAGTGCCTGGGCAATGCTGCCGGCGTTCCCAGTCATGGCCTGCTGTGACTGGGCCACGCTCAGGAGCGCCGCTGCAATTTCCAGGTGGCTCTGGCACATGGTTCCCTGTGAGGTGGCTACCCTGTCCTGGGCCTCAGCCAGTGCCTGCACAGAATTTACCAGGCCTTGGGCACGCTGATCCATAGCCAAAACGATTGACACCAATGCCTCCACCGTGAACACCACTCGTGCGGTGTTAGCCTGGGTGACATGCATGGTCGGCATCACTTCCTGCTCCTGCAAGTGGTTGGACTCCTCCAACAGCACCTGCAGGTGCTGGATGCTCACCGACAACCCCTCATGTAGACCCTGGCTCTGTGACTGCATCTCCACAATTAATGGGACTGTCCGTTCCAGAAGCCCACAACCCATCTGGACGGCAGCTAGTTCCTGCCCCACGACCATCCCCCCCCCTCGGGAGCTCCTATCTCCACCTGCTGTACCAGATCAGCTGTGCGGTGCGCACTAGAGAGTGTCCCAGGATCCTCTTCACTAAAGTGCCCAAATAAGGTGAGTGTCTCTGGGATGGTGGAGGGTGTTGGAGACAGTTGTGATGAGAAATCTGTGTCATCCTCAGTCTCGGGCTACGGAGTGTCCTGCGACTCTTGTCGAGTGCTGCCATCTTAGCTGCTCTCGACATCATTGCTGGGCTCACAGGGAGATGTTGGCAGTGGCACTGGCTGGCGACGTGGTACACCGGATGTAACCACCCCATCTCCAACAGGTCCTGCAAGTCACAAGACAAGACGCCTGATTAGACTGCGGGCCGGGAGGAGTGGGGGTGGTGGGGCTGAGGGAGGGGGTGGT
Organism: Scyliorhinus torazame; assembly: GCF_047496885.1. NCBI lineage: Eukaryota > Metazoa > Chordata > Chondrichthyes > Carcharhiniformes > Scyliorhinidae > Scyliorhinus > Scyliorhinus torazame. The sequence continues at coordinate 308,578,797 of NC_092708.1, forward strand.
GAGGGTGGGGGTGAAGGTGAGGGTGGGGGTGAAGGGGTGGTGAGGGTGAGGGTGAGGCTGGTGTGGTGGTGAGGTTGGTGTGGGGGTGGTGTTGGGGATGTTGACACACGTGTCACGGAAAACCGCAACTCAGCAGGATCTCACTTCCTTGCCCACGGGCGGACTCCACCCCGGCAACCTCCCTTTCCTCCGGGCCGCCATCTACATCCAGGGCCCTCTGCTCTGCCATGGTCAGGGGCCGCAGGTCTGGCGGTCCCCCTCCAATTTTCTCCCGTACCCGGCAGTTATGGGCAGCCTTCGCCTGGGAGGAAGGGGGGAACGGAGACAAGGCATTTAGACAGTCCGACCGACAAATGCAGCACATGGGGTGGACAGCTGGTGGCCTCAGTGGCCAGGGCACCAGGCCATGGTGGCCAGCATTGGTACTGGCATGTGGTACCGGTTGAGGGTTCGGCCGCTCTCCGGGTTGTTGGGGGGAGGGGGGTGGTGGGTAGGGCTAGGGATAGAGTGTGTGGGGCGGGTTAGTGCCAGGGGCACAGTGGCCGCCCTGAGCAGGTCGTGCAGTTTTTTCCGGCACTGCCGGCTCGTTTGGACGGTGTTGCCCACGGCGCTGACTGCCTCTGCCACCTGCGCCCAGGCATGCTGAATGGTGGCTGTCACAATATGTGGGTATTTTAGGGAACATAAAGGGTTAATGTAATGTTACTACTCTAGTCACTAGATGGTGCTAAAGAGCAACCGTATAAATATAACGAGCTGGATTCTCCGCCCCGCCGCGCCACTTTTCAGCCTCGACCCGCCCACGGGATTCTCCATTACGCCGGCCTGTCAATGGGGTTTCCCATTGTGGGGCAGCCCCGCACCATCGGAAAACCCACGGGCGCCGGCAAAACGGAGAATCCCACCGGCGGAGAATCCAGCCCCACATGCCTCCAAGACTTCAGGGAGAGTGACAGGATTGAGTGAAAGAGAGTGAGAGAGAGTGGAAGGGAGCCAGACTGAGTAGATGTGAGATAGTTTAGCTGATAGCATAGTTTAGTATTGTAGAAGTGTAGTGTATTCTTTACTTATCTAATTCCTGAGCAAATGTTCGAATCAAATTAAGTGTAGTGTAATAAATTAGCTTTGTTTGTTAAACACTGCTTGCTGTTCTTTGTCAACACTGCAACCTTCACATCCTGAAGAACAATACAAAGAGCAAAACAGCAGCGGTTCGCAGCCTCCTTCCCAGGCCGGGGTACAGGGTCAATTGCCTCTCCTCCACTGCATCCAGGAGGGTCTCCAGATCGGCTTCTGTGAAATGGGGTATCGCTCTCCTCGCTACCATCTTGTTGGTTGGGATGGTGTGTGTGGGGAGTGAAGTGTGTATATGTGGCTGCAGCTTGTCAGCCTCCTGAGTGTCAATCGTGAAACTGGCAAATCCCGCACCATTTCTTCTTGGAATCGATTGTGTTCCACGTGGCACTGGTGCTAACCCCTTCGCAGTAGCTGAATCGGCCCAGGTGTGGCGCCAGTTTTGCTGTTGTGGAACTCCACGAATCCTGCGCTGGCGTCAACACTTCTCAGAAATGGAGAATCCAGCCCATGACCTCTGACAGAGCAGCACCCCCTCAGTAATCCGCAGACTTGTCAGCCTAGATTATATGTTCACGATTCTGGAGTGCACCTTGACCCCATCATATTGCTATTCAGAGGCAAGAGCATCAACACTGAGCCAAGGCTGACATTACACTTGAAAGTCAGCAAGTGATTAATAGACTTTCACTCGAGTATTTATTGATCTCTTCAGCGAATTATGTTTGTGAAAGTCATTTCATTCGTGCAAAAGCTGCTGCAGCTGTTGAACGATTTTGATTACACTGCCCATTTAGAGGAAACCAGACATTTGAACCAAGTGTAGAAAATCAATAATAAATAAAAGCAGAAAATGCCAAAAATACTCAGCGGGTCTGGCAGCATCTGTGGAGAGGGAAGCAGAGTTAACAGTTCAGGCCAACGGCCTGTTGTCAGAATTTTCTGGTTTTATTTCAGATTTCCAACACCGGAATATTTAGCTTTTGATGAATATCAACATAGGGAGAAATTCATTGCATTGCATTGTCACCCCCCTTGCATTGAATTCTGGAACACACAAACACTTTTAATTCCATTCAGTTGTGTCAAGCATTTTAACAATGTAAAATTATATTTCCATGGGTCTAATTGGAAAACATAATTGACTGAAGAGCTCAAACCTGAACATGATCTTGGTAACAATAGCTTTGACAGTTCCCATAGTTTGTAATAATGGCGCTTGGTTGAAATATGCCCCATATTGCTTGTTTGCATTGATGATAATAACAGCAAAAGAGTATTACCCAGTGGCAATTAATTTTTCTATTTGTTATTGAGGTGTGACCATCACTGGCTAGGCCAGCATTTTTACCAATCCCTAATCACTCTAGAGAAGATGATGGTGAACCATCTTACTGAATCACTGCAGTCCATATGGTATAGGTACTTTCACAGTGCTTTTCAGGAAGGAGTTCCAGGATTTTGATCTGGCAGAAATGAAGGAATGGTGATTATAGTTCCAAGCCAGGGTGGTGTGTCACTTGGAGGGGAACTGGAAAGGTGATGGTGTTCCCATGCATCTGTTACCCTTCTCCTTCTAAGTGGTAGAGGTCACAGGTTTAGGGGATGCTGTCAATGGCAGCCTTGCCCAGTTGCTGCAGTGGATCTTGTGGATGGCAGACACTGCTGCCAATTTGATGTTGGTGATGGAGGGAGTGAACGTCGAAGGTGATGGATGGGGTGCCAATCAAGCAGGCTACTGTGTCTTGGATGGTGTAGAGCTTCTTAAATACCGTTGTAGCTGCACTCAGCCGGGTAAGTGTATTCTGAGAGAGTATTCCATCATACTCCTGACTTTGGATCCCTGCTTAGCAGCCCAATTGATTGGCATCGCATCCACCATCTTAAACATTCACTCGCTCCACCACCAATGCACAGTAACAGCACTGTGCATCATTTAGAAGATGCACTGCTGAAACTCACCAAGGCTCCTTCAATAGCACCTTCCATACACATGATCTTCACCATCACCTGAACATTCCCTCTCAACCACAAATCATTCTGACTTGGAATTATATCTTCTAACCATTTCTTCACTGCCGTTGAGTCGATATCTTGAAACTCCCCTTCTAACAGCACTATGAATGTGCCGACACGAGATAAACTACAGCAATTCAAGAAGGCAGCTAGCCACCACCTTCTCAAGGGCAAATAAGGTTGGGCAACACAGGCTGATCTCGGTGGCAATGCCCACATGCACTGAAAGAATAAATGAGACATCTGAACAATATAGCAGTTTCATGATCTTTATCAATGAGATTATCATTTTTTTCCAATTAATGTATCAATTAATTAAATTTAAATTCTGACCAGCTGCCATGGTGGGATTTGAAATTATGTCCTGTAACATTACCACTATACTCCTGTAAACTGGCAATCAAAAAAAAAAAAAAATGCTCCATAGATTGGAATTGGTTGTAATATCTTTTCAGCATTGAGAAGAATTCTTCCCGATTCTGGATGTGACTTCTTAATATTGTCGTTCTACGCCACTCGTTGCAATTTTGAATGGTGCTGATTGTTTCTCTTTCAGAAGCACAAGCTCAGCAGAAACTCTTGCAACTCACTTTAATATTTCAGTAATTTCCTCTTGTAGTTAAAAAGCTTTTGTTGCAAATTTAAACAGTAAAAGCTTTTGGTAATTTAATAAAAGCTGGCAGCAATTCACTTGTTATTTTGTGGTCATAAAATCCGTATTAAAGCTTTACATACAATTGTGAAGCATTGTACAACTGTCCCGAGCTGCTTATTTGGAAAATGAGCCATTATAAAATGTTGAGTAAGGGCTTTGAGAAACAGAAAACAAATGTGTGATACAGTCGCCTCTCCCCCACCCCTCATTTTATCCCTTACAGCATTTCCTGGAAGTACTTTCCAAAAATAAAACACTTCAAGAAACACATTTTAACTCCTGTCGCTCTTCATTTTATTACGATCATCAGATTAATGTCCCTTGGCATCTCTGAATGTTAGGGTGACTATAAGTAAATGTATTCAGTGAAGCTTTTGTCTGATCACATGAACAGGCACAAGCCTACAGTAAGCTACCTGCTGATATCAACTATATAATTTTTATGAGCTAATAACTCAGAGTTGTCTTCAGTCCTGAAGCAGGGGCAGTCATGCAATGATTTATATGTCTGTGAAAACAGGCTCTAATATCTTAATCTAAAACCAAGAGAGTAGATTTGAAGATAACATGGAACAAACTACTGCCGTCATGGATAATGTCTTTGAAATAATAAAATTATAGTGGGCCACTGAGAATTAATAAAATTCCATTTGGCAATCATAAACCTTCCTAACTTCTTATGTGCAATATAAATATTGATGGACTCTGCATTCTCTCAAACATTATTTTTGGAACACTATATTTTGACCACTTGTCCACCTTGTCAAGTCATGCACAGAAACAGAATTTCATTGCTAAGTTAGTCACATAATTGAGCTTGTGGCACCATTGATGCCAATGTAATAGAAACCCCAAAGTGAAAGAAATGGCAGCTAAGTGCTTCTGGCCACCTTGGCATGGCCCACAGAGTGCAGCTGCATTCAGAATGGGCACATCATGATGCCAAGAAGCCTCTTACACTGACTTAATTTCCGATTTGCCATCTTGGATCACCCATCCTCCCTTAAATGCACATTCAGCTGCACAAGAAACTTTGCCAGATGCCTTATTTAAAGATTCATGCATCCAACTTCCAGGTGAGATGTTTTTGACTTTGCTTTACTGATGAAAAGTTAATGGAAGTACTGTGTTAAAGGAGGATTTTTGCAAACGTTTTGGATTTTGAAGGGAGTGGTGCTAAAATCTTGACAAGGAGGCCAATGGAGTTTGTTGGCCCAGAAATGGAGCACAGAGGGAGGAGGAGTGGAGGAAGAAGAAGAGAAGGAAGGGTGGAGCTATCCAGGGCCCCTTCCCTCTGGACATGTTGTCGGCAAGTGCTGAGTGAGACTGAAATTCCACTAAACCTCCAATTTCACAGTTCTCTAATTTCCCACCTTTCTGTTACATGCCATCGCACTGTCCTCTTGACCAAAGTTGTGAATTAAAAGTAACCAACGTTAAACCATTCTGTCACAATTTTGTCAAACAACATTTCCAATAAAACATGCAAAACTGAAGCATTGATCCTTGGGCATTCCTTAGTACCTATCTTGGTGCCTTTTCCTGCCATACTGCTCTGATATTTTTTGGGGGCAAGGCGGGATCAGGGTATTGAACTTGATGATCAGCCATGATCTTAATGAATGGCTGATTGAATGGAAATAGCAATGGCACTGGTGAAGAGGCTGGGTAAATGCACAAATACTACAATGCTGGGAGATGTCAGCAGGTTCATGCACCATGGAGGCATTGGTATTCCCATGGGACAGTGCCTTAACAATCTTTGTAATTGGTTGGAGGACAGATAGTTGGACTGTCATGAGAGTCTGCAAGCCTCTTTGTGCACTGCTATCCACAGAATAATGGTAGCAGCTTAGCCTGCATTATTATCTCAGTCTGAACTTCCATTGCAGCATTGAAATGTTTGGGGGTTTCTGTTGCAATGGAATCAGCCACCAGGCTTTGCAACAGAGGCAGGTCTTCAAGTGCTCTTATGGACTTCACTGCCACGTCCATGGTGGAGTGGATAGCCTTCAAACTCTTTGTGGTCATCCTGGATCAAGTTGGAGCTGAATTCCTACTCGTACCTTAACAGTGATAAGTTTCTGTCTGGCAGCCTGTATCTTGGTGTGCATAGCAATCAGCCTTCTTCTGTATGTCAGCTCATCAAAGTCCTCCTTTTAACATCCTGCAACGCTGTCCTCCAATGAGCTAGCACACTAACTATTCCTACCACATGACCTGTCTGCTGCTAACTTATGTCGAGCAGCTTATCATGTACAGATCTCAACTCTATGGTGCACACGACAATACCTCTGGGTTGGTGGCTATGTGTGTCAGAGTGATGGCGCTTCTTCTCAGAGGTTTAGTGTAGCTGTAGTCCTTCCTCTTGAGACTTCAATGATTAGCTAAGCAACAATTCTTGCGTATGTGAAAGAAAAAGTGGAGAAGGAGAGGGCTTTGGGGTGAAAGAAGGTGGGTGGTGTGGAAAAGACGAGATCTATTTCACATCACCTGCAGTTTGCACTTCATGGAAGATATCAGGATGAGGGTGAGGTGAGTTTTGAGAAAGGGCACAAGGAAGGAATGTGCTGTCATTCTGAATTTTTTTTTGCAATGTCAGAATAACCAGGCTCTGTCACAGCTGACCCCATGAGGCAGAGGACCCTTTCCTCCAGAGAACTCAAAAAATGTAGGCGTACATGTCCTTCACCAAATATGCTCTACCCTCCCTTGTTACGCGATAAGAGGACACTTAGAAAATATCAATGGATTGAACAAAGTCATGTTGGATTTATGAAAGAAAAATCTGGTTTGACAAACCTGCTAGCATTTTTTGAGGATGTACCGAGTAGAACAGATAAGGGTGGACCCGTGGATGTGGTATATTTGGATTTTCGGAAAGCTTTGAACAAGTCCTACAAAATAAGTTGGTAAAATTGAAACACATGGTTAGAGGGGGGAGGGTAATTGGCACGGATTGAGAAGTGGTTAGCAGACAGGATACAGAGACTATGAATTGATCTTTTTCAAAGTGGCAGGCATTGACTAGTGGGGCCCCGCAGGGATCAGTACTGTAGCCACCTGGGTTGGCCACTTCCCGACTTTAAAATGGAGATCCGCTAAGAATGCAGGGAAATCTAGTCCAACGCAGGAAAAACAAGCAGGTGCAAAGTTTCCTGTATATCAGAACTTGCAGCAACCCAGACAGATCTGAAACTTACAACCATCTACATACTAATGAGCGATCCCCGGGAACAATTGGAAACAGTTAAGACAAACAAGGCCAAGCCAGACTTCTCGGCGCCAGCAGGAGCCAAGACAAAGGAAGGCCAATGGTCACTTAGGGACCGCCCAGCGATCAGGGAACAGCTCCAGTATTGGAGAAAATCGATCCAAGTGATCAGAACTTAGTCCAATCACTTGGAACCAGGTACGGGGTCCGCCCAAAAGGGCGCAAAGCCCCTGGAGACTATAAAATAGAGTCCCCAAGTTCAATTCGTCCTTCTTGGCAGGGTCTCTCAGCAGCTCAAAACAATCCTTGACCATGACCTGCCTAGTAGCTGCACCAACCAAGTAAGTCTCCAGTCAACGAACGCTACGAGATAGGCTCTGCTAGCTACCAGTCCATACCAGCTTTGAAGCCTACAGACTCAGAATCGAACGAAAGGCTATTTGTTCCCCTGACCTGGTGGGCCAATTCCCAAGCTCAGTATAGGCCTTTTAGTGTTAGAGATAGTCTAGTAAGTAGAGTTTTATACATGAGTAGTGATTGACTGTGTATAATAAATGTGTTTTGATTTGAAACGTACTAACTGGTGTATTGAGTTATTGATCAGCACTTGAACTTGAACCTCGTGGTTGTATCATAAAGATACCTGACGACTCTAGAGCAAAGGTTATAGAAACAGAGCAAATTAAGTAAAGACACAACGAGCAACATTTAAGAGCCAACCAAAAGTTAGCAACATTTACTGGTGACATCTGATGGGACCCGACTTAGAAGTGGCCTAACCACTCTGGGAGAGCCCAAAATTTGAATTGAGAATCCAATTGGGAACAGAAACATTCATGAGTGTTCAAGCAGTTCTGATCAATCCTCATAATTCGGAAGCATGTTAATGCATGCGTAACTAACAGGGCTATAAGGTAAAACTGATAGATTTTGTTGCGAAAAACTGTCGGGAGTTTGTATTCCGGAAAATAGCGTACCCGTGTTTACAGCACCACCTTAGTACCCCTCGTTCCAAATTTTAAAAGAGAGCATTCAGATAGAGAAAATGGCAATGAAGGCAATGGAACGCCTCATGAACCCTCAAGAATTCGTGGTCGCAGTGACCAGCAGCAGAGGAGGTCAGTATCCCGTTTGGGAAGTTGAGATTAGAAGGTACCTCAAAGGGAAGGGATGGCCCCTTTGGAGTGACTTTTGTTCAAATGAGGAAACAGGTCCCGGGAGAATAGGACATACTTGGTGGGAGAACCTGAGCGAAATCCATAAGAAGAGCTTAGGGAAAGCTCGCAAGCCGATGGCAATCGTGTCCTGTCTGGCACAATTGCGAGGCACAGAGGAGGTCGTTCGGACGCTCCGCAAAGAGATAGAAGAGAGACATCAAATGAGCAAGGTCGATGTTAGTGAGATTGAGAGAGAGAATGTAGAATTGAGAAGGTAGTTGGCAGCACAGGACGGAGAGGTGGATGATGCGAAGGTGGCACACCAGTATTGTCTAGCGCATCTGAGCAGCTTCCAAACCCAATACGATAAGGCCTATCAGGACACGCAACGTGCAGTCCTGGTAAGAGAAGAGACAGAGAAACAGGTAGAGGCACTGCAAAGGCAGTGCTGCGATCTAAAAGCAGCGTTAAGAGCACTCCATGCTGCCACCACAGAGCACAGACAAAGCTCAGTGGATCATGCAAAATGTCGGAAGCAGATTGCAAAACTGCAGTCTTTGCTTTCAGTGCAAAATGGGTTTCAAAGCACCTTTGGATCCCAATTAGATGAAGAAGATGGCCCTGATTGGCAAGAACTAAACAAAACCGCGTAGAGGTATGTACAGGGAACATGTGTGCAAGGAAAGCCCCAAAGGAGAAAAGCACCCCAACCCCCAACAGAGCAGATAGATCAGGCACCCATGAATCCAGTAACTACGCACTGCACAGTCACATCGGACGGAGACGCGCAATTCCTTTACACCACCCCCTTAACCATGACCCAATTACGGGACACGTGCATAAAGATCACACCGTTCCTCCCCATCTCAGACCCCCACCACTTCTTTGCTAGAGTGAAGCAGCAGGCGACCATGTACGGCCTGGGTGAGCGTGAGCATGTAAAGCTCATAGTTTTAAGCTTAGACCCTTCTGTTGTAGCAGCCCTTCCCGACCCACAGAATGTAGGAGGAGGCATCCTTGCAGAGATGCACACGGCGATCCTAGACGCGATCGGTTATAACAGAGAAGTGACCCAGTAGAAGGCCTGAATAAGTGCAGGCAGAAGAAAACAGAACACCCCACAGCATTTGCTGGACGCCTGTGGATCCATTTTACAGCCGTTTTCGGAAAATTAGACCACGCCCATTTGTCCCCAGACAACATGGCCAAATGGACCCACACCCTTATCTCCCATGTCACAGGGTCAGGACAAAAAGCTTGGACTAATTATGACCCCTCGGAAGAAACGCACAACGAGCAATCTGTCCACAACAAACCCGCGATTAGAAAACCTGAAGAACAGCAGGCAGAGGCAGATATTCAAGCAGTTAAAGTGCACCAGAACCCCGCATGGGTGAACGAAGGCATGAACAGCCCCCCACAGAAACCACAGGAGTGTTACAACTGTGGACAATTAGGTCACTTTGCACGAGGGTGCAATGCCCCACGAAAGCCACAGAGAGCCCAGCAGGCAGGCACTCTGAATAGAAACAGGACAAAGCCCATACATAGTGTCAGCACCCGTTCAGACCAGACAGACATGAACGGAACTGACTGACAGTGTTCGGGCTCCCCCAGTTGGGTCTGCGACACCCTTTGGGATAGGTCCGGCCGACCAGTCGTTGCAGCGAAAATACGGGGACAGCCCATCGAATTTCTCTGGGACACAGGAGGGTCCCGCACCACAATTAATTCCTCCACCATGTTCCAAAAAGACACGTGGCCCACTACAGCCACAATCACCTTCAGCGGCTTCACAGGCCACTCACAACAGGGACACATCACAGCCCCTGTACCCATTCAAATTGGCAACATTACAACAAAACACCACATAGTTTTGGTCGATCTGCCCCACACAGCAGAACACATTTTGGGCATCGATTTCATGAACTCCCACAACCTTTCATTTGACCCAGTAAATCAATGTATCTGGAAAATGACAAAGTCAGCAAGAGCCCCCGCAACGCTCACAGTAGGTGAGTATGCTAATAAGATTAGCGCAGTCGGCGATTTTTGGTTTGACCCGACCACGATTAGCGCAGACAAACAGGTTTGGGCAGATGACACAAAGGTTAGTGGAATTGCGGATAGCGATGAGGACTGTCAGAGGATACAGCAGGATTTAGATTGTTTGGAGGCTTGGGTGGAGAGATGGCAGATGGAGTTTAATCCGGACAAATGTGAGGTAATGCATCTTGGAAGGTCTAATGCAGGTAGGGAATATACAGTGAATGGTAGAACCCTCAAGAGTATTGAAAGTGAGAGAGATCTAGGAGTACAGGTCCACAGGTCATTGAAAGGGGCAACACAGGTAGAGAAGGTAGTCAAGAAGGCATACGGCATGCTTGCCTTCATTGGCCGGGGCATTGAGTATAAGAATTGGCATGTCATGTTGCAGCTGTATAGAACGTTAGTTAGGCCACACTTGGAGTATAGTGTTCAATTCTGGTCGCCACATTACCAGAAGGATGTGGAAGCTTTAGAGAGGGTGCAGAAGAGATTTACCAGAATGTTGCCTGGTATGGAGGGCATTAGCTATGAGGAGCAGTTGAATAAACTCGGTTTGTTCTCACTGGAACGACGGAGGTTGAGGGGCGACTTGATAGAGGTCTACAAAATTATGAGGTGCATAGACAGAGTGGATAGTCAGAGGCTTTTCCCCAGGGTAGAGGGGTGAATTACTAGGGGGCATAGGTTTAAGGTGAGAGGGGCAAGGTTTAGAGTAGATGTACGAGGCAAGTTTTTTACACAGGGGGTAGTTAGTGCCTGGAACTCGTGACCGGAGGAGGTGGTGGAAGCAGGGACGATAGTGACATTTAAGGGGCATCTTGACAAATACATGAATAGGATAAGAATAGAGGGATACGGGCCCAGGAAGTGTAGAAGATTGTAGTTCAGTCGGGCAGCATGGTCGGCATGGGCTTGGAGGGCCGAAGGGACTGTTCCTCTGCTGTACTTTTCTTTGTTCTTTGTTCTCCAGAAAAACAGGACCGCATTTGCAAGTCATAAACATGACTGCGGCAGGATGGCTGGTTCGGTTCAAATAACAGGACCTGACCCTAGACCCCAGAAACAATATTGATTTCCCCAAGAGGCAGAGGGAGAAATCTCAAAAGTTATTGATAGTTTATTAGAACAAGGCGTCCTTAGATCAGTAGCCTCTACTAATAATGCCTCGATTTGGCCAGTGAGAAAGCCCGATGGATCATGGCGACTGACCATCGATTACAGGGAACTCAACAAAGTCACCCTCACAGCAGCCCCCACGGTAGCCACAAGTCCCGAGACCATGCTCAAACAGGGACTCAACTCACGATATTTTACGGTTTTGGACATCAGTAATGGATTCTGGTCCATTCCATTGGCAAAGGCATGCCAGTACAAATTTGCCTTCACTTTTAAAGGTCAGCAGTACACGTGGCTTCCACAAGGATTCCACAACTTCCTCTCCATTTTCCACCGACAGCTGGCCAATGGTTTATCAACATTTTCTCGCCCCGAATGTCTGGTCCAGTATGTAGACGACCTATTACTGCAGACAGACACCAAGACTGAGCACATCATGCTTCTGTCTGAACTCCTGAACTCCTACAGCGAATTGGATGTAAAGTGTACCCCAAGAAGGCCCAAATTTTGGAAAACAAGTGGTATATTTGGGAACGATTATCACGCATGGTAAACGCGAGATCGAGCATAAAAGAATTGACTCGATTGTCAAATTGCCCCTTCCCCAGAATGTTTCCGCCCTCCGGTCGTTTTTCGCACTAGTTGGCTACTGCCGAAACCATATTGACGGTTTCGCCACCAAAGCAGCGCCCCTCTCTGAACTCCTAAAGAAAGGAGCCCCTTGGGAATGGCTTCTGCGGCACACGGATGCTGGAGATGCTTTAAAGCGCGCACTCATTGCAGCCCCCGCACTACAGGTTCCGGACCCGCTTTCCCTCTATGCTATAGAGATAGCTAGCACAGATCGTACCCTTTCGGCCGTGCTCCTCCAGGAACGGCACGAACAGTTAAGACCCGTGGCTCATGCCTCCAGAGTTTTAGATCCTGTGGAGCAGGGATTTTCAGTCTGTGAAAGGCACCTGCTCCCAGTTTTCTGGGCAGTTCATTACTTTTCATCTATCACTGGACTAAACCCCATCACAATCCTCACGGATCACACCCCACCCAATTTTACTAGGCGGACGACTTAAGGATGGTACAGGAAGCCAGATCAGAGCAGCCAGATGGACCCTTCTTTTGCAGGGATGGGACATCACTGTTAAAAGGACCAAGATCCACACTTACCTAGCTGACAACCTTCAGTACCCAGGCACCCCCCACAAATGTGAAATAATCTCACTGCACCACAACATAGGCCCCTTTATCATGAAAACACCCCCCAAAAAGGTAGGTAGTTCACCCCAGAGCCCCCAGCACACAGACACGTGCGCACCCTTGAGAATATATGCAGATGGTTCTTCCACGATATTAAACGGGAAGCGCATTACAGGATGCGGAATCTATGTTGAGGACGTGCAGGGACGCGCCCTAGAAGAAATCTCGTTAAAACTGCCAGGACACTTAGGCGCGCAGGCGGCAGAACTAGCAGCACCGCATACATTGTAGATCACCCAGATTTCTTCCCCAGCCCAGCAGACATATACTCGGACAGCCTCTATGTCTGTAACAGCCTCACAGAATTCTTACCGCTGTGGAAAGCAAGAGGATTTGTTTCCGCGGACGGAAAACCCCTCCCTTCAGCCCCATTGCTCCGGCACATTTTGGACAAAGCACAGGATAGGGTATTTGGTATTATTAAAGTACGAAGTCACCACCGTTCCTCCCCACCTGGAAATGTAAAAGCCGATGCACTGGCTAAAGCAGATTCCAGACATGGATATTTTTGGAACCCCCCCACCCCCGAAAGCGCCCCAGTGAATGCAGTTCAGGTCTCACAGACAAATATCGAAGATTTAGTGCAGGCTCAGAAGCAAGATAGTAATCCCAGGGAGATTTTAAAAGGAAAATGTCCAGCCCCATACGATAGGATTAAAAATACACTGACCACACATGACGGTGTGGTCCTAAAAGTCACCCTTTATGTGGTTCCTGAACAGGACAGGAATCAGCTTATTTGTTTGTTCCATGATAGTCATGGACATCAGGGAATTGACCCCACTACAGCCCACCTCAGGCAGCTTTGTTGGTGGCCGAATGTAAAGGAAGATGTCATGCACTATGTTGAAAATGGCCTTATCTGTGCCCAAAACAATCCGGACAGATATGCAAAGAAAGCTCAGCTTAGCCACACCCACCCCGTTAATGGCCCCTGGACTAACCTCCAGATTGATTTTATAGGACCATTGCCACCTTGCAGGAATGGTCACAAGTATGTGTTAGTTATCATAGACACTTTTACGAAATGGGTAGAAACATTCCTATCTAGAACAAACACGGCAAAGACTACAGCTAAGATTTTAACCTACCACATCTTTACGAGATGGGGACTCCCCACAGCATTGAATCCGACCAAGGTTCCCATTTTATGGGACGTGTCATGAAGAACGTCCTCACGATATTTGGCATTACCCAAAAATTCCACATCGCATACCACCACCAGTCAAGTGGTCTCATGGAGCGAATGAATCAGACCTTAAAAGCAACCCTCAGGAAAATGGTCCAACAAAACGGCACCACTTGGGATTCAGTCCACCCTTTTGCACTAATGTTTTTGCGTAACACTGTTTCGACATCCACAGGATACACGCCACACACTCTCATGACCGGACGCCCCATGAAAGGCACAGAATTTTTATTAGTATTTGACTTGACCAGCCCCGAAGTGACGGCCCTCACACACGAGAACGCAGTGAAGCAATTAGTAGAGAATGTAAAAACGGCTCAGCTAGTAGCCGCAGTAAAATTAGGCACCAGGAAGAAAGGCCTGTTTCGCCAAGACAGTGCATGCAAATTAGTTTGATGTAGGACAGCAGGTCAGGCACTACATTTACAAGCCTAGCACGTTCCTGTCACCTAAGTATTCAGGTCCGTACTCCACTGCGGACAAAGTAAGCCCCTCCATTTATAAGATTAACTACCCCAAAGGGAAGACCACGTGGTTTCATATTAACCAGCTCAAGACATATGGCTCGCAGTCTAACCACGCACACCACGACATGCTCGACGCAGCAGACCACGTCCCGCCCACAGCTAACTTATCCCTACCCTCCCCCAACACATCCACCCCATCCACGGACTCGACCACGACTCCCCCCCCGAACTCTAGACTCCGTCCCCGGTACGCCCACAGACAGCAGCAGCAACGACAGTGACTGTGACACAGATGATAGCCACAGCACGCCTCCCTACTACCCCAATGCAACAGGCCCCACACCCAGCGAATCTGAACACAATCCGAGTGACCGCTTCCTGATCACATTCCTTAACAAACCTCACCAAAGACCACCGCCCTACGATGACGACCCCGACTCCATCTCCACAGAAATAGACATGACTATTTGGCACCGTGACAATTCGTACAGGCTCGTCCGAAACGAGGAGATGGACCCTAAGTCACACCATGCAGCTTTATCAACCCTCATCCATTCAAGAGTATGGCATCCGGGAGAAGATGATGACATTGAGTCTGACTCCCAAAACGAGAACCCCTTTGCGACCCTGTTCGCAACTGATAACTGAGGTGTCCAGATGATGGTTTAAAAGGAACCGCTTGGGAGAAACGGTGTCCTTTATGATGGAACCTGCACCATGTTTGTTCGATTAGTGTCATCGTTAAGTGTTGTGTGTAAACTCGGAAAGTTTTTCACGGCCCCACGTCACCACCCCCTTTGACGCCCAATGGCTGTTAGAGGAACTAGTTTGTCCCCAGAAACTTGTTTCTGGAACAAGTGTGTCCCAGACAATAGTTCAGAGGAACTAGTTTGTCAACAGAACCTTCTTAAAGGTATAAGTTTGTCCCAGACAATAGTTCAGAGGAACTAGTCTGTCGACAGAACCCGACTCATAGTTGCTCTCCTAATTTGAGAGGCAGCCCCCCACGACGACCACATTATTACCCGTTCTTGCCGGTTGCTCAGGCAGTGGAGAAACGGCATTGGTCCGCGCCCTGCCTGAGGACCCCCCCACTGGTCAGCTACGCTCGGGTAGAACACATACGGCATTGATCACTGTCCTACCCGGGGATTCCATCCAAATCTAACCCGCATGGTGCGGCCCATACGCACCCCATTTTGGCTCGTTACGTTCAAAGTTCTTTTGTTTGGTTTTGGCAACCCTTAGGTTGCTTCCCTATGCTATTTACACCCTCAAACACTGGGATGGTAAATCACACAGGGTGCGAGACGTCTCGCAGCACGGCAGTATTTTCTTAGATGTCCTGTCCAAATATTCGGTTTTTAAAAAAAGAAAAAAAGATGAGGGAGTCACACATGGTGACCAATTATAAAGGGAAATTGGCACTAAAAGACAGACATGCTAACGTACAAGATATTAAACAAGATAGTAACAGAAACAATGCTTGATCCACAGAATTCCAGAAGCTCCAGGAAGAGAAGAGAAGAAAGAAGAAAACAATGAAGACATCATACGTGTTTCTCGTTTTCATTATAATTAGTATTTGGTTACACGCGAACGTGAACCCCCTGACCCCAACCCCCCCCCCGACCGTTAGTGATTCACTTCCCCATAGCTCCCAGAGCCCAGTGACAAGTAACAACACATCATCATGGTGTGATAGGTTCATAACGTGGTACTCCCTTTCATATGTAATTGAATCCCTTTTAGCATTGGCGATATTCTGCAGCATCGTGCAGACTATCCGCATGAGAAAATGGTGAAGGAGAGCCTACCGCTCTCGCACCCCGTACAGGATAAGATCCCCTATTTTCGGTTTTCACCAGGCCCCCGAACCCCTTGATCTACAATAAAGAACATTCGTTTTGCATCATTTGTGAATGACAAAACATGTCTCATTTGCAACTTAAAGATTGTACAACTCTGTGCTTGACCGCCAAGCCAGAGGAAAATGTGAATGCTGCTATTATTTTTGTATTGTTAGGAAGTTAGTATGATTGGATGTTTAAGTGAGTGTAGTTTATGGAAGATAGTTAGAGGTACCTTTTTAAAAAATATGTTGTACTGCATGTCCCTGTTGTGACATAACGCCACTTAGAATTGTCAGTTAAAATGTTCTTGCATAGTTATGGTCAGTGTAGAGGCCATGGAAGAGTGCTCGCTGGGTCAGGGAGTGAAGACGACGCAGTTATGTGATCCTTCATGCTTCGCGTTAGGGATCACAAGGAGGAATGTAGCCACCTGGGTTGGCCACTTCCCGACTTTAAAATGGAGATCCGCTAAGAATGCAGGGAAATTCAGTCAAATGCAGGAAAAGCAAGCAGGTGCAAAGTTTCCTGTATATCAGAACTTGCAGCAACCCAGACAGCACTGAAACTAACAACCATCTACATATTAACGAGTGATCCCCGGGAACAATTGGAAACAATTAAGACAAACAAGGCCACGCCAGACTCCTCGGCGCCAGCAGGAGCCAACACAAAGGAAGGCCAACGGACACTTAGGAACCACCCAGCGATCAGGGAACAGCTCCAGTATTGGAGAAATCGATCCAAGTGATCAGAACTTAGTCCAATCACTTGGAACCAGGTACGGGGTCCGCCCAAAAGGACGCGAAGCCCCTGGAGACTATAAAATAGAGCCCCAAGTTCAATTCGTCCTTAGTGGCAGGGTCTCTCAGCAGCTCGAAACAACCCTTGACCGTGACTTGCTTAGTGGCTGCACCAACTAAGTAAGTCTCCAGTCAACGCACGCTATGAGATAGGCACTCCTAGCTACCAGCCCATATCAGCTTTGAACCCTGCAGACTCAGAATTGAACAAAAGGCCATTTGTTCCCCTGACCTGGTGGGCCAGTTCCCAAGCTAAGTATAGGCCTTTTAGTGTTAGAGATAGTCTAGTAAGTAGAGTTTTATACATGAGTAGTAATTGACTGTGTATAATAAATGTGTTTTGATTTGAAACGTACTAACTGGTGTATTGAGTTATTGATCAGCACTTGAACTTGAACCTCGTGGTGGTATCATAAAGTTACCTGGCGACTCTAGAGCAAAGGTTATAGAAACCGAGCAAATTAAGTAAAGACACAACGAGCACCATTTAATAGCCAACCAAAAGTTAGCAACAGTACTTGGGCCCCAGCTGTTCAAAATATGCTGTAAGGGTCCTTCCTGTTTATTCCCTTATTTCCACTTTCTTTTATTTTGGCTGTTACATTTTTGATTCATGGATGATTAATGGGCATGTGTCTTTCAGGCAAGTGGTCTGTGCCTTTAATTTAAGTAGAAGATTTCAGCAGCAGGAGAGATCACTGGGCTAGTCTGTGCTGGTTTAAGCTGGAGGTGTTGACTGACCGACACCAATGACCGAAATTGACTGGGACTCGGTTTGATTGTTTTGGCTAGTGGGCAATGAATTGGCCCAAAAGGTTGTGCACTCAATATCCAACTGATCTGTTTTTCAGAGTCCCAAGACTTGAGTTTAGTTCCCGTTTTGATTTGGGCAGCTCCAAGGAAGGACCTGATATCCTCTCCTCCCTGGTTGTTTTTTCCTTCAGAAAGGCTATGTTTTTGAACTGGCAGAAAGCCTGAATGAATCTGTTCACAGCAGAACAACTACAGCCTGTGCAGGCAAAGTTCAGAATCTGCTAACTCTCCCCAGAAAAGCTGGGGTGAATCGACTACCTTGCTCCAGGAGGCCTGCTGCCTGTGAGTACCGCATTTGTTGAAGCGACTGAGGCCTGTAGGCCAGCCAAGAACTGAAAGCAAAGTTTGATGAAACAGGGACTCTGTCTCTCCAGGAAATTTGTGAGTTCAGGCTGCAAAGCAAAGACTGTGATCTGCAAGCTTACTGTGAAGAAAGCAGGCTAGGAACCATCAACTGAAGCAAAGACTCTTTTCTCTTTCACTTACATTGTTTTTATCCCTTTTCCACCCCTCTGTGATTGTCTGTCTTGTGTGTGAGTGTGTGTGTAGTAGCTGGGGAGGCAGTTAAAGTAGGAGTTAGTTACTTATTAATATTTAACCAGCTGTATTTGCGTGCATTTCATTATAGTTCTTGTTATGAATAAACAGTAACTGTGTTTAAACTTACAAACCTGGTGACTGTAATTATTGGGCAGCCGAGGGCCAAAGGCTTCAGGATTTTTTAGAAGAGTTATTGGTCAATTCTCTTGCATTGCGACTGCAGGATGAGTGAGGCTGGAACTGACTGTGCACTTGCCCAGGGTGTTGTAACAAGTCATTAATCATTTGGATGAGGGAACCAAATGCAATAGAAACATGGAAACACAGAAAATAGGAACACAATTAGGCCATTTGGCCCTTCGAGCCTGTTCTAGCATTCAATGTGATCATGGCTGATCATCCAACTCAGTAATGTGTACCTGCTTTCCACCAATATCCTTTGATCCTTTTAGTCCCAAGAACCATTACTAACTCCTTCTTGGAATATACAGGGCTGTATTCTCCATTTGGAGGACTAAGTCCCCAGGCCGGCATAAAAATGGTGGTGTTTTACGCCAGGAAAACTTGCACAAAACGACAACCGATTCCCTGCTCCTGGGGGGGAGGGCGAGCAGGGAGGCAGTGTGGAGCTCCCAGCTTTCGCTGCCGGTACGGCCCAGAGCATTGCCAGGTCCATGGCCATGCATGCGCGTGGCCTGCAGTGGCCGCGCCGTGCTTCACTGCGGACTCAGCCCCCGGACCCGGACTGCAAAATTAGTACCCCCCTTTGGCCGCTCTCCTGCCCCGGATCGCCCCCCCCACCGTGCCCCCAGCCCCGAATGAAGCACCCCTTGCCCGCGGATCGGCCCTCCCCCAACTGTGGCAGCGCCAGACTGACTGGCAGCCACCACGCTGAGTTCATGATGGGTGAGACCATGAGAGTCCCATGCCGCTGGGAACACGGCCGGTCGGGGACGGAGCATCGCGGGGCAATGGCCTGAGGCCATGGATACAGCGTGCGGCATGTTCCTAGAATAAGTTGCTTTTCAGGGGGCGGAGCATCTCGAAAGCAGGGCCGCCCCCAATTTTGGCGTCATCGGGGATTTTCCTCCCCCTCCCCGAAGGCGATTTTGGCATCGGAGATCGGATAATCCAGCCCATCGCGCGCGATCTAACGGAAAAGTTGTTAAATGCCATTTGTGGCCGACTTTACTGGGAGTTTCTCCACGGCTCTGTCGGCGAGTTCCCTCTGCTGTTTAACCACACTTGGTCACTTTTTTGGATGCTGGGGAGTTTCTCACCAGGCTTGCCACACTACTAATCATTTTCATCACTGGGGAGCTGATGCACTATCAATTACTACAAAGAGTAGAGTAGTGAATAATCAAGGCTTTATTGAGCAAAGATGTGTGGCCCCTCCTGTAGCTGCTACCAGAATGGGAGCAGCTCCGGCGAGCACACACATTTATACACCGCCTACTGAGCCAGCAGGCAGGGATTTACCCATGCACCTCTAGTACAGGAGTCTTACCGTACTACATCTAAGAAACATCTAATACAGTTAGTGGTGACTACAACGTTCACCCCCTGTTAAAAAAAGAGTCCGGTGGAGGTGGTGAAAAAATTTACAAGTTCAGTCTGGCAGGGGCTTTGATCCTCCGCTGTGATCGCCCCAGCCCCGGTGGTGATGCGGGCACCGACTTGGTCATCTGTGACTCCGGGAGCGTGTTGTCCTCGTCTTCATCGCCCCCGAGTGGAACCAGTGGGAGGACGGGTGGGGATCCAGCTGGTGCCAGGTCCCGGAGGGAGACTTTTCCTGGCGCCCGTCGGGGTGCGCCACGCAGGCGTACTGCAGGTACGCGTGCAGTAGTTGGACTCTTTCGACCAACGGGTCCGACTTATGGGTCCACACGTGTTTGCGAAGGAGGATGGACCCAGGAGCTGCCAGCCATGATGGAAGCGAGACCCCGGAGGTGGACTTTCTGGGGAAGGCAAAGCGACGTTCATGGGGGGTTTCGTTAGTCACAGTGCAGAGGAGCGATCGGATGGAGTGGAGTGCGTCGGGGAGGACATCCTGCCAGCGGGAGACCGGGAGATTTTTAGACCGCAGGGCCAGCAGGTCGGCCTTCCAGACCGTCCCGTTTCCCCTATCCACCTGCCCGTTTCCCCGGGGGTTGTAGCTGGGTCATGCTGCTCGAGGCAATGCCCTTGCTGCGCAGGAACTGACGCAGCTCATTGCTCATAAAGCAGGATCCCCGGTCGCTGTGGACATAAGTGGGGAAACCAAACAGGGCGAAGATGCTGTGGAGTGCTTTAATGACCGTGGCAGAAGTCATATCGGGGCATGGGATGGCGAAAGGATGGCTGGAGGGTCTGTCCGTTTCTTTTTAATTGGACCGAAGATCCTCAAGTAATGAGGTGGACCTTTTAAACAGCCCGCTTTGGCACCTGGGAGCCTCTGTGTCTACATCTGAATGTCTTACTGGGTAGGTTGGACTGCACACACCAGCTTCACACAACCTCCGGAATGAATATCTGGCCTTTGCTGATCCTTAGCCCCCAAGTGGGTAGAGCAAAGAATTTTCCCGACTCCTGCTACCCACCTCAAGGATCGCACTAAAGCTTCCAGCATCGCATCAGATAACCCATAACCTCTCTCTTGGCTATTGCTCCAGTTTCTAGTCTTTTGCTTCTCTCCAAGATTTCCTCAGGCAGCAGCAACTTCTGTACAATAAAACCTCCTGTTTTTAATACATGCAGGCTGACTGAAACATTTGTTCACCATACATGCTACTGTGCCCACTCTGTAGCATGCAGCCAGTCAGTATTGCATCCTCTATGCTGAACAACAGGCTGAACTTACTGTGAGGCGCTGGCATAAGATTGTTTGTTGTCTATTACGATAGGACTGGGCATGGGGACTTATACATCAAGATTCCTGTACCTGAAAATGGGCACAATTAAAATCTTCCTCCGTATCTTTCAAAAGAACAAATGGATTGTATAAGCAAACATTGAATGCAGAAACCATGTACTTGCAGGCTTTATATCAATGCTTTCTCACCATACTAAATGATTTGTAATAAATAACAATTTGATATTAATATGATAATGTCCCATGATACAACTGCTGTCATTGCTTTCTAATTATTTTGTTATTGTATAAATTTACTGTTGCAATCTAGTTTAAATGGAATATGTAGTAAGTGCTCATCTTCACTGCAGGAAGTGATGCCTTACAGCATATATGACAGAGCATTAGGAGTTATATATTCCCTGGTAAGATGTGCATGTGAAAATGAAATGAAAATCGCTTATTGTCACAAGTAGGCTTCAAAAGAAGTTACTGTGAAAAGCCCCTAGTTGCCACATTCCGGCACCTGTTCGGGTAGGCTGTTATGGGAATTGAACCGTGCTGCTGGCCTGCCTTGGTCTGTTTTCAAAGAAAGCGATTTAGCCCTGTGCTAAACAGCCCCTGTAGAGCTCCCCTGTAACTTGTGTACAGTATTGTTAACCTTCAATGAAAAGAACCCAAAATTTGGACAGAGTCCACCCCCATCTCCCCCCATCCCCACCCCCAGCATGCTTTGCTGAAGCGGCCCACTATTGGCCAGCAGAGGGATCTTCCAGTCCCGCCGCTGTCAACAGGGTTTCCTGTTGTTCACACCCTCCACTTCTAGTTACGGCAGGGGCATCGCCGCCAGAGGGACCGGAAGATCCTGCCGGTGGCAACGACTAGGAAATCCCATCTTATGTGTCATCATCTATCAGTGTGTGATTGGTATGTTTACGTGAAGAACCCAGTAACACAGCACTTTATGAGCCAATCACATGTTCCTGGCTACAGCTGGAAGGAACCACAACAACAACAAAAATCAGGGGCGGGATTCTGCCGTAATCGGCGGGGCGGGCAACTCCAGCGGGACGGAGTGGCGTGAACCACTCCGGCGTCGGGCAGCCCCAAAGGTGCGGAATCCTCCACAACTTCAGGGGCTAGGCCAGCCCCGGAGTAGTTTGCGCCCCACCAGCCGGCGGGAAAGCGGCTTGGCGCCACGCCAACCGGTGCCGAAGGGCTTCCGCCAGCCGACGTGAGCTGGCACATGCGCAGGAGGGCCAGCGTGTTCTGGTGTCATCCCCGCGCATGCGCAGATGGCTTTGTTTCCGCACCGGCCATGGCGGACTGGTACAGCCTCCGGTGCGGAAGGATAGAGTGCCCCCACGGCACAGGCCCGCGGATCGGTGGGCCCCGATCGTGGGCCAGGCCACCGTGGGGGCACCTCCCGGGAACAGATCCCCCCGCGCCCCCCAGGAACCCCGGAAGCTGCCCGCATCGCCAGGTCCCACTGGTAAGGGACCTTCTCCAATTTATGCCGGCGGGGCTGGCAAAAGATGGGCAGGACTTCGGCACATCGTGGGTCGCGCCGCCAAAATGGGCCGATTTTGGGGGGGACGGAGAATTAGGAGGACGGCGAGGACGTGATTCACGCCGACCCCCGGCAATTCTCCGACCCGGCGGGGGGTCAGAGAATCCCGTCCCAGATATCCACACTGCATGGCATGTGTATGGTCAAAAAAGGTCAAAACGCCTGAGAAAGTATTTCTACTCCACAAATTGTGCTCCTTAAAAAGGATTCATCGGGGCAGCACGGTGGCACAGTGAGTTGCATTGCAACCTCATGGCACTGAGGTCCCAGATTCGATCCCGGCTCTGGGTCACTGTCTGTGTGGAGTTTGCACATTCTCCCCGTGTTTGCGTGGGATTTGCCCCCACAACTCAAAGATGTGCACAGTAGGTGGATTGGCCATGCTAAATAGCCCCTTAATTGGAAAAAATGAATTGGGTACTCTAAATTTATTTTAAAAAAGGATTCATCAGTGAGATACTCAGAAAAGGCCCTAAACCTTGTTAGTTCATGGTGAAGTCATGTTCTCGCTTGAGAAAATGAGAAAAGAGATACTTGATTCTGGAGAAGTACACTATTGATACTGCCTTTGAGCGTAACATCCCTGTCAGAACATTCCTTTTGTATACAGTTTGTTCTGTTTGAAGCAAAAGTGGCGGTGCCCCCGATTTTGGTGCAAACGGGGTATCTCTGGCCGAACGGGATTTCTGCGACTGGAGAATCCTGCCCAGGATTTTGACAAATACCTACCGGTTAGGTAAATGAGCAAATTTGCAACAACACTCAATAATTCTTATCCCCCCAAAGGTAGAGCAATTTGTTTGATCAGTCCCCATGCTATTGCACTTAGTGTCGACTCTGTCTACCACTTGGGTGCAGTGATACAATCTGTGCTGATTCACCAAAGCACTTCAACAGATCCACAACTCTGTGGGTGAAATTCTCTAGCCTCCCCCCAGAAATGGGATTTTGCATTGTGGTGTACCATGATGTGATGATGACAGACAATGACGACAGATGGCAGCCCCCACGGGTCGCACGTTGCAGGTGGCGGTGAAGAGGCGGCCCCCACGGGTCGCACGTGGCGGATGACATGGAAGATGGGGCCGGCCCCGCGGGCTACACGCAGTGCTGCTGGGTATAGAAACAGGTCGGGCCTGGCAGACTTTAGAGGAGTGGCCCTTCTTTCCGCATCCGTTGCAGATCGCGCTCCTCGCTGAGCAGCGTTGGCTGGGGTGCTTCACTTGGCCACAGAAGTAACATTTCGGGCCTCCGGTGTTGGCGGGTCGCTGCGTGGCACAGGCTTGCCAGGTCGGGTGATGGCGGCACCCACGACGTCCATGAGAGTGCCGCGTGGTCGGAGCTGTAGGCATCCATGTTATGGAAGGCCACTTCCAACGAGTCTGAGAGTTGTACTGTGTCTTGGAGGTCGAGTGTACCCCCTTCTAGTAGGCGCTGGCGGATGTAATTAGATTTTATGCCTGCGACATCGGCGTCCCGGATCAGCAATTCAGAGTGCTTGACAGCCGATACCACCTTACTGCAGTTCCGGCTGAGTACCCGCAAGGCGCGCAGAAATCCAGCTTGTGATTCTACGGGGAGCTGTCGCCTCGTGGCATGGAGGTGCCTAGCGTACACCTCGTTGACTTCCTTAACATACAGCCCCTTCAACAGCGTTATCGCATCCTCGTACTAGGTAGCATCTCTGATAAGAAGGAAAACGTGCAGGCTCACCCGGGAGTTGAGGACTCGCAGCTTGTGGGTCTCAGCGACGGCGGCGGCGGAGGAATCAATGTAAGATTTGAAGCAGCTTAGCCAGTGTTCAAACGTGGCAGTGGCGTCGGCCGCTTGGTGGTCCAGCTCCAGGCGATCAGGCTTGAGCGATGGATCCATCTTAAAGTTTCAGCTGATTAAATTGATGTACCATCAATGACGACAGACGAGAGTCATAAGAGTAAACTGTGGCTTTAATCAGCTAAAAGATACCTGCTGGCAGCCGGTCCTAGAATGAGGGCAGGGCTGGAGGTTAGCTACCTTTATACTTGAGCCCGAGGGGCGGAGCCAGCAGGGACAAACCCAGACATGTAACAAACAGTAAGAACAGTAAGTACAATAATTAAGAGCAGTATGTACAATATAAAATTGCAACAACACTCAATCATTTTTATCCCCCCAAAGGTAGAGCAATTTGTTTGATCAGTCCCCATGCTATTGCACTTAGTGTCTACTCTGTCTACCACTTGGGTGCAGTGATACAATCTGTGCTGATTCACCAAAATACTTCAACAGATCCACAACTCTGTGGGTGAAATTCTCTAGCCTCCCCCCAGAAATGGGATTTTGCATTGAAACCCGTGGTGGGGGTGCACCATCTGTGGGACTGTAAGATCCCGTCAGCATGAACAGCTGGAAGATCTCGCCCGATAAATGGGGAAAATCATCCTCACCTTAATCTTACAGGACAGCCCCTTATTCTGAGACTTTTCCCCCTCGAACTGGATTCTCCAGCAGGAGAAAACAAAGGACGCGATTTAACGGGACATGAACAGAGTGCATTTAGCGGGGTGTTTCTCAGCGCCTGCAGCGCGCAGAAAGACACTGCTATTTAACAGCATTTTGCTTCATTTACATCATTTCCTACAATCCCAAGCTCAGCTAAGCTCGTCAGCGCAAAACGAGTCCTTGTGGATCAGGACGCCATTTTTAAATACCGCCCTGAGCTTTTGAACCCCCTGAGCCACCCCACCGCTGCCTCCGGGCCCCCCACCTCCATTGCCTCCAACTTACCTCTTACCGGGTCCTTGAGCACACATTACCCCACGTCTTAAGGGCAAGGAACCCCTGTGCACGATCCCTGGCACAGGCAACTTGGCACCTAGGCACCCTGGCACTGCCAGTCTGGCACCCTGGAAATGTCCCTGCCAGCCCGAAGTACCACCTGGACGTCCAGGATGACAGTGCAAGTGTGCATGGGTGGCACTGCCAGGGTGCACAGGTGGAACTGCCAAGGTGTCCGGGAATCAGCGGGAGTGCAATGGTACAATCTGCCCTGTGCCAGACCACCCAGGGGTCTATAATAGCCTGGGAGACTGCCCCAGGTGCCGTTAAGCCTGGTCCACGTTTGTAGAAACCAGTGCTAAATGTTGTCATGGCGACGTCTCCCAGGTGTGGCTGTTAGTTCCCGGGCACTGGGAGAATATGATGCAGAAATATTTAAATGAGCCTAATGAGATTCTCGTGAGATTCAACAGCCTTGCCCCAACATCATGTCAGGTACGACGGGGCCATTAAACCGCGCCCAACGTCTCTGTCAAGTCCCCTCAGAATCAAAATTCCAATGAGATCACTTCTTTTACATGTACAGGACAGAAACTGCATTCAGCCTAACAGAGCCATGTCAAGCATGAGCCTCCTCCCACCCTTATTCATCTAACCCATCAACATATCCTTCTGTTCCTTTTAAACTCATGTGGTCATCAAGCGTCCCCTTAAATTCTATCCTTCTCAACTACTTCTTGTTGCAGTGAGTTCCACATTCTCTGCTGAAAATGGTTTCTTCTGAATTCCCTGTTGGATTTATTAGTGACTACCTTGTACCTATCTGCCTCTAGCTTTGCCGAAAGGAGGAAATATTCAGGGTCTGATTTTCCCGTCCTGCCAGCAGCGGATATAATTGCGGGCGGTATGGGAGAGTTCGGAAAGCAGTTGACTTTTAACAGCTCTCCAAATGTTCCTGTCCCGTCCATGGTGATGCCCGCTACTGGCAGGGTGTACAAATCCAATAATCTTCTCTACCTCCACCCTGTCAAACCGATTTGAAATCCTAAAGACATCTATCAGGTCACCAGGCAGTATTCGTTTTGCAAAAACGATAGAATGTTCTAACTTTCCAAGGAAGTATAACCTCTCAGTTGTGGTATCATTTTTGCATCTTCTGTGTATCAGCTGTGGTTCTGTTGGTAGCGTTCCTGTCTTTGAGTCACACCGGCTTTGGGTTCAAGTTGCACTCCAGGACCTGGGCACAAAAACCGGCATTGGCACGCCAGTAAAGCACTGAGTTGCACTGTTGGAGGTGCCATCTTTCTGATGAGGTGTTAAACTACGGCCCCCATCTGCCTTCTCAGGAGGATGCAAAAGATCCCACGGCATGATTTGGAAGAAGAACAAGGCAGTCATCCCTGGTGTCTTGACCAAAGATTTATCCCTGGATTGACATCACAAAAACAGATTTTCTGGGCATTCTCACATTGCAGTTCGTGGGAGCTGTAAATTGATTGCTGTGTTTCCTAGATTACAACAGTGACTACACTTGAAAAACACTTCATCAGATGTAAACGACTTTGGGACATCTGATGATGAAAGATAAGACATAGGAACAGAGTTAGGCCACTCGGCCCATCGAGTCTGCTCCGCCATTCAATCATGGCTGATATTTTCTCATCCCTATTCTCCTGCCTTCCCCCCATAACCCCTGATCCACTTAATAATCAAGAACCTATCTATCTCTGCCTTAAAGACACTCAGTGATTTGGCCTCCACAGCCTTCTGTGGTAAACAGTTGCACAGATTCACCACCCTCTGGCTGAAGAATTTCCTCCTCATCTCTGTTTTAAAGGATCGTCCCTTTAGTCTGAGATTGTGTCCTCTGATTCTAGTTTTTCCTACAGGTGGAAACATCCTCTCCATGTCCACTCTATCCAGGCCTCGCAGTATCATATAAGTTTCAATAAGATCCCCCTCATCCTTGTAAACTCCAACGAGTACAGACCCAGAGTCCTCAAACGTTCCTCATACGTCAAACTCTTCATTCCAGGGATCATTCTTGCGAACTTCCTCTGGACCCTTTCCAAGGCCAACACATCCTTCCTTATATATGGGGCCCAAACTGCTCACAATACTCCAAATGGGGTCTGATCAGACCCTTATATAGCCTCAGAGGTACATCCCTGGTCTTGTATTCTAGCCCTCTCGACATGAAGGCTAACATTGCATTTGCTTTCCTAACTGCCGACTGAAGTCTGAACCTGCACATTAACCTTAAGAGGGTCATGAACAAGGACTCCCAAGTCCCTTTGTGCTTCTGATTTCCTAAGCATCTTTCCATTTAGAAAATAGTCTCTGCCTAAATTCCTCCTTCCAAAGTGCATAACCTCACAATTTTCCACATTGTATTCCATCTGAAATGAAATGAAAATGGCTTATTGTCACAAGTAGGCTTCAAATGAAGTGACTGTGAAAAGCCCCTAGTCGCCACATTCCGGTGCCTGTTCGGGGAGACTGGTACGGGAATTGAACCGTGCTGCTGGCCTGCCTTGGTCTGCTTTCAAAGCCAGCGATTTAACCGTGTGATAAACCAGCCCCTATTATTTGCCACTTATTTGCCCACTCTCCTAGCCTGCTAAGTCCTTCTGCAGCCCATCTGCTTCCTCAATACTTCCTGCCCCTCTACAGATCTTTGTACCATCTGCAAACTTAGCAACGGTGCGTTCAGTTCCTGCTTCCAGATCATTAATGTATATTGTGAAAAGTTGTGGTCCCATCACCGATTCCTGAGTCACACCACTAGTCACCGGCTGTCATCCTGAAAAAGACCCCTTTATCCCCCACTCTCTGCCTCGTGCCAGTCAGCCAACCCTCTATCCATGCCAGGATCTTATCCTTAACACCATGAGCTCTTAACTTATTTAACAATCTCCTATGTGGCACCTTGTCAAAGGCTTTCTGGAAATCTAAATACATCTCGTCCACTGGTTCCCCTTTGTCTAACTTCCTTGTTACCTCCCCAAAGAACTCGAACAGATTTGTCAGACATGACCTCCCTTTGACAAAGCCGTGACGACTCAGTCCTATTTTATCATGCACTTCCAAGTACTCCGCGATCTTGTCTTTAATAATGAACTTGAAAATCTTACCAATGACCAAAGTCAGGCGAACCGGCCTATAATTTCTTGTCTTCTGCCTCCCTCCCTTCTTAAACAGTAGTGTTACATTTGCCACTTTCCAGTCCTCTGGGACCCTTCCTGCCTCCAGTGATTCCTGAAAGATCACCACCAATGCCTCCACAATCTCCTCAGCTATCTCTTTTAGAACCCTGGGGTGTAGTCCATCCAGTCCTGGTGACTTATCCACCTTCAGACCTTTCAGTTTCCACAGAACCGTCTGCTTCGTGATGGCCACTGCACTCACCTCTGCCCTCTGATTCTCCTGGCGCTCTGGCATCCCACAGGTGTCTTCTACCATGAAGACTAATGCAAAATAACTATTCAGTTCATCTGCGATTTATTTGTTTCCTATTATTACTTTTCTAGCCATGTTTTCCAGTGGTCCAATGTCTATTTTTGCCTCTCTCTTACCTTTTATATATTAATAAAATCTCTTCCTATCTTCTTTTACATTACTAGCTAACTTGCACTCATATTTCATCTTCTCTCCCCTTGTTGCTTTTTTAGTTGTCCTCTGCTTGCTTTTAAAGGCTTCCCAATCCTCTGGCTTCTCACTGTTCCTCGCCATTTTGTATGCTTTGTCTTTAGCTTTCCCCTGTCAACCAATGATGCCTTGTCCTTCCCTTAGCATGTTTCCTCCTCTTGGGATGAATTTCTGTTGTGCCTCCCGAATAACCTCCCAAAACTCCTGCCATTGCTGTTCCCCAGTCTTCCCTGCGAGGCTCCTTTTCCAATCAGCACTGTCCAGCACCTCCCTTATGGCTTTGTAGTTACCCTTATTTAATTGTAATACCGTTACATCTGATTGCAGCTTCTCCCTCTCAAACTGCAGGGTGAATTCTATCATATTGGGGTCACTGCTCCCTTAGGGATCTTTCACCTTAAGTTCCCTAATCAAGTCTGCCTCATTACACATCACCAAATCCAGAATTGCCTGTTCCCTAGTGGGCTCTACCACAAGCTGCTCCAAAAGAACATCGATTTAGTATTCCACAAATGCCTTTTAAAAAAAATTTAGAGTACCCAATTCATTTTTTCCAATTAAGGGGCAATTTAGCATAGGCAATCCACCTACCCTGCAAATCTTTGGGTTGTGGGGGCAAAACCCATGCAAACACGGGGAGAATGTGCAAACTCCACACGGACAGTAACCCAGAGCCGGGATCGAACCTGAGACCTTGGCGCCGTGATGCAGCAGTGCTACTCACTGCGCCACCATGCTGCCCACAAATTCCATTTCTTGGGATCCACTACCAACCTGATTTTCCCAGTCCACCTGCATATTGAAGTCCTCCATGATTATAATAATATTGCCTTTTTTACATGCTTTTTCTATCTCCTGATTTATTTTCTGCCCCACATCCTGACTACTGCTAGGGGGCCTGTACATAACTCCCATCAAATTCTTTTTACCTTTGCGATTCCTCAACTCCTCCCACAGAGATTCTATGCCTTCTGATCCTATATCGCTCCTTGCTATCGATTTAACTTCATTTAACTAGATGCTATACAAATGCAAGTCTTTCTTCCTCCTTCAGTGCCTCTAGGTCCTTTCTATAATATAGGAAACAGCAGTATCAAAGTACTTCAAATGTGACCGAGCCAAGGGTCTATAGAACCTTTTTAAAATATAAATTTAGATACCCAATTCATTTTTTCCAATTAAGGGGCAATTTAGCGTGTTCAATCCACCTGCCTTGCACAACACCTTGTGTTGTGGGGGTGAAACCCACGCAAACACGGGGAGAAAGGATCTTAGCTCTGACAATGTGAAGTCTGTATGGGTAGAATTGAGAAATACAAAAGGACAAAAAGCATTAGTGGATGTCATACATATATCCCCAGACTGGAGTGGTGATGTTGGGAATGGCATTAACCATGACATTAGAGATGCATGTAATAAAGGAATATCGGTGATCATGGGTGATTTTAATCATCACATAGATTGGGCAAATCAAATTACCACAATGCAATAGAGGAGGAATTCCTGGAGTGTATACGCGATGGTTTTCTTGACCAATATGTGGAGGAACCAACTAGAGAGTAGGCCATCTTAGACGAGGTACTGTGTAATGAGAAGGGAATCATTGCCAATCTGGCTGTACGAGACCACTTGAGGATGGGCGACAATTGCATGATAGAATTTTTAATCAAGATGGAGAGTGAAGTCGTTTATTCAGAGACTCGGGTGCTGAATCTTAATAAAGGGAACTATGAGGCGTGAGTTGGCCTTGATAGATTGGCGAGAGTTACTTAAAGGGATGTCAGTAGGTAGGCAATGGCAAACATTCAAGGGACGCATGGGTGAACTACAGCAACTGTTCATTCCTGTCTGGCACAAAAGAAAAATGGGTGAGAGGGCCAATCCATGGCTTGCAAAGGAAATTAAAAATAATATCCGATCCAAGGAAGAAGCATACAGATTGGCCAAGAAGAAAAATAGATCTGAGGATTGGGAGCAGTTTAGAATTCAGCAGAGAAGGACGAAGGGATTAATTAAGAAGGGGAAAGTACAGTACGAAAGGAAGCTTGCAGGGAACATAAAGACTGACACTAAGAGTTTCTACAGATATGTGAAGAGAAAGAGATTGGTAAAGAGAAATGTAGGCCCCCTTCAGACAGAAACAAGGGATGCATAATAATGGACAAAGAAATGGCTGAGGAATTGAATACATATTTTGGTTCTGTCTTCACAAAAGAGGACACAAATCATATACCAGATATGTTGAAGAATAAAAGGTTGAGTGAGAGGGAAGAACTGAGGGAGATCAACATTAGTAGAGAAATGGTGCTGGGAAAATTGATGGGATTGAAGGCGGATAAATCCCCAGGGCCTGATAATCTGCATCCCAGAGTGCTTAAGGAGGTGGCTCTGGAAATAGTGGATGCATTGGTGGTCACCTCACGGGATTCTATAGACTCTAGAACAGTCCCTGCAGATTGGAGGGTAGTTCACGTCACTCCAATATTCAAAAAGGGAGGTAGAGAGGAAGCAGGGAATTATAGACCAGTAAGCCTAACATGGGTAGTGGGGAAAATTCTTGAATCCATTATCAAGGACTTTATAGCGGAACATTTGGAAAACAGTGGCAGGATCAGTCAGAGTCAGCATGGATTTATGAAGGGAAAATCATGCTTGACAAATCTGCTGGGATTCTTTGAAGATGTAACCAGTACAGTTGACAAGGGGGAACCAGTCGATGTGGTATTTTTTGGACTTTCAGAATGCGTTTGACAAAGTCCCACATAAGAGATTATTGTACAAAATGAAAGCACATGGGATTGGCGGAAATGTATTGAGGTGGATAGAAAACTGGTTGGCAGAGAGGAAACAAAGAGTAGGAATTAATGGGTCCTTTTCAAATTGGCAGGCAGCAACTAGAGGGGTGCCACAGGGATCGGTGCTGGAGCCCCAGCTATTCACAATAAATATTAATGATTTGGATGATGGAACAAAGTGTAGCATCTCAAACTTTGCAGATGATACCAAGTTAGCTGGGAGGGTGAATTGGGGCGCGGATCCTACAGCATGATTTGGACAGGTTGGGCAAGTGATCAAATCAATGGAAGATGCAGTATAATTTGGATAACTGTGAGGTTATTCACTTTGGAAGGAGAAACAGGAAGGCAGATTACTACCTGAATGGTTGTAAATGGGGAGAGGGGAGTGTGCAGTGGGATCTGGGTGTTCTTGTGCACCATTCGCTGAAGGTAAGCATGCAGGTGCAGCAGACGGTAAAGAAGGCCAATGGTATGTTGGCCTTCATTGCGAGAGGTTTCGAGTACAGAAGCAGGGATGTGGTGCTGCAGTTGTACAGGGCCTTGGTGAGGCCACACCTGGAGTACTGTGTGCAGTTTGGTCTCCTTCTCTGAGGAAGGATGTTCTTGCTCTCGAGGGAGTGCAGCAAAGGTTTACCAGACTGATTCCAGGGATGGCGGGACTGTCATATGAGGAGAGATTGACTAGGTTGGGATTGTTTTTGCTGGAGTACAGAAGAATGAGGAGGGAATCTCATGGAGACTTATAAAATTCTAACTAGACTAGACTAGGTAGATGCAGGGAAGATGTTAGCAATGATGGATGTGTCCAGAACCAGGGGCCACAGTCTGAGGATTCAGGATAAATCATTTCGGACAGACATAAGGAGACATTTCTTCATCCAAAGAGTGGTGAGCTCATGGAAAGAATTACCACAGGAAGTAGTTGATGCTAAAACATTGAATATATTCAAGAGGCGGTTGATATAGCACTTGGGGAGAATGGGATCAAAGGCTATGGGGAGAAAGCAGGTTTAGGCTATATTGAGTTGGATGATCAGCCATGATCGTGATGAATGGTGGAGCAGGCTCGAAGGGCCAAAAGGCCTCCTCCTGTTCCTATCTTCCATGTATCTATGTATCTATGCATGCCATGCTGGTAGAGACAAAAGATAAAGATCACATGGGGTTACAGGTAATTTATTAGTTTGGATTGATGACTGGCTAATCAACAGAAGACAGAGTCAGGATAAGTGGACCTTTTTCTGGTTGGCAAGATGGAACTAGTGGGGTGTCTCAAGGTTCAGTCCTTGGGCCCCAAATATTTACAATGCATAATAATGACTTGGATGCTGTGAACGAAGATACTATAGCTAAATTTGCAGATGAGACTACATTAGGTGGGATAGTAAGTTGCAATGAGGAAATAAGAAATTTATAAATGGATATGGATAAGTTGAGTGAGCCAAAATTTGGCAGATGTAGTTTAATGTGAATAAATGTGAAGTTTCCATTTTGGTTGGAAAAATGGAAAGGCAACTTATTATCTAAATAGACAGAAACATCAGAGTGCTTTGGTGCATAGGGACCTAGGTGTCCTTGTGCATGAATCGCAGAAAACTAGCATGCAGGTACAGCACGTCATAAGGCAGGGAAATTAAATTTTGGAATTTATATCTAAAAGAATAGAGTATAAATGTGTTGCTGCAGCTGTACAAGGCATTGGCGAGACCGTACCTGGAGTATTGTGTACAGTTTTGGTTCCCTAACTTGAGGAGGGATGTAGTTGCATTAGAGGCAGTTCAGAGGAAGTTCGCTAGATTGATTCAAGAGATGAGGGCTTGTCTTATGAAAAGAGATTGACTAGTTTAGGCCTATACTCTCTTGAGTTTAGAAGAATTAGAGGAGACCTAATTGAAGTATATAAGATGAGAAAAATGTATTGACAAAGTAGATGTAGAGAGGATGTTTGCTCTTGTGGAACTATCTAGAATGAGATGTCATAGTTTTCGGATATGGGGTAGCTGATTTAAAAGAAATGGGGAGAAATTACTTATCTCAAAGTATCGGGAATGTGTGGAATTCACTATTCAAGAGTGTGGTGGTCCCGGGACATTGAGTAAATTTAAGGAGGAGTAAGGCAGATTTTTAATCAGTAATGGGTTGACGGTTATGGAGAACAGGCAGGAAACTGGAGTTGAGGCTGAGCTGAGATCAACCATGTTCATCTTGAATGGCAGTGCAGCCTCAAGGGGCTGAATTGGCTACTCCTGCCCCTAGCTCTTATGTTCTTTCTGATCTTCTTCTTATGCATTCTGAAAACAAGAATAAAAATACTGATCTCAGCAGCAAGAAGTCCAGTAATTCTTCTGGAACTTCAAGAATCAACAAAAAAATAACAGTAAATGTTTATTAACAAGAAGAGCAGAAAATGAAGCCCATAAGATTACTGTCACTTCCATAATGTACACCACACAACCTTTCAAATTCCACTCTGCTGTGGAAATCCAAGAAACCCTCAGAAACAAGACACTTTTTGCAGCCCAAGCTGTTCTGGTTTCACTAGATGCCTGATTAAAACATCACCTTTCCTCCAGCTCAGAGCTGTTTTCAGGAGATTAGCTAACCCCGAGGCTCTCCACTGTAACTCTAAAATACAATTTTCACCCTTTCATCTCAGGTCCATTGTGCTCAGTACTTCTTTGAACTTAACTTTTCCAAAATGTAAAAATCTTTCATGTCTTTTCTATTTCCCCACTTCTGGGATCAAATAAAATTTAATAACCTTCTTTTGTTTACCTATGAAATTTATCAAATTGTAAAAGTTCCTTACTCCCCTTTGAAATTGAACAGCTGGAAAAAAAACATGCCCCAATGTATCTCCTAATGCAAATTTCTAAACCTAGTCTATTTATTTTTAAAATACTTCACCAAGAAAGTCTCAGTACAAAAGCATGCATCTAACAACTTTGGAGTGGCAGTTTCCAGTCCCACCTAGTCAGGGAACAGAAATACCCACTCAAGGTCAATTGACCTTTTAAGTGTAGAAAATGAGGAATGCAACATTAAAAAATCTGGGGGGTTATTACATTTAAAAGGCCTGAATACAACAGATAGAGGTTAACAAAGAAAACTGGGAAACTTAATCCAAGTAGTAATTTGTGCAGTTTACAGTTCACTAAGAGATGATAGTCAGAGTAAATGACAGTTATATAGATTTGCACTATAAACAGAGCTAAACAAAAACTAACTTCATCATTCACCATGTGGAATACGGGTGGGACTGAAACTCAGTTTGAAAACAGTTGGGGAACTGACACTGGAAGATTGGTCAGTTCAAAACTAGTGGGAGAATGTACAACGGTCCTCCTCAAGTCTTATGGAATAGAAAGCAACCAACAGATTCGCTCAGAAGTATTGGAAAAGTAAGCATAACAGGTGAGTGAAATAACTTTAGGATATTGTAACATACAAGAAAATTCTTGGGGGAAGTATGAAGTAAACCTCAGGGTCTGGCATATTTGGATATAAGCTATAGGGTGGAATTCCACCCCACCCACCTCACCTCCCATCACAGCACATTTACTGGCAGTGGAGGCAGCTCACATTGGCTGCCGGTGGGATCTTCCGGTTCTCCCGATGTCTACAATGTTTTCCATGGCTCGCCTATACCACTGCTTGAGGGGGGGGGGGGGGGGGGGACCTTCGGCAGGACCGGAAGATTCCACAGGTGGGGAAGGCTGTACAATCTAACCCATGGGGTTAAATTAATCATATTTGCTTTGTTTAATTCATTTGAAATAAACATTCATATCCCTCCACCACCGACGAACAGTGGCAGCCGTGTGTACCATTTACAAGATGCTCTTTAGTAGCTCACTAAGGTTACTTGGGTAGCACGTTCCAAACCGATGACCACTACCATTTAGAAGGACAAGAGCAGCAGATACTTGGGTACCCCATCACCCCATCCCCTCCACGTCACTACCACCCCGATTTGGAAATATTTTACCGCTCCTTCACTATCGCTGGGGCAAAATCCTGGAACTCCCTCCCGAACAGCACAGTGGGTGTACCTACACCCCAAGGACTGCACCGGTTCAAGAAGGCAACTCACCACCACTTTCTGAAGGGCAACCAGAGATGGGCAATAAATGCTGGTTGAACCAGCGATGCCCACATCCTGTAAATTATTATTTTTTTAAACACAGACACGTAATCAAATACCGAACAATGGAACAACTGAGTACTCCACATTGCAGAGAGGTTAAAACAGTTGGGCTGTGAGACAGGTTGAGACAGTGCGAGGGGAGCTGGGAGCTTCAGTTTGAGAAAAAAACAGTGAACAGTGACAATCACAGCTATAAGTTAATTGGTTTGTGAGTAACTGCTCTCAGGGAAAGTGTATGAAGAGCTGGAAATTAGGAGAATGTAATTTTCTATATTTTTTAGTGGTAAAGTTCGATTCTTTTCGTAAGCTTTAATATAGCACAGTAAATGGTCGCAAGGTGAGGCCCAAAATAAAATAAAAAAGGAAAATAAATAATTGAATAATTGGCGAATTAAAATGCATTATGGATGGCAGCGCATTACATTCTTTAGTGAAGGAAAGCTGCCATCGTTACCTGGTCGGATTGACATGTGAGTCCAGACCCACAGAAATGTGGTTGACATTTAAATGGTCTCTGAAACGGCCTCGCAAGCCAATCAGTTGGTTCAAAGCTACAGTGAAACTGGACGGATCACTCGGCATTGAACTGGGCACCAGAAATGACAATGGCAAACACAGCCCTGTCGAGCCAGCAAAGTCCCCCTTACTAACATCTGGGGGTTTGTGCTAAAATTAAGAGACATGCCTCACAAACTAGGCAAGCAACAGCCTGGCACAGTCAAATTCATGGAATCATACCTTATAAAGAATGTCACTGACACCACCATCATCAACCCTGAGTAAGTCCTGTCTCACTGGCAGAACAGACCCAGCAGACAGTGGTATTCAGATGGAAGGGAGTTGCCCTGGTAGTTCTCAACATTGACTCTGGACGCAAAGACATCAAGTCCAAAATGGGCAAGAAAACCTCCTGCTAATGGCCTAGATTCTCCTAATTGCCACCACATCCCTCATCCTCCACCACCTCTTTCATATTGAACGGTACTCGGAGGAAGCACTGAGGGTGTAAGGGCACAGATTATACATTGGGTGGGAGACTTCAAAATCCATCACCAAGAGTGGCTGGGTAGTATCACTGTTGACCTAGCTGGCCAAGTCCTAAAGGGTATAGCTGCTAGACTGGGTCTGTGGCAGGTGGTGAGGGAACCAAGAGAGAAAATCTTGCACTTGACGTTGACCTCACCAATCCAACTGGCGTAGGTACATCGGCTTGGATTCTCTGCTCCTCGGCTTCAGGATCGCGAATCGCGATCGGACGGAGAATTTGTCTTCTGGCTTAGCTCAGTGGGCTAGACAGCTGGTTTGTGATGCAGAACAAGGCCAGCAGCACGGGTTCAATTCCCGTACCAGCTGAGAATTCTGAATTCTCCCTCCGCGTACCCGAACATGCCGGAATGTGGCGACTAGGGGCTTTTCACAGTAACTTTTCACAGTAACTGGGCAGCATGGGAGCACAAGTGGCTAGCACTGTGGCTTCACAGAGCCAGGGTCCCAGGTTCTATTCCCCCCTGGATCACTGTCTGTGCGGAGTCTGCACGTTCTCCCCGTGTCTGCGTGGGTTTCCTCCGGGTGCTCCTGTTTCCTCCCACAGTCCAAAGACGTGCAGGTTAGGTGGATTGGCCATGATAAATTGCCCTTAGTGACCAAAAAGGTTAGGGGGGGTTATTGGGTTACGGGGATAGGGTGGAAGTGAGGGCTTAAGTGGGTCGGTGCAGACTCGATGGGCCGAATGGCCTCCTTCTGCACTGTATGTTCTATGTCCTATGTAACGTCATTGCAGTGTTAATGTAAGCCTACTTGTGACAATAAAAGATTATTTATTTTATTTGTTATTCAGATCACCCCTATACTGGGGGATGGGGCGGCACCCAGAAAATGCAGGGGTAGGGGGTGGCTGCTTTCCAATGAGGGGTGGAGGGACTGATTTGCGGTAAGGGGGATGCGGTTTGGGGGTTGGCCGTCTGTGGGACTTCGATATTGGGGTGTCCACCCAAAAGGCGGCCTAAAAGCGAGATATCCTCAGGAATCCCACGCATTCCTCGCCCTGTATTAATTTGAACGGTGAGGGATACTGGATTATTCCATGATTTGCACTCCCAGCGCAAATTCAGCTCCAGCAATAGTCTCCCAAACGGAAAATGTTGCCGACCTGCCCATGGTACTATTGGTAGGAGTGACCACAGCCCTTGTGCAGACAAAGTCTCATCTTCATATTGAGTATACACTCCATCGTGTTAAATGGGATATACTTCGAACAAATCTAGCAACTTAAAAACTGGGCTCCATGAGGCACTCTGGGCCATAAGCAGCAGCAGAATTATATATAAACACAATCTCTAACATATCTCCAGTCTAGCAATAACAGAAAGTTCAGGAATCAAGGATCCAGGAGAAAACTGGAGTTAATAGGAATCAGGAGGGACGCCCTGATACGTTAAAAATTATTTAAAATCACCTTTGCATATGGACAGAGAGGGAGAGAATAAAGAAGTTCAGTTTCTCTCTCTCCTGTCCATAACAGTGCAACGACTTGGTGGGAAGAGGTAAGGGGCTGCTCCGAGGAAGCATGAGCCACGAGGGGTTAAATTAAAAAGTACAACGTACAAAGGTAATAATCTCTGGATTATAATCTGAGTCACAAGCAAATAGGTGTAGAGTAAATAAAATTTGAGAGATGAATGCGCGGCTCAAAGACTTGTGTGGGAGAAATAAGCTTTGATTCATGGAGCACTGACATCAATATCAGGGAAAGTAGGAGCTGTACCACTGGGACAGTGTCTACATGAACCATGCTGGAATCAGTGTTCTGGTGAATTGTATAGCTAAAATGGTAGAGCGGGTTCTTAACTAAGTAGTGGGGGGAAGGGATTACATGAGAGGAAATATAATGAAGTATTAAACAACATGGTAATAGAGCAGGACAGCAATTTGGAGAATTTTACCAAAGGGTCATAATATACAATCGTAAGAGTTTACCTGCAGATAAGGCTAGGAGTTGCAAAAATGGTAAAAAGAAAAGAGTTTACAGCTTCTATCTGAATGCATAAAGCATTTGTAACAAAAGGGAGGAATTGTCCAGGCAGACAATCATAAATATGTGCGATTTGATAGACATGACAGAGACAGGGTTGAAAGGTGTCCAAGGATGTAACCTAAATGAAAAATAATATTTTGTTTAGGATTTGGCTCCATTCATAAAAGGTTTAAAAATTAACTCAAACAAAATGCAGCTAAAAAAGAAGTCCTCTGTGAGAAATACATACATATTACTTTCACACACACATACGCAGGCACAAAGGCCCTGAGAACTGGCTTTACCAGACAGGGAGCCATCCTTAAGCTGATAACAAGCACCTGCTTTTCCCAAAAACATGTTTTGCCTCCCAAGCATTACTCAAGGCAAACGTAAAACAGACGACAGTCATTTTATTCAAATGAGACAGGTTTTCTTTATATTACAAACTTAAGTGAACAAATCAATCAGATGTCACAGGAACATCATTGAGTTGAGGCCTTAAGAAAGTTTTCCTCATGGCTGAGACGAAGACAGCCAAAACTACATACTTTTGATTGTAGGTATAAAATTATTTTGTTATTTGTTTGAATGGCCTGCTTATTTTTATTCTCGAAGTGGATTTGAGGTTTGCATTTATTACATTTGTAAAAATTAATTTATCTTGCATTAGCACCCTGTAATATTCAAAATATAAATGTAATCAAGGATTTAACCTTGTCCCAAACTTGCTGGGTTCTGGACAGTCTTCTCCGAAGCAACGTGGGGGTGAGGGTGAAGCCATGCCCAATGGTGGCAATCTTTGGTGTATCGGAGCAACCAGAACTACACATGGGTAAGGGGGCTAATGCCTTGCTTTCGCTTCCCTAATCGCACGCCAGAGAATCCTGCTCGGCTGGCGATCGGCAGCACCACCCACAGCCGCAGACTGGTTTGCTGACCTTTCGGAATTTCTCTACCTGGAGAAGATTAAGTATACCATCCGAGGGTCGGAGGAAGGCTTCTGGATACTTGGGGGCCGTTTGTCAGCCAGTTCCAAAACCGGTTCGAGGCCAGCACCGAGGAGTAAGTTAAGAATAAAAAAAACAAGGTAGGTGAGGAACCAAAGGACTGCGCAACCCGGGGTGGCGGGGGGGGCGAGGGGGGGGGGGGGGGCAGGAGGAACCGGGTATCGAGCGGGAGCTGCCACAGCAGGCATCCCAATGTCTGTTCAAGGCCGGCGCACACATGACAACCTCATCACCTCCAGGTTTGCCAATTAGTAGGCCTGGCCACCGGCAGCTCCTTCACCCTGTCCCACCTCTCCATACACACCCACTCCATCCCTTTCCAAGTGTTGCCCCCTTTCCCATAACTGCTCACATCCTCCATTGCTGTTCTTCCCTTCCCTGCACCAACACTGCCCATCCTCCCTTCACTCCATCCCACCACCCCAGCTCCTCCTCCCCCTTCCAGAGTCCTATCAGTATTACTACAGGGTGTTGGCCCAAGGCAGGTAGTATCAGTGGGTCTGTCCACGGGACTGAGGATGATGACGACTCACTGTGAGAAGAGCTCTGGTGCTCCTCGTTGTTTGACAAAATCTGACTTCTGCCTTCAGTATCACATTTCACTTTCCGCCGGGTGATCCAAGAATTATGCTGGCTGTTGCATCTCATGGACCCATATATTCCTTGGGGTAGTGGTGGTGGGTGGGGTGGAGAGGCAGGGGGTGGGGAAGGTTATGGCAATGACGAGCGGTGATGGGTCATTCACTGTGTAAGCTGGCCTACAAGGCAGCCTCACACTTCTCGTAGAATCATAGAATCCTTACAGTGCAGGAGGAGGCCATTTGGCCCATCGAGTCTGCACTGATCTTTGGAAAGAGCACCCTACCGAATCCCAAACCTCCACACTATCCCCGTAACCCAGTAATCACACCTAACCTTTTGGGCACCGGCATGATATTCAAACACATATCACAACACACACATCATGATAGACAGACCAACAGACCAATTAACACACATAACACGACAGCCAATCACAGACAAGAGCAGACACAGTATAAGACAAGAAACACGACACCTCCTGGTCAGTCCATCTGGAGACAGGACAATGCCAGGACCTCATTAACAAGACACTCAAACTTTCACCACGTGCTGAGTACCAAGTCAGATGTGTAAATAACTAATTGGAATAAAACTGCGTTGTACCAATCGCAACCGTGTTGGTTCGTCTGTACCTCAGAGCACCCAACACCACCTGGTACCGGTGAGTGAATCGATACTTACCGGCAAATCTGCCATCCTGAGCCATGAACACACACAACAAACCGCAGCCGTTGCAAGTCGCTGGGAACCTGGGCACCAATTGGAAGCTCTTCAAGCAGCGATTCGAACTGTTCATGCGAGCCAACGAAAAACAGGGCACCTCGGATGAAACAAAGATTGCCATGCTCCTCACTACCGCAAGTCAGCACGCCATCGATGTATACAACTCCTTGGTGTTCGCGGAAGGCGAGAACAAATCTAAATATGACACGGTCTTCCTCAAGCTTGACCAGCATTTCAACGTTGAGGTCAATGAAAGCTTTGAGAGGTACATCTTTCAGCAGCGCCTACAAGGTAAGGATGAGCTCTTTCAACCCTTCCTGACGCACCTCCGCATACTCGCGCAGTCCTGCGGTTACGGCACCACCTCAGAGTCCATGATCCGGGACCAGATCGTTTTTGGCGTTGCCGCCAGTGGCCTATGCCAGCAGCTTCTAAACATTAAAGGCCTGACCTTAGCATCTGCAGTTGAAGCCTGTGTCCTGCATGAGAACGTGACCAGCCGCTGTGCCCAATTTCAGGTGACCGAATCGGCACGGAGGGGGTCCCACGCGATCGAATCGGCAAGCCAGGCCACCCACGAGGCCGAACGCGTCCAGGCAATCGAGTTTCTCCCGGCCCGCGGCCCGGACGAGGGCGCTTTTTAAGGCCTCCCGCGTTTGTGCGTGGCAAAACCTACGGCAACACTGAGGGACGTGCTGCGCTGGTGCGCCCGACGCAAGATCGAACTGCGCATGCGCAGTGGCGTAATGAACGCCATGACGTCATGACGTGCGGCAACTGTGCAGCTGCACATATAAAAGGGCAATGTCCTGCAAAAACCCGACAATGCCTACGCTGTGGCAAGATGGGCCACTACGCTGCCTACTGTCGAGCGGCTCAACCTGTTGATCTTCCACATCTCCGACAACTTCGCAGACACGTGCGGACCATCCAGCCTCCACATCACGACATCCAAACCGACGACACAGATGACCAAGACGCCTTCCGGGTTGCAGTCATTGATGCGAACCGGGTCAACACCATCAATCCGGCCGATGAATGGAGTGCCACCCTGACGGTCAACCAATCGCCGATCACTTTCCACCTGGACACTGGCGCCTCCGCCAACCTCATAGCATGGTCAGTCTTCTACACCATGAAGGTCAGACCACCAATCCAGCCATCCCAGTGCAAGATGGTCGACTACAACGGGAACGTTATCCCGGCCATGGGATCCTGCCAGCTCCAGGTGACACACAAAACACACACGGCCACACTCTCGTTCGAGATAGTTGGCTCATCGAAGGACTCCCTGCTGGGCGCACAGGCATGTAAGGCTCTCCACCTTGTGCCATGAATTCTCTCTCTCTCTCCAGACGGCACGTCTGACTTCCCGGATGCAGAGTTCAACGCACAGCTCCAATGGCTCCTCGCCCACAACCAGGAGGCATTCGAAGGCATGGGAACACTGCCATACACCTACCGAATTCGCCTCAAACCGGACGCCATCCCAGTCGTTCACGCACCTCGCAGGGTTCCTGCGCAACTCAAAGACCGCCTCAAGCTGCAGCTGCAGGATCTCCAGGACCAAGGGGTCCCATCCAGGGTCACGGAGCCCATGCCATGGGTCAGCTCCATGGTGTGTGTCAAGAAGCCCTCTGGCGAGCTCCGCATCTGTATAGACCCCAAAGACCTCAATAATAACATTATGCGGGAACATTATCTCATACCCAAACGGGAGGAGATCACCAGTGAAATGGCCCAAGCGAAGATATTCACGAAACTGGATGCTTCTAAAGGATTTTGGCAGATCCAACTGGACCCGTCCAGCTGAAAGCTATGTACCTTCAACACCCCTTTCGGCAGATTCTGCTACAACCGGATGCCATTTGGCATCATCTCAGTATCCGTGGTCTTCCACAGAATCATGGAGCAGATGATGGAAGGCATCGAAGGGGTGCGCGTATATATGGACGATGTCATCATCTGGTCCACCACACCGCAGGAGCACAAACATCATCTCCAACGCGTTTTTGCCCGCATATGGGAAAACGGCCTGCGCCTCAACCGAGCCAAGTGCGCCTTTGGCCAGACCAAATTGAAGTTCCTGGGGGACCATATCTCCCGGTCAGGGGTCCGTCCGGATGCAGACAAGGTGAGCGCCATCACAGCCATTCCGCAGCCGGCCAACAAGAAGGCTGTCCTACGCTTCCTTGGCATGGTCAACGTCCTAGGGAAATTCATTCCCAACCTTGCCTCCCACACAACGACTCTGCGCCACCTCGTCAAAAAATCTACAGAGTTCCAGTGGCAACACACACACCAGCTGGAATGGGAGGAGCTCAAACGCAAACTCACCACGGCACCAGTGTTGGCGTTCTTCGACACGTCTCGTCCCACCAAAATCTCAACTGATGCCAGCCAATCCGGCATTGGAGCAGTGCTCCTGCAGAGGGATGACACGTCGTCATGAGCCCCGGTTGCCTATGCGTCGCGGGCTATGACCCCGACAGAGCAGCGCTACGCGCAAATCGAAAAAGAATGCCTGGGCTTGCCAACCGGTTTAGACAAGTTCCACGATTATGTCTATGGTCTTCCACGG
The DNA here is from genome assembly GCF_047496885.1 of Scyliorhinus torazame. Classification (NCBI taxonomy): domain Eukaryota; kingdom Metazoa; phylum Chordata; class Chondrichthyes; order Carcharhiniformes; family Scyliorhinidae; genus Scyliorhinus; species Scyliorhinus torazame. The sequence goes on from NC_092708.1 coordinate 308,622,656, forward strand.
TTCACGGTCGAAACTGACCACCGCCCCCTGGTCAGCATAATAAACAAGGACCTGAACGAGATGACCCCTCGTCTCCAGCGCATCCTACTTAAACTCAGGAGGTACGACTTCCAACTGGTCTACACTCCAGGGAAGGACCTCATCGTGGCGGATGCCCTATCCCGAGCAGTGAGCATGTCGCCAGATGCAGAGGGGTTCGTATGTCAGGTCGAGGCACAGGTGGCCTTGACAGCGGCAAATCTGCCGGCTGACGACTCCAGTCTGGCCCGCATCCGCCGAGAGACAGCGGCCGACCCCCTTTTACAGCGAGTGATGCGCCACATGACGGGAGGATGGCTCAAAGGGCACTGCCGGCAGTTCTATAATGTACGAGACGACCTAGCCATCATTGATGGGATCCTTCTGAAGCTAGACAGGATTGTCATTCCGCACAGCATGCACCAGCTGGTTCTCGATCAAATACACGAAGGCCACTTGGGGGTCGAGAAGTGCAGACGGAGGGCCCGAGAGGCGGTATACTGGCCGGGCATCAGTGACGATATTGCCAACATGGTGATCAACTGTCCCACCTGCCAAAGGTTTCAGCCAGCGCAACCTCCTGAGACGCTTCTGCCCCATGAGCTGGTGACGTCCCCCTGGGCGAAGGTGGGCGTCGACCTATTTCACGCGCTTGGCATGGACTATGTTATCATAGTGGACTACTTCTCCAATTACCCAGAAGTCATACGCCTGCACGGTCTGACGTCGTCTGCTGTCATCAGGGCCTGCAAAGACACCTTTGCTCGCCACGGCATTCCGATGACTGTCATGTCGGACAATGGGCCCTGTTTTGCCAGCCATGAATGGTCGTCCTTTGCGGCCTCGTATGGCTTCACACACGTGACGTCCAGCCCTCTGCATCCCCAGTCCAATGGAAAGGCGGAGAAGGGCGTTCACATTGCCAAGCGGCTCCTCTGCAAGGCTGCTGCTGCCGGATCGGACTTCTACCTCGCCCTGCTGGCCTATCGCTCGGCCCCACTAGCCACGGGTCTCTCACCAGCACAGCTGCTGATGGGTCGCGCCCTCAGAACCACTGTGCCTTCCATCCTGGCACCAACAATAGACCATGCTCCGGTACTGCATAGGATGCAACTGCAGCACGATCGCCAGAAGAGATCGTACGACACAAGGGCAACTGATCTTCCCTCCCTGGCCCCTGGAGACAACGTCCGCATCCACCTACCAGACGGTGGCTGGTCAGCACCTGCCGAAGTTCTCCAACGCGTGGCTCCCTGCTCGTTCCTGGTATGCATGCCAGATGGATCCGTGCGTAGGCGCAATCGCCGAGCCCTTTGCCTACTTCCACGCTCGCAACGGAACCATACACAGACGCCGTGTCCTCCACTGGTTCCTGATAGCGACTTCGTGGAGCTGCCATATACCATGCCCCTTCTGTCGCCACCCGTGGCCAGGCTCGCACTTCAGCCGGTGGTTCTCGACCCACCCTTGAGGCGGTCAACCCAAATTTGTCGCCCACCTACTAGACTGGACTTATGAGACTGTTCACACGTCAAATTTTAGCAACTACTGTTTTGTAACATGTCACTGTTTTATCGTTCCCGGCCTCGTTTGATCGGTCCAAATTTCAACGTTCTTCTTCTTTTGTTATGGTACAACCTCGTTGGCATGTCACACCTGACATCGCCCCTTGTATATAGTTACGCCACATGTACATGCTGTAAATATCACGCACACACACCTTTAGCTACACTCAGGACACATTTATATTTATAACCACGTAGGCACATAATCTTGAAAAAAGGGGGATGTCATGATATTCAAGCACACATCACAACACACACATCATGATAGACAGACCAACAGACCAATTAGCACACATAACACGACAGCCAATCACAGACAAGAGCAGACACAGTATAAGACAAGAAACACAACACCTCCTGGTCAGTCCATCTGGAGACAGGACAAGGCCAGGACCTCATTAACAAGACACTCACTCTGTCACCACGTGCTGAGTACCAAGTCAGATGTGTAAATAACTAGTTGGAATAAAACTGCGTTGTACCAATCGCAACCGTGTTGGTTCGTCTGTACCTCAGAGCACCCAACACCACAGGCACTAAGGGCCAATTTAGCATGGCCAGTTCACTTAACCTGCACATCTTTGAACTGTAGGAGGAAACCACAGCACGCGGAGGAAACCCAAGGAGACACGGGGAGAAAGTTCAAACTGCACACAGTCACCGAGGCCGGAATTGAACCTGTGTCCCTGGCGCTGTGAGGCAGCAGTGCTAACTGCTGTGCCACTGTGCCACCCTTCTGGTGTGGCCCCAGACAGCACATCAGACTTTTGGTCCGATTTGTTGTTACCTCTGAGGGTGATCCCAGGGGGAACATTCAATTGTCCTGGGGGCCCTGCCCCATGCCACCCTTCAACACCCACACTTCACACCATCAACCTCCCACACTGCCAAACCGGCATATGCTCTACACCTCGCCCAGCCCATCCATCACACCCTTCAGACAGAGGATTGAGGTCGGTCAGAATGTTGGTGAAAAGGTGTTTAATTGTGACTATATAAAAATGTTTTGCCCTGACCACTACCTCTAACCTATATGTTGCACCCGTGCCAACTTAACTGGTTTCTTACTTCCTTATTTTACGTCACCTATCGCTCCTTCTAGGTGTGACCCCAGACAGCACATCAGACGTGGAGGTGGCCTGCTGCGTATCTCCACCTCTGACCTGAGATGCTTTTGGTGCCATCCTCTGGAGGGTCGGGATGGGCCAGGCCAACTTTTGGGTGTAGCCACCCTGTTCTGCCTGCTGCCCATCAGCTGTGCCAGCGAAGGTGGGGAAGATTCAGAAGCATTGAGGTATTCCAGAACCTCAACCATGGGAGGCACCGGCATGGGCCCCATCACTTCTCCAAGTTCGGGGTGCTCGATGGCCCCTAGGCTACTTCATGGGATGGAGGTGAGCTCCGGAGGCTCCACCATCACATGGCGCTGCCAGGCTTGGTGGCCCGCACTCGTCTCAAGCAGCTTTCCAATGCCCTCAACCATGGAGCACAGAGACTGGACCACATACCTCAGCAGGTGAGTCATGTCCATCTGCACCTCGGCCGTGTCCTTCTGTGACTGGCCCAGGTTAGTCAGTGCCTGGCCAATGCTCTTGATGCCCTCAGCCATGACCCTCTGTGACTGGACAAAGTTCTGGAGCACCGCAGCAATGTCTATGTGGCCCAGTACATTGCTGCCTGTGACTGGGCTCCTCTGTCCTGAGCCTCAGCCATCCACTGCTCAGCGTGTCCCAAGCCTTGAACATCTTGACCCATGCCTGTGACCTTTTGATTCAAGGCTTCCACCGCAGACGCCACCTGTGCAGTGTTAGCCTGGGGACCACGGATTGTTTGCCAGATCGCCTGCACCTGAAGGCAGTTGGACTCTTCCAACTGCACCTGCAGGCACCTGGGAAGTTGCTGACTCCCCCTCCTGTAGATCCTGGCTCTGCGTCTGCATCTCCACCTTAGGATCATACTTTCCAGAAGCGCGATACCTGTTCGGATTACAGATGTTTCCTGGAATCGGACAGACCTCCGACAGCCTTCTCCCTCCAACTGTTATTTTTTTTTTTGAATTTAGAGTACGTAACTCATTTTTTCCAATTAAGGGGCAATTTAGCGTGACCAATCCACCTAGCCTGCACATCTTTGGGTTGTGGGGGCGAAACCCACGCAAACACGGGGAGAATGTGCAAACTCCAAACGGACAGTGACCCAGAGCTGGGACCTCAGCGCCGTGAGGCAACAGGGCTAACCCACTGCGCCACCGTGCTGCCCTCCTCTCCAACTGTTCTTACCTCCAACAGATGTGCTGCAGCATGTGTGACGTGCGCACCAGAAGCTGACCCAGGAGCCTCCTCACTAAAATGCCCCACTGAGGTGATAGTCTCTGCGATGATGGATGGTGCAGGTGAATGCTGAGAGGTTGGTGTCATCCCCGGTTGCGTCCTCTGGGATGTACTGGGGTTGTGGCTGGGGGTGGTGTACCCGAGATAGGCCAGCATGGTCTGATGGTGATCCTGCAAGACAAAAGACAAGACACATGGTGAGATCTTGGGAAGGAGTGGCTAGGGGAGAGGGGTGACTCACTTACTATGGGGACATAATTTTGCATTAGGGGCTCACTTTGGGTGTCGCATGCCAACCTCTGCCTCGGAGATAACCCTCTCCTGCACCTTCCCAAATCATTTTATCTCCATTTGCTCAGCAGGGATGAAAAACCTGAGATCCGGGATGCTCCCTCAGGTCTTCTCCCACTCCTTTTTGTTAAGGACCATCTTTCCTAGGGGCACATAGAGGACATGGTGAGATGCATGAAGGCAAGTTATACGGGGGGGTCTGCAGTTGGTGTGCAAGGCACCTGGCCAAATAGGACAATGCAGGTTTGGTGCAGGGTGGGATGTGAGGGGCATATGGGCAGGTGGATTTTGATTTGTCTCTATGGAAGTAGGGGTGTTATGTGAGGAGTGAGGAAGAGGAGTTATGCCAGGGGAACAGAGGTTGTGACTCATTCGAGCTTCGCTAAGGAGGTCGTTCATCTTCTTGTCACACTGAGTGCCAGTCTGCCTGGTGAGGCTCACAGTGTTGACCCCCGCGACCACCTCTGCCCAGGTGATAACCGCAGATGGGAGCCCCCTGCCCATCCTGGGAAAGACGGTGTCCCATCTCTACTCGACCGCATCCAACGTGTTATCAAGCTCCGTGTCTGCAAAGCGTGGTGCTGCTCTTCTCTGGATCACCTTCTTGGCTGCAATGAGAGTGTATGAGGAGTGAAGTGCTTATAAGCAACTCCAACTTGTCAAGAATTAGAATTGCTCTATATTGCTGGGCAGCACGGTAGCACACGTGATGAGCACTGTGGCTTCACTGTGCCAGGGTCCCAGGTTCTATTCCCTGCTGGGTCACTGCCTGTGTGGAGTCTGCACATTCTCCGCACTATCTGTGCGGAGTCTGCGTGGGTTTCCACCAGGTGCTCCAGTTTCCTCCCACAGTCCAAAGACGTGCAGATTAGGTGGATTGGCCATGATAAATTGCCTTTAGTGACCGATGGGTTATTGGGTTACGGGGATAGGGTAGAGGTGGGGGCTTAAGTGGGTCGGTGCAGACTCGATGGGCCAAATGGCCTCCTTCTGCACTGTATGTTCTATGTTCTATATTCATGTGGGCTGAGTGCTGACCTATTAGCATGTCCTGAATTGCTCCAGAAATCCCACGCAAATCAGACCCAAACAAAGAATTTTGCCCAAGGGAGTCAAGGGTTATGGGGCACAGACAGGTAAGTGGAGCTGAAACCACCCAGATCGCCCATGATTTTAATGAATGGTGGAGCAGGCTGAAATGCTGAATGGCCTAGTCCTGCTCCGAAATCCAATGCTGCTATGTTTTTGTGCTGTAATTTCAAAGAAAGTACTACAGTGTAGTTTGTATCTTAACATACCCACAGCAAATTTTTATTCCTGTATGTGTTAAACGTTCTCTGTATTTTCCCCTCTCCCTTTGCATTCTATTAGTTTCATTCCTAAAAACTGAATCTTCAACATGCTCCTTCCATGGCAATCTAAGAAATGACAAATTACATTGTCATTTCTTTTCCCTTACTGGACAACTAATTGTTCCTTGGTCCATGCTGCAGTGTTTAATGTATTCTTAAATTACTTAGGGACGAGCAAAGCATTGGAATATAATTACCATCACTTGGAGAGTTTAGGTCACACTCATTATCAGGGAAGGGTTACCTTCAGAAGAAGGCAATTGGAACTTCCAAGATACAAAATCTGCACAGTGCCAGAGCTTCAGGGAGCACCAAAGTATTCAATAGCTCAAATAGCTCACCAAGAGAAAAGGAGTCTGAAGCAATAAATTTGCTACTGACGAAAAGGTGAGCATGGCCTAGTCTACTGATTTGCATGCAACAAGCCTGCAAGTTAGCTGCTTCTGCAGACCCCGTTTGATATACTCAAGAGATCAAATGCAGACCGGGTGCAGACGTAGAAGCAATCCAGGGCTGAGCTGACCACATTACTGTGTTTAGCATATTCCTAGGTTGAAGCTGCATTTTTCATGGATTTCCATCTTTGTATTTATCTGCTTTTGAGCATTCTGTGATGGATGATGGATGACTCATATACATGTTGGATTCCCAATGTAAGCTCAGGTGTGCCTTATGGTGCATGCAGTCCGTTGTGTATTTTTGGGTAGACACAGGGTAAACTGAAAATAGGTTAAATTATTTTATTCGGTTGACATTTGAAAGCATTGGCAGCTCAGCAGGCCAAACAGTGGGGTAACTTCCTTAACACTGAATTTTGTAAACTGGAGCTCAGGTTAGGATTGGAAGCTAACGTCAGTCAGGTCTTCCCGCCTGAATAAGTGTGTTTTATTAGTTCTTTGCTGGTCGACTGATATATTGCACAGAAACAGTCTCAGCATGACAAATTAGTAGTTAACAAACCTTGACATTATTCCACATACAAATTGGCAAATCAAGTAGCAAATAATCCAGATCATTCCATCTCTTCGGGTCTTTGGTGCCTATGCCATGCTAGCGGGTGGGTTATAAATGGAAAAGAAATAGGACAGCACGGTGGTGCAGTGGGTTAGCCCTGCAGTCTCATGGCGCCGAGGTCCCTGGTTCAATCCTGGCTCTGGGTCACTGTCCATGTGGAATTTGCACATTCGCCCCATGTTTGCATGGGTTTCGCCCCCACAACCCAAAGATGTGCAGGTTAGGTGGATTGGCCATGCTAAATTGCCCCATAATTGGAAAAAATGAATTGGGTACTCTAAAAAAAAAATTTTTTATGGAAAAGAGGACAAAGTAAAAATAACAAAGCAAACACTAAAATATAGCACTTGTATTCTGGACTGCCTCTCAGCTGCAGGTGAGACATGTACTTATTGTCCTAAAATGTTGCAGTCTTGTTGCTATGAGTTCTTGGACGTGACCACTGGTGAATATTCAGCATGAATCCCACCAGAGTATGTGGAGATCTGTAATGTCCAGGAGGAGGTTATTCTCTTCATTCAATAGGAATGGGAGCCCACGTCACTAACAAAGCATCCCTTGAACCTGCCAGAATGGAAAGATGGCATAGGCCGCAGAGCTTCAAAAAGACGCAAGTTCACCTTTCGAGGGCAGGTAAGGATGGATAATGACTGTCAGCAATGCCAGTGCTGCTCAGATCTTACAAATAAATATTTAAGAAGAAAGGTTTCAATGTTACTGCACAAGTTTTCACCAGGCTCCGATTGCACCAATTCCTTAAAGCAACCACAGGCCTCAAAGCCTGCAGCAGTGCTTTCTTGTGCACTTATGAGCTTGCCTTAAAGATGCTGCATGTCGACGGGGCCCACGACTTACAAATGAGCCCTGACAGGGAATTGGACTTTGAGGAATAGGCATCAGATATGGGGCTAATTAAATGCACTGTGCACATACACATTGTACTCTTTTCTATGAGTAGCAAGAAAATTGGTACTTACATCTCAACCAGCTGTTAGCGGTTTCATCACATCAATTCATCATGCTATCAGCTGGACTCAAAAATATTAGTAATTTTATTTTCATATTGAGGACAGCGAGCCTTTCAGCTTTAGTTAATTCTCAGTGCTCTGTGGGGAAACACTCTCCAGAATCTGATGAGATCCCAGTCGACTTTAAATAAACGGCACTGAGAAAAGGGCCTATCTTTTCACCAACGCTGTCACACTACCCAGAGGACAATCTGACAACTGACAAACGTTAATGTGCTAACATTTTCAGTGAAATTGTTTCTCCCGCTCTAACACTGCTTGATCTTCCAAAAAAAAAAAAAATGGACAGGAATATCATTGTGCCAGCCCATGGAAATGTTTTTGCCGTTGTTGCTATGCCTTGCAGCAACTGTCATTCAAGAGATTCATTATTTTGGTAAGGCTAACCGGATTTTCCTGTTCTAAGTAAGACAGTGCCTGTTCATAAGTCCCAATGCAGACTAACCTATAAAAATCAGCTAGACTGCACGAGACACAGATGATTGCAGCTTTAACTTGTCAGGCAATGATGATGGGTCACAGTAATTTATCAACATTTGCTGCTGAATCCTTAGGCCTGAGTTCTAATTGCCAGCAGGTTTCTGGCTCACTCCATGGGCCAATTATTTTGCTGCCCACTTTTGCCAGATAACTTTAACAGCTGTTGTTGAATTTTGTTCGCCCGCGCCCTTTCTGAAGCGAGGGAGCATAGCCAACGAGGCATAATAGAAACTCACGTGAAGCAAACTCTGTCTGCAACGTTTCTGCCCCAATACATATCTAACTCAGCAGCCTACATTATTCATCATTCACAAGTTGACTTGCTTGCCATGGAATTTATTTGGTCTCAACAGCTCAGGAGCTACCATGACAAATGGATTACTCATTTGACATTTAACACTTTCAAAATCCCTTTAGTAAATGTTTGCGACGGTGCTGCAGCAAGATGGGGAGCTTTTCCTGCTTAATTTTTGGGCTGATCACAGGTGTCGTGTGGATGACAGATGCATCTCCAGCATCAGTAAGCTGAGTAAGAACAGATATATTAGCCAGGATTCTCATTCCTGATATCAGCCACTATTGGCAAAATGCTCAGTGTAAGTTTTTATGTTCAGGAGTCATTGATGATCTAAAAGAGGCTGTTGAGAATTCGTGATTGATTTCCTGTTAGCTTATTCAGTTAATTAAAGGGAAACAGTTCAGATAGGATATATTAACTAAATGGATGGGAGAAAGCAGATGACCCACGATAGTTGAGAGTGGTTTACTGATCCTGGAGGATGAGCTGATGGCTGGTGGGTAGATGTTGATCTCAGTCACTTGGGGCAGCCGCATTCTGCTTAGTAGGTGACGTATAGACTTCCTCTATCTTTTTTGGTCCATCGTCCATCTGAAGAAGGTATCTGCACAACAAGGATTGCCGGCTGCTTCCGAGATCCAGTTAATATACTTTATTTCCAGGAATTGCATATCGATCATATAATAAAAGCAAAATACTGCAGATGCTGGAAATATGAAATAAAAATTGAAAATGCTGGAAAATGTCTGCAGATCTGGCAGTAGAGAGTAGAATGAGCGTTTTGAGTACGCACGAAGGTAAGTCATACGGACCTGAAGCGATAACTTTGTTTCATTCGCCACAGATGCTGCCAGACTGTTGGATATCAATTGCTTGTTCAACCTGTTCTAACCAATGAATACAGAACATATCCCCAAGACACCTGGGTGATTATCTCCTCCCTTGTCTATTCTTTGGCTCAAGGTCACATTTTATTTGACCTCATGCTGAGGGTCATTTGCTAGCTCCAACCAGATAAAAGGGTGCAATGTACCAACATATTGACTTAGAAATGTCAATATTGAAGCCTGAATTAAGAGGCCTCAACAGTTCTAGGGATTGTTTATGTATTTTACCTCTCTGCCAACGTGGCCTTAAACTATGTGCTATAACCTGCATGAGATTTGTCTGTGGAGTCCACACTGACTGTGTGGAGTCTTTACGTTCACCCTGTGTCTGCGTGGGTTTCCTTTGGGTGCTCCGGTTTCCTCCCACAAGTCCCAAAAGACGTGCTGTTAGATCATTTGGACATTCTCCCTCTGTGTACCTGAACAGGAGCTGGAATGTGGCGACTTGGGGCTTTTCACAGTAACTTCATTGCAGTGTTAATGTAAGCCTACTTGTGACACTAATAAAGATTATGATAAGATTATTATCTACGGGGCTGAAGCAATCAACCTCCCCCTGAGTCTCGCCGAATATGAGCATCCCCGCTAAAGGGATGGGGAACCCTAAATCCATAGTTAAGTTCTGTATAATGTTGGCCAGGTATATTACCGACAGTTCAGATCCGGTTGGAATCTGGTGCATATTGTAAATACTAGTTTGTGCCACTAAACTAAGTGTTCTTAAATCTACTCGGAGCAGACTCGTTTGTGGTCTACGAAACTGTGCCTACCAATTCCATACTTAATTCTATATTTATTCTGAAAAGTCCTATTTCTTATAACAAGGGAAATATCTTTATTGACTTCACACAACTGATTTTTAACTAAATTAGATATTTCTAAACTACAAGCTCAGCTTCTGAATTTCTTGATTTCATATTATAGGTAACATACTAAAACTATCAGAATCAGGGTCTGGTTGAGCACACTGGGCTAAATCGCTGGCTTTTAAAGCAGACTGAGGCAGGCCAGCAACACGGTTCAATTTCCATACCAGCCTCCCTGAACAGGTGCTGGAATGTGGCGACCAGGGGCTTTTCACAGTAACTTCATTTGAAGCCTACTTGTGACAATAAGTGATTTTCATTTCATTTCATTTTTAATTATCTGATTACAATTGACTTGGATTGGTACTCTCCTCCTGCAGATCACTCCACCCAATGGTATTCCTTATCTTTTTGCTGGAGAGCTATTGTAGGCTGTTAGCATATAAGTAAGTACAATGAAAGCAACAGATTATGCAGACTTTAAAAAATTTCCAGCTCGCCCTTCACCTGTATCCATATTATCGATAATTCTTCTTAGGTGTTATTTTGTCCCGGCCTTCAATTGTCCCTTTTACTTTTACTCCCTCTGACCATTGCCATCCTGATTGTCATTGAAGTCAGTTTCTTTACATGTCAGTACCTTGATGATTTAAAAAATGTTTCCTTACTCTACATGCCACATAAACTATTTCATGTCGTGCTGTTTTAAAAAAAAAAATTTAGAGTACCCAATTCAATTTTTCCAATTTAGCATGGCCAATCCACCTAGCCTGCACATCTTTTGGGTTGTGGGGGTGAAACCCATGCAAACATGGGGAGAATGTGCAAACTCCATGGGGCACGATCAATTGGACAAAAGACGATAGTTGAATGCAACTGAGGCTTTATTGCTATCAGATGTGTGGACTCCCACAGCAGCTGGCAAAATGGCTGCTGGCTGGAGGCCACGCATATTTATATCCTGCCACTTGGGCGGAGCCAGTAGGCAGGGACTACTGGCGAACCTGTAGTACAGCTCCTACCGTACATCACCTAATACAGGTGCAACAGTGGTTTACCACATTCACCACCTGTTAAAAATTGATTCCGGCAGGGTGGTGGATAACTATATACAACAATGAGTTAATATTTACAAGATTCGAGCAAACAAATGTCCTTTGATGTCCGGTGGACCGGTCAGAGGTTTAGCCGGTCCGGGGCCTTTATGTTCCTCTGGGAGCGACGCAGTGGCGTCAGCGATGTTGGTGCTGATCTGGTCGATGGTGACTCCGAGAGCGTGCCGAAATCCTCTTCATCGTCGAGCGTGGGAAGGGGGGGACGGATGGTCCTGGGGGGGGGGGGTGCTGTTGGGAGCGACGGGCAAGGGGAGGGTGGCGCTGGGGACGGAGGGGGTGTGGGGGTGGAACCTGCTGGTGCCAGGTCCCTGAGGGAGACAGTATCCTGGCGGCCGTCAGGGAACGCCACGTAGGCATACTGGGGGTTTGCGTGGAGCAAGTGCACCCTCTCCACCAACGGGTCCGCCTTGTGGAGTCGGAGGTGCTTACGGAGAAGCACTTTTCTCGGAGCTGCGGGTCAAGTCGGGAGCGACACCCCGGATGTGGACTTCCTGGGGAAGGCAAAAAGACGTTCATGGGGTGTATTGTTAGTGGATGTGCAGAGTAATGAGCGAATGGAGTGGAGTTCATCAGGGAGGACCTCCTGCCAGCAGGAGGCCGGGAGGTTTCTGGACTGTAGGGCCAGCTGGACGGCCTTCCATACCATACCATTCTCCCTTTCTACCTGTCCGTTTCCCCGGGGGTTACAGCTTGTCATTCTGCTGGAGGCGATACCCCTGCTGAGCAGGAACTGACGCTGCTCATCACTCATGAATGAGGATCCCCTGTCACTGTGGAGGTAGGTGGGGAGACCAAACAGAGTGAAGATTGTGTTGAGGGCTTTAATGACGGTGGCAGACGTCATGTCGGGGCATGGGATGGCAAAGGGGAATTTGGAGTTTTTGGCGATCACACTGAGAAAATATGTGTGACGGTCGGCGGAGGGAGGGGTCCTTTGAAGTCCACGCTGAGGCGTTCAAAGGGGCGGAAGGCCTTCACCAGGCGCACGCGGTCCGGTCGGTAGAAGTGCGGCTTGCACTCCGCACAGACCTGGCAGTCCCTGGTGATTGTCCTTCCCCGACAGAGTAGGGCAGATTTTGTGCCCTAATGAAGCGGTATAACCATGTGACCCCTGGGTGACAAAGGCTGTCATGCAGGGCCCGGATTCGGTCTACCTGTGCGCTGGCACATGTACCTCGTGATAGGGTGTCTGGAGGTTCGTTGACTTTGCCGGGGCGATACATAATCTCATAATTATAGGTGGAGAGCTCGATTCTCCACCACAAGATTTTATCATTTTTGATCTTTCCCCGCTGTGTGTTGTTGAACATGAAGGCTACAGACCGTTGGTCAGTGAGGTAAGTGAATCTCCTGCCGGCCAGCTAATGCCTCCAATGCCGCACAGCTTCAACGATAGCTTGAGCCTCCTTGTCGACGGATGAGTGCCGAATTTCTGAGGCATGAAGGGTGCGGGAAAAGAATGCCACGGGCCTGCCTGCCTGATTGAGGGTGGCGGCAAGGGCGACGTCTGATGCGTCACTTTCTACTTGGAAGGGCAGTGTTTCCTCTACAGCGTGCATTGTGGCCTTGGCAATATCAGCTCTGATCCGGGCGATGGCCTGTTGGGCCTCGGCCGCCAGGGGAAACTGTGTGGACTGTATGAGTAGGCGGGCCTTGTCCGCATAGTTTGGGACCCCAACTGAGCGTAGTATGAAAAGAACCCCAGGCAGCGTTTGAGGGACTCGGGGAGGGGGAGCTCCATGAGGGGGCGCATGCAGTCGGGATCGGGCCCCAGAACTCCGTTCTAGACCACATAGCCGAGGATGGCTAAGCGGTTCGTGCTGAACATGCACCTCTCCTTGTTGTAAATGAGGTTTAGGAGAGTAGCGGTGTGGAGACATTTAGCAAGTTTGGCGTCGTGGTCCTGTTGATCATGGCCGCAGATGGTGACGTTGTCTAGGTATGGAAAGGTGGCCCGCAACCCGTATCGGTCGACCATTCGGTCCATCTCCCTTTGGAAGACCGAGACCCCGTTTGTGACGCCGCAGGGTACCCTAAGGAAGTGGTATAGACAGCCGCCTGCCTCGAAGGCGGTGTATGGACGGTCCAATTTATGGATGGGGAGCTGGTGGTAGGCGGATTTCAGGTCTACCATTGTGAAGACCCGGCACTGCGCAATCTGGTTAACCATGTCAGGTTTGCGTGGGAGGGGGTACGCGTCGAGCTGCGTATACCGGTTGATGGTCTGGCTGTAGTCCACGACCATTTGGTGTTTCTCCCCAGTTTTAACTACTGCCACTTGAGCTCTCCAGGGACTGTTGCTGGCCTCGATGATGCCTTCCCGAAGCAGCCGCTGGACTTCGGACCTGATGAAGGTCTTGTCCTGGGTGCTGTACCATCTGTTCCTAGTAGCAACGGGTTTGCAATCTGGAGTTAGATTGGCAAAGAGGGAAGGTGGGTCGACCTTTAGGGTCGCGAGGCTGCACACAGTAAGGGGTGGTAAGGGCCCGCCGAATTTCAGAGTTAGGCTCTGGAGATTGCACTGGAAGTCCAGGCCGAGGATTAGTGCAGTGCAGAGGTTAGGGAGGACATAGAGGCTGAAGCCGCTGAATTCTATGCCCTGGACCGCGAGCGTGACCGTACAGTACCCCCGGATCGCTATGCAATGGGATCTGGAGGCCAGGGAGATTTCCTGGTTGGCGGGGTGTATCGTGAGGGAGCAGCGCCTTACCGTATCCGGGTGTATGAAGCTTTCGGTGCTCCCGGAGTCCAGCAGGCAGGAGGTTACATGTCCGTCGACTTTCACGCTGGTGGATGCGTTGGTCAGGTTATGCGGACGAGACTGGTTCATCTGTCAATAATATCTCAAACATTGTTAATCCTACTTCTCTGACACCAATTTGTATGTTTTTAAGGTTTGGGAGTCACAGAGTGCATAGACTAGGCAGTTGAGAATTTGTAAGTGATTTTAAGGTAGTTTATTAAGTTAATTATGAAACACCAGTTTGGATATGATGAATTAGCTAAACAGACAGAGCATATGACAATTGAAAGTGACTTAATGATCCTGAGATGCAAATGGATGAATGGCGGATAGTTGTTGATCTCTGTAGATTGTGGTGGCATACTGCTCACGAGCTAAAGTGTTAGGAAGCTCTCCCCCTTGTCTTCTGCCATTTTCTCTGGTCCATCTTCCATCAGGAGAAGGCAGCTGCCAGACAAGGATTGTCCTCTGCCTCCAAGCACCGATTAATATATTTTATTTCAAGGGGTTGGATTTCAATCAGTTATTCAAACCCTTCTAACCAATGAAGGCAGAACCGATTCCCACGATATCAGGGTGGTCACCTTCCCTCCATTGTCTATCATTTTAGCTCATTGTCACCTTTTAGTTTACCTCATGCTGAGAGCCATTTGTTAGCTCTTATCGGACACTTGCATAGATCAAAGGGTGCAAGGCGCTGTCCTATCAATTTAGGAATGTGAACGCGGATGCCTGAATCGGGAGGCTTCGACATTTCTAGGAACTTTTGTTGTTTTCCAGCGAGAGAAAGAAACTAGTTATACTATGCCTACCAATTCAATAGGAATTGTGGGCAGGATTCTCCGAACTCGCGCCGGGTTGGAGAATCACCGGGGTGGGGGGTGGGCTGGGGAGGGCGCGACTCATGCAACGCCGCTCCGACGCTGGGCCTTGATTCTCCAGCCACCGGAGAATTGGCGGCAGTCGCGCCAGCGCGGTCGGGGGCCGCGGCGCCGGTCGCAGGGCGGCGATTCTCTGCAATCGACAGGCCAAGTGCCCGCCAAGTTCGGCCGAGTCCCACCGGTGTCGTTCGCGTGTGGTCCTACCCGGTGGGACCTCGATGTTCATGCTGTGGGGGCTGTCCTGGTGTGGGGGAGGGGGGAACCAACTCCGGGGGGGGGGGGGGGGGGCCTCCACTGTGGCCAGGCCCGCGATCGGGGCCTACCGATCGGCAGGCGGGCTAATTGCAGGGGTGGGGGGGGCCTATGTTCCAGAGAATCGGCGGCCCGGCGAAGAATCCCGCCCCCTATTTCTTGGGCGCGATTTAACGGGAAAAATACAGGGTCGCGTTTTGGACGCATTTAGTGGGGTGTTTCTTGATGCCTGCAGCACCGAAAATGACCCCGCTACTAAACAAGACTTTATAGGTGGGATTCTCCGTCCCGCCGCACCGGCAGATTTCTGGTGCAGCAGGCCCCCAGGATTTTCCGTCTCGCCAGCCGGCCAATGGTGTTTCCCATTGTGGGTAGCCCCATGCCGTCGGGAATTCCCCGGGCTGCCAGCGCAACAGAGAATCCCAGCAGCGGAGAATCCAGCCCCACATATTCTGAGGGCCTCAACGAGAAAAGCACCACCACGGCCGTACTTGCATTCATTTCCTGCACTGACCAGCTGATCTCTTGACCCCCTACTGCGGCATCCTGACACCCTCATCACGTCAATTTACCAATTAGGGTGTCCTCGAGCCCTCCCCCTCCCATTTCATAAGGGCAGAGCATGTCAGAGCCCCATCCTCAGCACGGGCAACCTAGCATCTTGGAACTGCTTGCCTGGCACCCTGGCAGTACCCCTGCCATCCTAACAGTGCCACCTGTCAACCCTGGCCGAGTCAGTGTCAGGGTGACACTGCCATGGTGGCACTGCCATGGTGCCAGGGTGGCAATGCCAAGGTTCCCCGGGTGGCATCAGGGATGCAAGATACCACCCTGCCCATATCCCGATCACCCGCGGGCCTCTGATCACCTGGGAGACAGCTCCAAGTGTCGTGCCCCTGTTCAAAAAAGGAACTAGGGATAACCCTGGGAATTACAGGCCAGTTAGTCTTACTTCGGTGGTAGGCAAAGTAATGGAAAGGGTACTGAAGGATAGGATTTCTGAGCATCTGGAAAGAAACTGCTTGATTAGGGATAGTCAGCACGGATTTGTGAGGGGTAGGTCTTGCCTTACAAATCTTATTGAATTCTTTGAGGAGGTGACTAAGCATGTGGATGAAGGTAAAGCAGTGGATGTAGTGTACATGGATTTTAGTAAGGCATTTGATAAAGTTCCCCATGGTAGGCTTCTGCACAAAGTAAGGAAGCATGGGATAGTGGGAAATTTGGCCAGTTGGATAACGAACTGGCTAACCGATAGAATTCAGAGAGTGGTGGTGGATGGCAAATATTCAGCCTGGATCCCAGTTACCAGTGGTGTACTGCAGGGATCAGTTCTGGGTCCTCTGCTGTTTGTGATTTTCATTAATGACTTGGATGAGGGAGTTGAAGGGTGGGTCAGTAAATTTGCAGACGATACGAAGATTGGTGGAGTTGTGGATAGTAAGGAGGGCTGTTGTCGGCTGCAAAGAGACATAGATAGGATGCAGAGCTGGGCTGAGAAGTGGCAAATGGAGTTTAACCCTGAAAAGTGTGAGGTTGTCCATTTTGGAAGGACAAATATGAATGCGGAATACAGGGTTAACGGTAGAGTTCTTGGCATTGTGGAGGAGCAGAGAGACCTTGGGGTCTATGTTCGTACATCTTTGAAAGTTGCAACTCAAGTGGATAGAGCTGTGAAGAAGGCCTATGGTGTGCTCGCGTTCATTAACAGAGGGATTGAATTTAAGAGCCGTGAGGTGATGATGCAGCTGTACAAAACTTTGTAAGGCCACATTTGGAGTACTGTGTACAGTTCTGGTCGCCTCATTTTAGGAAGGATGTGGAAGCTCTGGAAAAGGTGCAAAGAAAATTTACCAGGATGTTGCCTGGAATGGAGAGTAGGTCTTACGAGGAAAGGTTGAGGGTGCTAGGCCTTTTCTCATTAGAGCGGAGAAGGATGAGGGGCGACTTGATAGAGGTTTATAAGATGATCAGGGGAATAGATAGAGTAGACAGTCAGAGACTTTTTCCCCAGGTGGAACACACCATTACAAGGGGACATAAATTTCAGGTGAAAGGTGGAAGATATAGGAGGGATATCAGAGGTAGGTTCTTTACCCAGAGAGTAGTGGGGGCATGGAATGCATTGCCTGTGGAAGTAGTTGAGTCGGAAACATTAGGGACCTTCAAGCAGCTGTTGGATAGGTACATGGATTACGGGAAAATGATATAGTGTAGATTTATTTGTTCTTAAGGGCAGCACGGTAGCATTGTGGATAGCACAATTGCTTCACAGCTCCAGGGTCCCAGGTTCGATTCCGGCTTGGGTCACTGTCTGTGCGGAGTCTGCACGTCCTCCCCGTGTCTGCGTGGGTTTCCTCCGGGTGCTCCGGTTTCCTCCCACAGTCCAAAGATGTGCGGGTTAGGTGAATTGGCTAATGATAAATTGCCCTTAATGTCCAAATTGCCCTTGGTGTTGGGTGGAGGTGTTGAGTTTGGGTAGGGTGCTCTTTCCAAGAGCTGGTGCAGACTCAAAGGGCCGAATGGCCTCCTTTTGCACTGTAAATTCAATGATAATCTATGATTAATCTAGGACAAAGGTTCGGCACAACATCGTGGGCCGAAGGGCCTGTTCTGTGCTGTATTTTCTATGTTCTATGTTCTATTATGTCTGGTCCATATTTGTGGAAACCAGTGCTAAACAGTGCCACGGCCAGGTCTCTCAGGCCGGGTGTTCAATCCCAGGCTTTGGGACACTTTGGTGCAGATATATTTAAGTGAATCTAACTGCTCACTCAATAGCAAATCTGGATCCCATCCAGTGAGGACGCGAGGCCTCTCGCGAGATTTAATGGCTTTGTCACCGAGTCGGGTGCAACGAGGCCGATCGATCACGCCCCTTCTATCAAGTCTGGGTGTTGAGTGAGCACAGGATGAGGCACAGCTGAGATTGTTGATTCTAATGCGGAGAGCAGTGAACTGCTCTGCAATCAGATTGAGGCGAAACTCCCTCACTCCCCACCACCAAACTCTGTAATGCAGAGCTGCCTGTGTGATTGATTGGCAACCATGAGTGGAACAATCAGTACTGTCATTGAGAATGTAGGTGAGGTCGGTAAACGAATGAGAGAGACAGAGGCAGTGTGAACATGCAGCTTCATGATGATTGCGGGCGTCTCCATGTTGGAGGGTGCCACTGGCTGCATGCACGTCGCTTTGTTGGGCGCTGCTTTTCAACTCTGAGGTGTACCATAACCGAAAGGGGTGTCTAGTTGGTGTGGGGCCACACACTGCATAATATGGCACTGATGCCTGGAATCCTGGCAGCAGTAATATTGCCTGTCGTGTTATTCACCCTAGAGTAACACGGACTGCAACAGGATGCAAATGAACGGTAAAGCATACACCAAACGTAGGCGTTGGTTCAATACGATTTATTGAAGTTCTGTAACAGTGCACACAGCTGGCTGTGGGTTGACACTCTACTACTCTAAGTGTACTAACTCTAGCTTACTAGACCAGGCTAGCTCTGACCCACGTGTAGAAGGTGCTGACTGATATATACACCCCGACTGTCACTACAGTTGTCACCAGTGAAGAGGTGGATTGCTGATGCCTTGTGTGTTTTATAGTTGGAAGCCCCCCTGTGGTGTTCTGCCTGGTGATTGGTTGTGTTCTGTCCTGTATGTTGATTGGTTAACCTGGGTGTCTGTCACTGCCTGTTTTTACCTCATGATGTGCATGGGTGCATATTATGACATTGCCATCATTCTGTGGCAGTCTGTGGTGCCATCTTTAGTTAACCATAACAACAAACTAGAAAGTGGTTACTCAGTGACGAGGACTATCCTTTAGACATGTAGTTCATAGTTTTGGTACATAAACAATGTACACAAAGGCAGCACATAGAGGGCAAAAATATAGGGCAGCACGGTGGCACAGTCGTTAGCACTACTGCCTCACAGCATCAGGGACCTGGGTTCATTCCAGCTTTGGGTCACTGACCGTGTGGATCTTGTAAGTACTCCCGGTGTCTGCATGGGTTTCCTCTGGGTGCTCCGGTTTCCTCCCACAGTCCAAAGATGTGCCGCTTAGTGTCCTGGGATGTGCAGGTTAGGTTATGGGGATAGGGCGAGGTGGATGGGTGAGTGGATCTAGGTAGGATGCTCTTTCGAAGGGTCGTGTCGACTCAATGGGCTAAATGGTCTCCTTCTGCACGGTAGGGATTCAATGATGCTATGAAAAGCTGCTACACAAAATGTGAGTGCGACCAGTAGGGTGTTTAAGCAACACTTTTCTAACTAGAGGAGCCATTCAGTACTTGGCAGAGTCTGTGTCAAGGTTTGTGGTGCCCTGCTGTACACTGCACAACCTCATCTTGGTAAAGTGCAAACTCCACACAGACAATCACCCGAGGCAGGGATTGAACCGGGGTCCCTGTGAGGCAGCAGTGCTAACCACTATGCCACCATGCCAGCCACCCCCTCGACCTAGGGCTCCCGTGTAGCATTATAGCCCATGGTACCATTCATGTGATTTCCCTACATCAATATGATTTTGAGAATGGTTTCCAGCAAGTGCTCCAGCTAAATGCCCCTCCCCTTAAAGAAGTTTGCAACACTAGCCTCTGACATTTTAAATATTCACTCCCTCTGCCAGCGACGCCCAGTGGCAGCAGAGTATAATGTACACAAGATAACACTGCAGCATCTCATCAGATCTCCTTTGACAGCATCTTCCAAGCCCACGACCTCTGCCACCTAGAAGGTCAAGGGAAGCAGGTGTGTGGGAAGACCGATACCTGAAATTTCCCCTCCAAGTCACACAATGTCCTGACTTGGAACAATATCATCATCCCTCCACTGTTAGTGGATTAAAACCCTGGAAATCTCTGCCTAACACAATTATGGGTGTACCTACACTACCTACAGTGCAACAATTCCAGTAGGTGGCTCACCACCACCTTCCAAGGGCAGTGAGGGATGGGCAACAAATGTTGGTCCAGCAAGCGATTCCCGCATTCCTTCAAAGGATAAATTGAAGGTTGGCATGGCTTTAAATAGCTTTAAGTCATGACAGCCTCTATGGCTTTGTGCCTTCTGCTAAGCTGATCAATCATACAAAGGTTGGGTAGCACTGGCTGCACACTGAAATCATTTAAATTAGCAATTGGACCACCCGAGGCCTCATGTGAATCTAGTAGCAGCAGCCATCACCATCACCAAGTGGCACCGCTGAGTACAGAAGAACTGCCACCATCTGACAGGCTAAACGTTCTTGTCGGACAAAATTCCTCTCCCCTCCACGCCACACGGGTTCTTGATCCAAGAGGAAGGCCCCCACTGGCCTGTCAAGTGCCTGTGCGGCACAAGATGTGGTGAGTCTTCCCTAAAAGAGGGGTCTTGCCGGCTGTCCAGCTGATGGCCGAGAGCCCATTGCCACCACAAAATTCCACTCTTCATTCCTTATAACAGAACGTCAAAAATTATACAGGGCGGGATTCCGTTGGCGACGGCCACCCCGGCGATTCTCCCGCCTGCGATGGGCCGAGTGGCTGCCCATTTTCGGTGGGTCCCGTCGGCGTAAAATACACTAGGTCCGTACCGGCGGGACCTGGCTCTGCGGCGGCCTGCAGAGTCCTAGGGGGGGCGTGGGGAGATCTGCGTGGCCTGACCCGCGATCGGGGCCCACCGATCCACGGGCGGGCCTGTGCTGTGGGGGCACTCTTTCCCTCCACGCCAGCTGGTATAACGATCTGCCATGGCCGGCGCGGAGAAGAGCCCCCATGCGCATGCGCTGGGATGATGCCAGCACACGCTGGCGCCCCCGCACATGCGTCAACTCGCGCCGGCCGGCAGAGGCCCTTTGACACCGGCTGGCGCGGCGCCACCCCATCCAGCACCGGCCTAGCCCCTGAAGGTGCGGAGGATTCCACACCTTCCGGGCGGCCCGACGCTGGAGCGGTTCACGCCACTCCTCGGCGCCGGTCCAGCCCGCCCAGCCGGTTAGGGGAGAATCCTGCCCACAGTCTTTTTTACTCACATTTAATTGGAAAGGAACACTGGAGTCCAGAAGGGAAATGCATGGGGCGGGATTGTCCAGTCTCTGATGCCAAAATTGCGTTCAGTGGTCGGCCGGAGAATCCCCGTTGGCGCCAAAATTGGGTGGCGCCGTATTTGCGATGTCCGGCCTCCTCCAAAACGGTGTAGTCCGTCGGGACGGCCTCAGGTCATCACCTGAGGCCCTCCCCCGATGCTCCGCCCCCCGATGGGCCGAGTTTCCGACGGCGTGTTATTTTTGGGAGGGGAACCCGGCATGGCGGCTGCTGCTGACATGGATATCTACTCCCCAGCGTCTCTGAGCATTGGAAAGTACCATCCATCTGGACCTGGGCTTATGCCCTTCTTAACTTTGGTTGTTTAGTGTTCAGAAAAGTTGTTCGAAATGACCAAATTCAGTTTGAGGGTGAGAAATTGGAGTCCCGCACTCGGGTTCTGGGGTTAAGCAAAGGTAATTACATCAGCATGAGAACAGATTTGGCCCCAGTGGACAGGGCAGAAAGACTAAAAGGTAGGGCAGTTGATGAGGAGTGGCAATTGTTTAAGGAGATATTCAATTCATCCCAACTAAAATATATTCCAGAGAGGAAGAAAGGCTGTAAGAGGGGAAGTAAACATCCAAGGCAAGGAAGTTAAAGATAACAAAGACAAAAACTAAGGCATACCATATTGTAAAGGCCAGCGGCAGGATGGAAGGTTGGGAAACTTTTAAAGATCAACAAAGGGTTACGAAAAAATTATTAAAAGTACAAAGATTAATTATGAAAGAAAATATAAAAAAGGATAGCAAAAGTCTCTGTAAGAATGTCGAAGAGAGTAATGAAAGTGAATGTTGGTTCCTTGGAGGATGAGCCCGGGGAGTTAACAGTGGGGAACCCAAAAATGGTGGAAGCGCTAAATCAATGGGCGGAATTCTCTGACCTCCCACCGCCGGGTCGAAGAATTGGCACGGCGCGCCATTGGTGCTGGCGTGGTCGGCGCGGCGCCGGTCGGGGTATGCGCAACTCTCCGGCGCGGGCCAGGGCGCCGATTCTCCGGCACAGATGGGCCGAGCGGCCGTCATCAAAACGCCGAGTCCCGCCGGCGCCGTTCTAACATCCTCTGAGCCGGCGGGACCTCGCCGTTGATGGGTCCGGGGGCGGCCTGAGGGTGGGTCTGACCCCGGGGGTGGGCTCCGTAGTGGCGTGGCCCACAATCGGGGCCCACCAATCGACGGGCCAGCCTCTCTGCCCCCCGGCCTCCTTTCCTCCGCACCAGCTCCTGTAGCCCTGCGTCATTTGACGTCGGGGCCGGCGCAGGGAGGAAGGCCACTGTGCACGCGCTAGTTGGTGGCGGCCCAACTGCGCATGTGCTAGTTGATGCCGCCCAACTGCGCATGCGCGGACCCTGCGGCGCTGAGTTCAGGCTGGGATCGGCAGCTGGAGTGGCGTAAGCCCCCTGTGGGCCGTAGAAAAACACTCCCATTTTTACTCCGGCGTCGGCACTTAGCCGCCCGTTGGGAGAATCCTGCCCACATATGTTGCCACAGTTTTCTCTGTGGAGGACACCAGTACCATCCCAATAGTAATAGGTAATACAGAGATATATATAGACAAACTCAAAGATGCAAAACGATACTTTGAATGCGATTCTTTGCAGGTTCAGACGGAGCAACTGGAGAGAGAAATAATCACAGGTTAAAGAGGTGTGAATTGTCTCAAGCCAGGACAGTTGGTAGGATTTCGCAAGCCCAGGCCAGATGGTGGGGGGGTGAATGTAATGCGACATGAATCCAAGGTCCTGGTTGAGGCCGTACTCATGTGTGTGGAACTTGGCTATAAGTTTCTGATCGGCAATTCTGCGTTGGCACGCATCCTAAAAGCCGCTTTGAAGTAATATATCTGGACATCCAGAAGACATTTGATAAGGTGCCACACAAAAGGTTAACCTGCAAGGTAAAATCACATGGGATTCGGGGTAATTTCTTAGCTTGGATAGGAGGCTGGCTAGCCGACAAAAGGCACGGAGGTGAAATAAACTGGTCTTTTTCTGGTTGGCAAGATGTAACTAGTCGGGTGCCATGGGGTTCGGTCCTTGGGCCCCAACTATTCATAATTTATTAATAACTTGTATGTATGGATAGAAGGTATTAGAGCTAAATGTGCAGATAACACTAAAATGGGTGGGATAGTAAGTTGCAATGAGGAAATAAAAATTTTACTAATGGATGTAGGTAGATCTGGTCAGTGAGCCAAAATTTGGCAGATGGAGTTTAACAAGGATAAGTGTGAGGTTATCCATTTTGGTTGGAAAAATGGAAAGGCAATCTATCATCTAAGTGGAGCCCATCTTCAGCGTTCTTTGGTACAGAGGGATCTGGATGTCCTCGTGCATGAGTTGCAGGAAATCAACATGCTCGTACAGCAGGTAATAAGAAAGGCAAATGGAGTTTTGGCCTTTATAGCTAAAGGAATAGAGTATAAAAGTAGAGAAGTGTTACTTCAACTGTACAAGGCATTAATGAGGCTAGGCCTGGAGTACTGTGTACAGTGTTGGTGGGATGAAGTTGCATTAGAGACAGTTCCGAGATGATTCACTGGATTGATTCATTAGAAAACGGGTTTGTTTTATGAAGAGAGACTGAGCATTTTTGGTCGATGCACTCTTGAGTTTAGAAAAATTGAGAGAGTTCTCAATGAGGTATGCAAGATGAAAAAAGGTATTGACAAAGTAGATGTAGAGCAATGCTTCCTCTTGTGAGGCAATCTACAATGAAAGGTCTTGTCATAATATACACCAGTATATTATGGTGCAGACACACACACACACACACTGATGGACATGCAGTGGGACCAATCAGCATGCACAACACCGCAGCCAATCACCAGTGAGAGCACACGCACTATAAAGACAGGGGACAGGAGAGTTCCCGCTCATTCTAGTAGCAGCCAGCTCAGAGCACAGAGCTCTCAGCCTGCAACACAGACATTCACCATGTGCTGAGTGCATCACCTGGTTAGGACTAGGCAAGGGTCAACAGTTAAAGCTGGCATTGCATTTACTCACATTCAAGTATGTTAATATAGTTAACCTTATAATAAAACAGAGTTGCACCACTTCCAGTGTTGGTGACCTGTTTGTGATCCTGAACATCCAACACATCATGGTACAAGGAGTGGTTGCACACTAGCAATTCTGAGACCCACCTGCAACTAATCAGCATTCTGGCATCCTGACGTATGGAGAACATCAACCCGCCGCCGCCGCTTCGCATCGCCGGCAATCTCGGGGTCAATTGGAAGAGTTTTTAACAGCGCTTCCAGCTCTTCCTCAAAGCCACGGACAGGGAGAACGCCTCGGACACCAGGAAGATCGCTCTGCTCATCTCCACGGCCGGGCAACACGCCATCCACATCTTCAACTCCCTCACATTCACAGACGAGGAAGACAAGACAAAGTACAAGACAGTTCTCCTCAAATTCGATACCCACTTCAGCATAGAGGTCAATGAAAGCTTCAAAAGATACCTGTTCCAGCAGCGCTTGCAGGGTAAGGATGAGCCTTTCCAATCCTTTTTAACACACCTCCGCATCCTTGCGCAGTCCTGCGGCTACGGGCCCACCTCCGACTCCATGAAACGCGACCAGATTGTATTTGGTGTTCTGTCGGACCCCCTGCGTCTGCTGCGCCTCAAAATTAAGCAACTCACCCTAGCGACTGCCATCGAGACCTGTGTCCTGCATGAAAATGCCACCAGCCGGTACTACCACATACAGGCAGCTGAAACGGCGAAGCAAGGTCCCCACGAGGCGGAACGGGTCCAAACAATTGAACACCTCCAAGGCTGCAGCCTGGATGAGGGCGGCCATTTCGCGCGCTTTTCGCGGCCTCCCGCGCTTGTACGCGCCAAACGAGAGGACGGTGACGTGGAGGAACGTGATGCGCAGGCGCGCACCACACAGGACCACACCGCACATGCGCGGTGGCGCAATGGGCGTACTGACGTCACGACGTGCGGCAACTGTGGCTTAGCCCATTTGAAGCGGCAATGTCCTGCAAAATCGCGACAATGCCTACGATGTGGCAGACTTGGCCACTATGCTGCCTGCTGTTGAGCAGCTCAGCCTGCCAATTCGCATCGCTTCAGCCAGCCTCGCATGAACGCCCGGGTAATTCAACCCACGTTCACCGAGTCCGATTCCGACTTCCCGCAGATCAGTGACACCGAGGACCCGAGGGAGCCTTTTCGAGTCGCTGTTATAACAAAGAACAGGCTGTCCCCGAATCAAAACCACCAGCCACTGTCGGTGCACAGCATTGATCCAGACGACGAATGGTGTGCCACCCTGACGGCCAACCGATGCCAGATACAATTCCGCCTGGACACCGGTGCTTCCGCTAATCTCCTAGCGTGGTCAGACTTTCAAACCCTTTGGGGTCAAACCAACCATTCTTCCGTTGACCTGCCAACTAGTGGACTACAATGGCAACGTCATTCCTGCTCCCGGTTCATGCCAACTCGAAGTGACGCACAACTCGCGAAAAGCCATCCTTCCCTTCGAGATCGTGGGCTCCTCGAAGGACTCTCTGCTAGGCGCAGAGGCGTGCAAACTCCTAAACCTCGTTCAACGAGTACACTCTTTCTCCCCAGAGGACACGTCTGCCTTTTAGGATGCAGACTTCAGGGCGCAACTCAATGCCATCATCGACCAGCACTTTGACGTTTTCAAAGGCATGGGTACGCTTCCATACACTTACAAAATCCTGCTCAAACAAGACGCCACGCCTGTGGTTCATGCACCTCGCAGAGTCCCAGCACCCCTCAAGGACCGCCTCAAGCAGTAGCTGCAGGACCTCCAGGACCAAGGAGTGCTCTCCAGAGTGACGGAACCAACTGAGGTGTTGGGTGCTCTGAGGTACAGACGAACCAACACGGTTGCGATTGGTACAAAGCAGTTCTATTCCAACTAACTATTTACACATCTGACTTGGTACTCAGCACGTTGTGACTGTGTGAGTGTCTTGCTAATGAGGTCCTGGCCCTGTGCTGTCTCCAGATGGACTGGCCAGGAAGTGTCATGTTTCTTGTCTTATACTGTGTCTGCTTTTGTCTGTGATTGGCTGTCGTGTCATGTGTGCTAATTAGTCTGTTGGTCTGTCTATCATTATGTATGTGTTATGATGTATGTTTGAATATCATGACACCAACCATGGTAAAGAACCATGAAAATGCCACCAGCCGGTATTCCCACATACAGTCGGCCTTCCGGCGAGCTCCGGATCTGCATTGACCCTAAGGATCTGAATCGCAACATAATGAGGGAGCATTACCCTCTCACCAAGCGCGAGGAGATCACGTGCAAGATGGCTCGGGTCAACATCTTCACCAAACTTGACGCCTCGAAAGGATTCTGGCAAATTCAATTGGACAGGTCCAGCAGAAAGCTGTGTACCTTTAATACCCCGTTTGGCAGATACTGCTACAACAGGATGCCGTTTGGGATTATATCGGCATCAGAAGCATTCCACCGGACCATGGAGCAAATGATGGAGGGCATTGAGGGTGTGCGCGTCTATGTTGACGACATCACCATTTGGTCCACCACCCCGCAGGAGCATATCAGTCGCCTCCAGCACATTTTCAAACGAATACGGGACCAAGGCCTTCGCCTCAACAGAGCCAAATGTTCCTTCGGCCAGACGGAACTCAAGTTCCTAGGGGACCATATCTCCCGGTTGGGTGTGCGGCCGGATGCGGACAAGGTGGCAGCCATCACGGCCATGCAGAAGCCAGCGGATAAGAAGGCGGTCCTCCAATTTTGGGGCATGGTCAACTTCCTGGGGAAGTTCATCCCCAACCTCGCCTCCCATACCACAGCTCTCCAGAACCTGGTCAGGAAGACGACAGACTTCCAATGGCTTCCCGCCCACGAGCGCGAATGGGAGGAGCTTAAGACCAAGCTTACCACGGCATTTTTTGATCCCACGAAGGAAACAAAAACTTCAACGGATGCCAGCCAATCCGGCATTGGGGCGGTGCTCCTGCAATGTGATGAGGCCTCATCATGGGCCCCGTTGCATATGCGTCAGGTGCCATGACCCCCACGGAACAGCGCTATGCGCAGATCGAAAAGGAGTGCCTGGGCCTGTTGACTGGGGTCGACAGATTTCATGATAATGTGTACGGCTTCCCCCAATTCACTGTCGAGACCGACCATCGCCCGCTGGTCAACATTATACAAAAAGACCTGAATGATATGACCTCCAACGCATTCTGCTTAAACTCTGGCGGTACGATTTCCTACTCCTATACACCCCGGGGAAGGACCTGATCATAGCGACAGGGGCTCGTTGTTCATGAGCGACGAACTGCGTCAGTAGCTGCTCAGTAAAGGCATCGCCTCGAGCAGGACTACCAGTTACAACCGCCGGGGAAACAGACAGGTGGAGAGGGAGAACGCGGCGGTCTGGAAGACCGTCCTACTGACCCTACGGCCCAGAAATCTCCCAGTTTCCCACTGGCAGGAAGTCCTCCCCGATGCGCTCCATGCTATTAGGTCCCTCCTTTGCACGACCACAAACCAGACTCCTCATGACCGCTTGTTTATTTTCCCGAGGGGGACTACCTCAGGGGCCTCACTCCCACCCTGGCTGATGACACCGGGTCCGGTTCTCCTCCGGAAACACGTTCGGATCCATAAGACCGATCCACTGGTAGAGAGTGTCCAGCTCCTGCACTCAAACCCGCACTACGCATATGCTGAGTACCCCGATGGTCGACAGGATACTGTCGCCCTCCGAGACCTTGCGCCCGCAGGCTCCGCCACCACTACATCCACAGTACCCCCCGCTCCGTACCCCGCTCTTTCTCCCATGCCCAGAGCCCTCACGCCCATTTGGCTCCCGCACTCTGTTTTTAAAAACTCACCATTATTCTTAGAAGTCCCCTATACCAAAAAGGGCCGACATTCTAAATGTGATCAGGGATTCTCACTCCCCGACTCTGATGCAAGCTTCAGTGGGTGCTATTTAGGTCAAGCTATATTTTCAAGTTATCCCCCGGTATAACCCTGACCTTCACCGAAGATTTCATCTACTTACCACTTAGTAGCATCGATCCTGGGTCCCACATTGCTAAGTAAAGTAGATTAATAACCACTGTTTCAGGTGAAAACTTTTAAGTTATTTTATTCTTTTTTTTTCTCTTTTTAAAAGATGCAATCACTGTCTTTACAGAAAAGTAAAAAGATCTTGCTTCTGGATCCCTCTGGTTGGTTGAAGGGACCTTCAGGCCCAACTTGACAATCAATCTTCTTTAAAGTCTGGTCTTCTTTAGATGTATTTAGCTATTTTAGCTCAGCTGCTCAGCCCTGTCCATATCCCATTGTTGCTCTTTCTAGCTTTAGTCTATTTGCTCTGTTCTTTCCCTCGTTTACCCAAGCGGGGTTGTGAAGAGTGGTTCTTACTGCCTGCACGTCTGCGGCGGCTTGGTTTTCCTCGGGTGTTCTAGTGGCTGATTCACCGTGAGCCGCTTGTTCCCAAACGCGGGACAATCTCTTGACCACCCACTTCTCATTATGAGCCTCCTCCGAGGGGTCATAATTGCTACAGGCATTCTGTCCTACTTCCGTGGCATGGGAGATAAGGGTGCGGGTCCACTTGGCCATATTGTCTGCGGACAAATGGGCGCGATCTACGTTGCCGAAAATGGCTTCAAAGTGAATCCACAAGCGTCCTGCGAACGCTGTGGGGTGTTCAGACTTTTTCTGTCTGCATTTATTCAGACCGTCTACGGGGTCGCTCCGGTTGTACCCGATCGCATCCAGGATCGCGGTATGCATTTCTGCAAGGATGCCTCCTCCTACATTCTGTGGGTCGGGAAGGGTTGCTGCGACCGATGGGTCTAAGCTGAGGACCGTGAGCTTTACCTGCTCTTTCTCATCCACGCCGTACATGGTCGCCTGGTGTTTGACGGTGGCAAAGAAATGGTGTGGGTCTGAAGCAAGGAGGAACGGTGTGATTTTGGCACACGCGTCCCGTAATTGGGTCACTGTAAGGGGGTTGGAATATAAGACCTCCGCCTCATCTGCTGTGGCGGTGCGGTGGGTAGTTACAGGGTTCATGGGAGCCTGTATTATCTGTTGTGTGGGGGGTGGAGGTGCTTTCCTCCTTTGGGGTTTTTCCTGCGCACACGCTCCCTGAACATATCTCTGCGCTGTCTCCTGCAATTCTTCCCAATCAGGGCCGTCTTCATAGATTATCATAGAATTTACAGTGCAGAAGGAGGCCATTCGGCCCATCGAGTCTGCACCGGCTCTTGGAAAGAGCATCCTACCCAAGGTCAACACCTCCGCCCTATCCCCATAACCCAGTAACCGCACCCAACACTAAGGGCAATTTTGGACACTAAGGGCAATTTATCATGGCCAATCCACCTAACCCGCACATCTTTGGACTGTGGGAGGAAACCGGAGCACCCGGAGGAAACCCACACACACACGGGGAGGATGTGCAGACTCCGCACAGACAGTGACCCAAGCCGGAATCGAACCTGGGACCCTGGAGCTGTGAAGCAATTGTGCTATCCACAAGGCTACCGTGCTGCCCCAAACCTGCCCCTTCCTGTTCTAAACTTTCCCCAAACGTTTCTTGAAATCCCTTTTGGACAGAAAGCAGTGCTTTCAAGTCTGCAATCTGCTTTCGGCACTTCGCATGGTCTAAAGTACTCTGCCTTTGTTCCGTTGTTGTGGCGTGGAGCGCTCTCAAGGCTGCCTTGAGATCACTGCATTGTTTCTGGAGCTTCTCTAACTGGTTTTCTGTTTCTTTCTTTACCAGGACTGCACGCTGCAGGTCCTGACAAGCCTTCTCATATTGTGAGTGGAAACTACTCAAGTGCGCCAGGCAAGATTGGTGACCCCGTTTGGCGTCAGCCACCTCTTCATCTTTTGCTGCTAATTTCCCTTTTAACTCCAGGTTCTCTTTCTCAATTTCACATATATCGGTTTTACTTATCCGATGTATGCCTTCTATTTCCTTGCGGAGTGTCCTGACGACCTCCTCTGTGCCTCGCAATTGTGCCAGACAGGACACAATTGCCATCGGCTTGCGCGCTTTTGCTAAACTCTTTCTGTGAATCTCACTCACGTTCTCCCACCAAGTATGCCCTATACTTCCAGGACCTGAGTCATCGTTATTGCAGAAATCCTTCCACACGGGCCATCCTTTGCCCTGCAGAAATTTGCAGATTTCCACCTCCCAAACGGGACACTGTCCCGCTCCGACGCTGCTGACTGGTGCAACAGCAAAATCTTCGGGGTTCATGAGGCGCTGCATCGCTTGCATTGCCTGCATGGCTCTCTCTTATCTGCTTGTTACGTTCGAATTTGGAACAGGGGGCCAAGGTGGTGTGGTAGATGCAGGTACGGCTTGCGCTAATTTCCGAAATACCATCTGCCGATAGATTTGACGCAACAAAAAGTCTATCAGTTTTGCCTTATAACCCTGTTAGTTACGCATGCATATACACACTTCCGAATTGTGAATTATTAACCAGAACCGCTTGAACACTTGTGGTTTTTTTTGTTTTGTTTCCGATTGGATTCTAATTCAAAATGTTGGGGTTCGCCCGGAGTGGTTTTCCACTTCTAAGTCGGGTCCCGGCGGAGTCGCCAATTATGTTGCTCTTTCTAGCTTTAGTCTATTTGCTCTGTTTAGGTCACCTTTGCTCATGAGTCGCCAGGTATCTTTATGATACCGCCACTTGGTTCAAGTTTAGGTTATGATTAATAACACAGCACACCGCTTAGTAAGGATTAAAACAACGGTCATTTATTATATACAACAAGCAATATTAATACCCTAATACTACTTTCTATATAACAAACCTATCACTACTGGCCAATACTTAACTTAGGAAGAGCCCACCAGGTCAGGGAAATGAATGGCTTGTCCAATCAAATCTGGCCCGCGGGATTCAAAAGGCTGCTACAGGTCGGTGGCTAGGTGTCTCTACAGGGTCGCGATCGCTGGATTCAAACTTATGCTGCCGGTGGCTGGTCTTGCGAAGGTCTCGAGCAGGCAAAGATGAGAGAGAGAGAGATCTGAACTTGGACCTTTACTTTTATAGGGCCCACAGGCTTCCCGCCTCCCGGGGCGGCCCTTGACCCTGAGTCCCAAGTGATTGGATTCTGTTCCCAGTCTCTGGGGTCGATGTGTCCAATGGTGAGGCGATTCCTTGATCGGGGGGTGGTCACTCACCTGTCTTTGTTTCGGCCACTGCAGGCGCTGGCAAGTCTGGCCCGGTATTCAATTGCTAATATGTTGCAATTGTTCCCGGGGATAGCCGATTTAACTGTGGATGTCTGAGTAGATTAGGTGTAAACAGTCCTGAATGAAACTGCGGATACCTGGGTTGATGGGCTGTTGATAGCCCTGAGTATCGATCTGGGCTACGTTCCCAGAGCTGAAGCCGCAAACCTGTCTGCAGCTGCCTGCTTGTGTCTTCTTGGCTGCTTTTCCCAGCAGTCTTTCGGTTTAGCCATTTTAAACTGGGTTTTGGCCAGATTAATCGGAACGCAGCCATTTTACATGGCTACACCATGGCCGAGCTGACTATAATCTGTCTCTGCTTCTCCCCTCTCTCTCTCTCTCTCTCTCTGAGTTCTGGTTGTTGTTCTGGTTCTGCCTGCTCTTGTCTCTCGGTTTATATTCGCTTTCTAACAACTAAGTTTTTATGATGTTATTGTAAAGTAACTCTTATTTTCTTTGATTGTAAAAAGTACCTTTTGATCTAAACCTTTAATCCAACTAAGTATTCATTTTGACATGACTTCATCTCATAGATCTGATTACATTGTTTCCTTTGTGATGTTCAAAATGCTTTGACTTCAAGAGATGTTACTTTTAATTCCTGTCATTTCTATAGTTTTTTTTTCCAATTGTGTCCTCAGCTCAATTTTGACTTTGAGTTTGGCTTTGAATTATGTTACTCGTAGATAAACCTGGTATTATCAACTTTTCACACCTAGAATTCATCCTTTCTTTTCCAGATCCTTACTAAGATAGTTACTATCAATGAAGGTGTGAGCCATTGTTTTTGGCTTCATTCAAAATCCTGTTTGTCTTGTTTGCTAAGCCTGCTTGACCAAGGATATCTGCATTTTACAATCCTTCCCTGGCAACTGCTGTTAACCCTTTGTGGGATCTTTCCCTGTATGCTCTAATGTTTCTCTCAGACCAGATATTGCCAGACTTCCATGTTTCAAATGACACATCGTTCCATATTTTCAATAACAACTCCCTTCCACCCGGCACACCAGTCCGCAGGAATGAACGTCAGGAAGAGCCGCTCCCGGAGTCCACCCCTGGGGCTGCACCGGACCCACTTCCCCAGCCACCTGAAGCGGCTGCAACACCAGTGCTTCGGCGGTCGCAGTGTACGATCCGGGCGCCAGACCGGCTGAACTTGTGACCCATCATCCCCGCCGGACTTTATTTTTTTACAGGGGGTGAATGTGGTGAATGTAAATACAGTTAATTCACCAGTTATGTTCTATGTTTGTAAATACAGCTAATTCACCAGTTATGTTCTATGTGGGCCATTGTATGGGTTCACCCACAGGGGGAGATGTTGGAGGATGTTGGAGCATGTACGGGCTCAGCCCATGGCTCCGTCCCTTTGAAGGAGTATAAGAGAAGCTGGCCTGTGGCACTGTCCTCAGTATGTACCAGTCGCAGGCAGGCAAAGTTGATAGTTAATTAAAACCACTGTTTTACTCCGACACGAGTCCTTGAGTGCATTGATGGTCGCATCAGCGTGGAGTGGCTACAATGGGAAATCCCCATTGACAAGTAGCGGGAGTATTGAATCCTGCCGCCAGAGAATGGTGCACTGCCGAGAAACTCACGGCTGGCGGACCGGGGAATCCCACCCATTTTCTTTGTATTTGATTTTATCGCCTTCTTTAATTAATTATACATTGCATGCTTGATTTGTTTGTTCTTACTGTTCAGGGCGGCATGATGGCACAGTGATTAGCACTGCTGCCTCACAGCGTCAGGGACCCTTGGGTGGCTGTCTGTGTGGAGTTTGTATGTTCTCTTTGTCTCTGTCTGGGGTTCCTCCAGGTACTCCGGTTTCATCGCACAGATCAACAATCTGCAGGTTAGGTGTATTGGCCATGCTACATTGTCCCTTAGTGTCCAGGGATGTGCAGATTAGCTTATGGGGTTACAGGGTTAGGGCAGGGTGGACGGGGGAATAGACATGGGCAGGGTGCTCTTTCGAAGGGTTGGTGGAGACTTGATGGGCCGAATGGCCTCCTTCTGCACGGTAGAGATTCTATGAATAAAATATTTTCTGCTAAACTCAAAATATATCTTCAAATATTTTCCTTCTTTATCAGTCAATATTTTTATTCATTTCTTAGCCCTATCCTTCTTCCTCATAGTTGATGTATTAGCCGAGTCTCCCTCAATCATTACATTATACCTTGTTGTATTGTGTCACTGGTCCCTACATGTACTCCTAGGTTTACCTTCCCTGTTCTGGTGCTTCCTCCATTCTTGGGCTTATTGCATAGGGTGGTCACAAGAACTTTAAACTAGCAAATGAGGGGAGGCGACATCAGTGAAAGTTAATCCAGTTCCAAAAAACAAGTAGTAGAGTAGAGAGTTAAGAAATAGTCAGGAACCCATCTCCAGGAACTGCAGCTAATGGCAGAACTACAAGCCTATGCTCGTTAAAATTAAAGGAAAAATGATAAACAAACAAAGCATCAGTGCTGAGGGACAGGTTAGGGGGTATAACCCAATTAAGAAGGCTATATACTACTGCACAGAGTGTAAGGAATAAACTAGATGAGCTGCAGGCGCAAATTCAAATTGAAGATTATGATGTAGTAGCTATGACTGCAGGATGTTCAGAACTGGGAGCTAAATATACCTGGTTATAAAGTTTACAGGAGGGACAGGACAAATGGCAAAGGGGGTGGAGTAGCGTCACTAATTAGAAATATTATCACCTTAATGGTGAGGGAGGATATAATGAGGGGAAAGCATCCAGTGGAGACCATGTAGGAAACTAAGGAACAAGAAAAGCTCTAAAACTGTAATGGGTGTTGTGCATCGACCCCCTGGTTGCAGTACTGAGGTGTTAAGATTGTATAAATACAGAAATTAGGCAAGTGTGTAGTAAAGGCAGGGTAGTGACGGGGGTTTTTAACTTATATATAGATTGGGAGAGGCACATAAGCACCTGTCAGAAAGGTAGTGAATTTCTGGAATGTGTCCAAAATAGTTTCCTGCAGCAATATGTTCAGATGTAACAAGGAGATAGGCAATATTAGATTTAGCTTTGAGTAATGAGCCAAACGTAATTAGTAGCCTAACTATGCATGAACATTTATCAAATAGTGATCACAATATGATTGAATTCAATGTCGTATTTGAAAATGAAAAACATGATTCAGATACTAGAATTTTAGACTCGGGAAAGGCTGACGACTTTCACGGGAACGGGATGAAACAGAGACTGTCCCCGGTAAACTGGGAAGATCTGTAAATGAGCCAAAGGACTGAAGATCAGTGGAGAATACGTAAAGAAACATTTAACGTGATACAAAGTGAGTATTTATTTCACAAAAGAAACAATCATGGACAACTAAGGAGGTTAAGGATAGCTTAAAACTAAAAGAAAGGACTTACAAAAATACAAATCATATCACAGATCCAGATGAATGGGATAGATACAAAGACCAGCAAAGGGTCACAAAGCAGCTTATAAGAGCTACTAAAAAGGATTATGAAAAGAAACATCCAAATGACATCAAAATCAGTGAGCAGAAATGTTATGGTTATTTATAGGGAAAGCGGGTGGTGACGAGCAATGTAGGTCCACTGAAAGCTGACAATAGAGACATTGTCAGTGATAATGGGGAAATGTCAGACATGCTGAACAATTACTTTGCCTCAGTTTTTATAGTTGAAAAGGAAGGTAACTATTGGAATTCCCAAAGAAAATAACAGTCGCCAGAGGACAGGGACTTAATGCAATTAACGTAAGTACAGCATCAGTAACTAGGAAATTAATAATTAATGGGACTAAACAATGACAAATCCCCAGGACCTGACAGTTTCCATCCGAGGTTGTTAAAGGAAATAGGGGAGCATATTGTAGATGTCCTGGGGCGGATTCTCCATTATTGGGACGATATCCCCATGCCAACGTCCAAACAGTGGAGTTACCCGCCAGAAAAACGCGCAAACGTGGTTGCGACTGCAAGCAGTGCACATCTCAATGACGTCGATTCGGAGGGGGTGGAGCAGAGTGATGTGGCGTCAACACGTTTGCCGCGATTTCAGCGTTGGGAGTCATTCTCCGCCCCGTCGCTGTTCCCGATTTCAACGTCGGGCAATGGACAATCCGGTCCAGGTTTAATAAACTATTTCCACTGGTTGGAGATTCTAAAACTGGGGGACATCGTCTAACGATTAGAGTTTGACAGTTCAGGGAAGATGTTTGGAAGCACTTCTTCATGGAAAGGGTGGTGGAGGTTTGGAACGTTCTCCCACAAACAGCAGTTGAAGCTGGAACTGTTGTTAATTTTAAATAGATTATTGTTAAGTGAAGATACTCAGGGATATCGGCCTAAGGCAGGTATATGGGGCTGGATTCTCCGATTCTGAGGCTAAGTGCTGATGCCGGCGTGGGAATGGTGGTGTTTTACGACCGAGAAAATGGCATAAAACAGTCACTAATCCTCCATCTGGTGGGGGACTAGCAGGCACACAGCGTAAAGCCCCCAGCTATAGCTGCGGATACATCTAGAGAATTTCCGCCCCTGTGGCCGTGCATGCGCACAGCGGCGGCCTGCAGCAGCTGCGCCGTGTAACATGGAGCCGGCCATGCATGGACCCGGCCTGCTAAAGAGTGACCCCCTTCGGCCAGGCTTGCCATCACCTGACCACCCCCCACCAATGCCCCCAGCCCCCGCCAAAGCTTTCCTGTCCGCGATCGGCTCACCCCACCCCGACTGTGGCGGCGCTGGACTTAGTCCGCAGCCGCCACGCCGCGTTCTCGAAACAAATACCACACACAACCGATGCCATCGGGAACTCGGAGCGTTAGGGGGAGGGCCTCAGGTAACGTCCTGAGGCCGTCCCTACGGTGTGCGGCATACCCGTTTTAGAGGGGTCAGAGCATCGCAAAAGCGGCGCCGCCCCCAATATCGGCGGCAACGTTGATTCTCCGGACGATCGCCGATTGCATCGGAGACCGGAGAATCCCGCCCATGATATATGGAATTAGGCCACAAATCAGCGATGATCTCATTAAATGACAGGACAGGCCTGAGGGACTGAATGGCCTACTCCTGTTCCTCTATTGGGTCAGAAAGGAATCAAAGAATCAGAGAATGTGTACAGTACAGAAGAAGGCCATTCAGCCCATCGGCTGCACCGACCCGCTGAAAGCGTTCCTGACCGAGGCCCAATAGCCCATCCTATCCCACAACCCCACCTACGGGCAATTTAGCATGGTCAATCCACCTACCCTGCACACCTTTGAACTGTATGAGGAAACCGGAACACCCGGAGGAAACCCACGCAGACACTGGAAAAACGTACACACTCCACACAGACAGCCGAGGTTGAAATCGAACCTGTGTCTCTGGCTCTGTGAGACAGCAGTGTTAACCACCGTGCCACCCCGTTCTGCGCACAATCTAGAGGTAGTTGAATTCCCCATGATTTCGGTTTTTGTGTTGTTTTTTCAATTATTTCATAAAACTGCCTGCATATTTGCGTTACTACTTCATTTCCACCATCTGCTGGTCGTTAGTATAACCCTAATCGTGGGATTAATCCCTTATTATGCTTTATCACAACTCAAATGAATACTTTTTATGCCTCTTTGTTGCTACTGCCACAATGTTATTTGTGATCAACAGTGCTACCCCTCGAGGCAGCACGGTGGCACAGTGGTTAGCACTGCAGCCTCACGGCGCCGAGGTCCCAGGTTCGATCCTGGCTCTGGGTCACTGTCCGTGTGGAGTTTGCACATTCTCCCCGTGTTTGCGTGGGTTTCACCCCCACAACACAAAGTTGTGCAAGGCAGGTGGATTGAACACGCTAAATTGCCCCTTAATTGGAAAAAATGAATTGGGTACTCTAAATTTATTTTTAAAAACATTGCTACCCCTCAAGCCCTTCTTCATTCCCTGCGAATTCTGAATACATTTTTGCCTCCAATATTTAACTGCCAGTCCAGTACAGTCTGCAAACACGTTTCAGTCACTTTCCAAACATATATCTTCATTGCTAATTCCTGCCTCCAAATCAGTTTTTGTTACTAACAGGTTGCAATATTGTTTTGTAGCGCAAGTAGTTTAACATACTGATTAACATACGGCTGAATATGCAAACAGTTTAGTATATAACATCACAGAACGTTATACAAGTTAACATGTGATATCATGTTGGATTGCCAGCCCCCTCCCCCCATCATTTCTTTGATATTGACCATTAAAAATTAAGCAAAAATTTGCAACTTTTGTTGTACCATTCATGACTTCCG
Source organism: Scyliorhinus torazame (assembly GCF_047496885.1). Classification (NCBI taxonomy): domain Eukaryota; kingdom Metazoa; phylum Chordata; class Chondrichthyes; order Carcharhiniformes; family Scyliorhinidae; genus Scyliorhinus; species Scyliorhinus torazame. The sequence continues at coordinate 308,660,306 of NC_092708.1, forward strand.
GATGTCTGAAGGCACATACCAGGCAATGAAAGAAATACTTTTGGAGCACTTTTATAACGTAGGGAATACTGCAGTTAACTTGTGCATAGCAAACTCCCTGAGACAACAATGTTGCAATGCTTAGATAATCTATTTTAGTGATGTTAGTTGAGATTTAGGTCAGGTACCTGCTGTCCTTCAAATAAAGTCAGGTAATCTTTTAAATTCACCTGTGAGGGCAAATAGAGCTTCAGTTCAACATCTGACCGAAAGATAGCTCTTTTGATAATGGCAGCACCCTCCCAATTCAGTAATAACGTTCCAGTCTAGATTCTTTGCTCATTTCTCTGAAATGGGGCTCAAACCGGTAACCATTTCAGTTGGAGTAAAAGAGTGCCAACTGACACCTCAGCTCACATCCCATATTGCTTGGCATCTCCATGGCTGACTGACATGCTCAATTCATAAAGTATCTTTTCACTCTGTTTCCCTTGCTTTAAGAGGTTCTGGAGACTGGCATGCAGGCATCTCTTCCTGAGTCCTCCTAGCTGGGATTGTGTTCAAATCGCGGTCCTTAGTAGGAGCTGGAAAATGGGTGGGAGGAGGTGATAATCGAGGTTGAACACTGTGGGTGATTGTGAGACTCTTGGGTGGGGTTCCTTGAGAGACCAGGCTGCAAGGGCAGAGTGGGAGACTCAGCAATGGTTTCCATGAGGAATGAAGGCACACTCTTTTGGGGGAGCGTGACTGCATTGTGAGTGGAGGCCCACGCTCAGGCAGCACTGTGAGGACAAAGGGGTTAAGTTGTATGGAATTTCAAATCCACTTGTCTTGGAAGTTTGACTGTCAGGAATTAGCATGTTAGACTGTGAACTTGGAGAATAAGGCTCGCCTCTCGGTATGTGTTGTCATGCTAATTACAGGCTTCATTTAAATCAGCTGTGCCCCATCTGCCACAAGAGGCAGTCATTTTCCTGCTATGTTACCTCACACTTCTGACTAGTCAATTGTGCTAAATCGCTGGCTTTCAAAGCAGACCAAGGCAGGCCAGCAGTATGGTTCGATTCCCGTGCCAGCCTCCCCAAACAGGCACCGGAATGTGGTGACTAGGGGCTTTTCACAGTAACTTCATTGAAGCCTACTTGTGACAATAAGCGATTTTCATTTCATTTCATTTCAAATCTCCAGAGCTACACATCGATGCCAATGCTTACGCCAACACTTCCACAAAATAGTTGAAAGCGTTGGCCTGAAACATTGAACTCCATTGCTCATAGAATAATACTAATAATCGCTTATTGTCACAAGTAGGCTTCAAATTACACAGATGTGTCCCTTCATGGTGAAGTCTACCATCACTCACCCCGTACAAGGTCATGATTGGGAAGTCTTTGAGGTGCACTATGAGGGTGCAGATGCTGGTCCCATTCATTCACTCAATTGCCTTGTTACCTAGAGTGAGGTTTGAGAGGAATGGTGGGTGGGGGGGTTGGCGATTAGTAAAGGTGCCACTGAGACTCTCTAGGGTCTAGTCGCCTCAACCTGGTGGAGTTGAGTGGGTCAACTCTAGGGATGTGGCTGCATGAGAGGGGAGGGTATGAGGTTTGGTGGAACTGCATTCACTAAGGGGGTAGCACATGAATGGAAGTCCTAGAGGGCTGAGAGACAGTGCTCTGACAGGAATCCTCACTGAATACTTTGGTATACTTCTCTTTTCAGTGGCATGGTTCTGGAGAATCATGGAGCCTACTGAGTTGGCTTTTCAGCTAACAGCAATCGAGCAGCAACAGAGACAGCGACATGCTGTGCACACATGACAAGTATATGTGCCCTGCAGAGGAAGGCAAGGCTAGGCCCATAGCTGTTCCAGGAGAAGCACCACAGAGGACATAGCCAGCAAAGGGTCTTTCAACATCGGACATCCTACCTCCAGATGTTGGAGCCTCAGTATCGGAGAATACTGCACCTGTCAGAGGGGACGATGGACCACCTTTGTAGTGTCCTACAAGAGATGGCACCACATGGAATGGGAGGACACCCTTTGTCTATGGCCCTTAAAGTTCCCGCCTATCCGAACCTCGATACGAGCATCCCGTTTCAGGCCACCACTGGTGATTTGTGTGGCATTACCCAGTCAGCTGCACACAAATGCATAAGGGAGGTTACAGATGCCTGGCACGGTGGCACAGTGGTTAGTATTGCTGCCTCACAGCGCCAGGGTCCCGGGCTCGATTCCGACCTCGGGAAACCGTCTGTGTGGAGCTTACATTTACTCCCGTGTCTGCGTGGGTTTCCTCCGGGTGCTCTGGATTCTTCCCACACTCCAAAGATGTGCAGGTAAGGTGGATTGGTCATGCTAAATTGCCCCTTAGGGTGGGGTTGCAGGAATAGGATGGGGAATTGGGTCTAGGTAGTGTGATCGTTCAAAGTTTCCATGCAGACTCGATGGGCCAGATGGCCTCCTTTGGCACTGTTGGAATTCTATTCTCTGATTTCTGCAAAGGGTCACATGTATATCTATTTGGTCCAGGCCCAGGAGAGCCAGGACCCGAAGGCCCTCGATTTTGCACATTTAGCAGGAATTCCCCAGGTGCAGAGTGTGATAGACTGCACCCACATGGCCCTGCTGTGTCCACAGGATCATGCGGCGCCATTCATGAACCACAAGGGTTGCCACTCCCTCATTGTCCAAATCGTTTGTGACCACACAATGCGCGTAATGCAGGCCTACGCCCATTTCCCAAGGAGCGTCCTTGAGCGTCAAATCCCTAATATTAATGAGGGGCAGCAAGGTGGCACAAGTGGATAACACTGTGGCTTCACAGCGCCAGGGTCCCAGGTTCGATTCCCTGCTGGGTCACTGTGAGGAGTCTGCATGTTCTCCCCGTGTCTGCGTGGGTTTCCTCCGGGTGCTCCGGTTTTCTCCCACAGTCCAAAGACGCGCAGGTTAGGTGGATTGGCCATGCTGAATTGCCCTTAGTGTCCAAATAAAAGGTTAGATGGGGTTATTGGGTTACGGGGACAAGGTGGAAGTGAGGGCTTAATGTGGGTCAGTGCAGACTCGATGGGCCGAATGGCCTCCTTCTGCACTGTATGTTCTATGTTCTATGAGAGTGACGGCTCGAGGCATGGCTCTTCAGGGACAAGGGGTACCCACTCAGGAGGTGGCTGAGGACGTCAGTGCTGTGATGAATGCAGCAATTGTTACATATTGTATTTTATATAACAGATAAAGGGCGGATTTTGATTGCTTGTGATTCCTGGAGGGCAGATTTTAGTCCTAGCTAAGCAAATCATGGAACTTAGTGGGGTAGTGATGATGTAATTAATGGGATGAGTCAGGTCTGTCTGTAGTTTTGCAGTCTGTTATAGGATTTTAAGTTGAACAATAATTTTGCCGAAGGCTGTTAGGTTAAGCAGAGGTATACTGGATCTGTTCATGAAAGGAACTTTCTCCAAAAGTCTCTGCACATCGAAGCAAATAACCTGTTTTGTTAACTTTATTTATAAGTGGCATTTGAACTGTATTGGGTTGCTTAATTGAAATTAGTGGCAGGTCTAAATAGTAACCTTTTTTTTCCTTCTACTTAAGAACTGTTTAACTGATAATTGTAAAGCTATTTTTTTGATGTTAATGTGGTTAATTCTGTGTTTAAATTAAAGTTTGTTTTAACATAAAAGATACCAATTGGTCAGAGTCATCACTCCTGGGGTGAAGTATCCTTTCCTCACAATTTAAAAAAAATTATTTGGGGGTTCTAGTCTGGTATCCTAAGAAACGTTGGGGTCTGGTCCGGTATCCGAACAATGCGGAGGCCACAAACACCTGAGGAGACTCGTTACAATGAGTCTCATGCATCGATGTGTGCTGGTCGAGCAGGCGATAGGGTTCTAGAAAATGCGGTTCCCGTGCTTGGACTGGTTGGGATGAACACGGCAATACGGCTCCCAGAAGGTGCCCTGCATTACTGTGGTCTACTGCGCTCTCTACAACTTGGCGCTGCAGAGGGGAGACGAGCTGGACCAGGAAGAGATGGAGGAGTGCCATATCTTCTCGCATGAGGTCAAGGAGGGTGGCGATGGGCTACCAATGGAGGAGGAGGGATGACCATGGGACATTGCCAGGGCCTGCATAGGGTGTCAAGCTAGAGATGTCCTTTTCACCTTTCAGTTCGGCGACGACGAGTACTAGGGAATGTGGAGCTCTCTCACTATGGGTGTGTCATATTATCATTAATGTGGTGCCAGCAGTAGGTTTTCATGATGGTACCCAAGTGCATGGTCAGGATGCCAAAACCTTTGGCCAGACTCTGCGGGAGAAGAATGCTGCTCTCATCCTCAGCGGTCTGTCTGACTCCTGCCTCGCAGAGAGCTGAACGCGTCCTGCCAATGAATGGGCTTACCATGGGGATTAGAGACGTGGGATGAGCTCCCATCTGCTACACGCCCCTTCGAGGTCCGGGGTCCTGGTGTGTTTCTCCAACTAACCTCCATGATGGGTCAGCCTCTCTACACCTTGTCAGCCCATTGCATCGTCATCACTGGAGAAGAGTGGCAGAAACGAGAAGCCTGCGCATTGTTGGAGAGTGGGGACGCTCTGCCAGTAGTAGCGCACCTTCACTGAGTCATCATCATTGGAGTTGGCAGAGACATAGTGCGATCATTCTCACACTGTGCAGGGATGAAATGCTGAGTGTGTGTGGGGTTTGCAGAGCATGGCACAATGCAATGACAGGGTGGAGGAGCTGCTGATGAACAAAGTGATGTTTATTTACAAGTGCTATATTACAGTGGTGACCTATCTAAATTAGTGCCAAGGTTCACCCGTGCCCACTAGGTACCTACAGTTTCTTACTCTTCCTCACACTCTCGCAAAGTATCCCCAGGATCCACAGTTGAGGCGGCCTGCTGCCTTCCATGCCCTGTTGCCTGAGATTACCTTGGAAGGCGTCCTCTGGAGGGGCTTTGACATTCAGGTAATGGGCCTACTTTCAAGCAGCGCGGGTGTTGAAGTATTATCCTCTTTGGTGTTCCGAGCTGGAGGTCTGTTCCTCAAAGGGGTGAGGGTGTCTGATGAGCTGGACACTCCCAGAGACCCCTGTGAAGAGGGTCCCGTGCTGCACTTCTGCTGATCCTCTCACCTTCAATTCCCCCGGAGCCCCTATGCTCCTCCAGAGGCAGCTGGAGTGAGATCCAGGAGCCCTGCCATACTCTGGCACAGACATGGTGGATTCTTACCAGTGCCTTCATGCAGTTGAAGCCCTCTGCCATGGAGCTCATATCCTCAGCCATGGAGGTCGTGAGCTGAGCCATGGAGTGGACATCACCCACCTTGGAATGCATCTCCTGTACAAAAGTATCCTCTGCAGACGCCACCCTCGTGGTGTTGTCCTCATTGCATTGGAGTGATGGCACCATCTCCTTGGACAGAAGACAATAGGACTCCTCCAGTCTGCCTTGTACTCCACGGAGGGATGCTATCATCCCTTCCTGATGCTCGTGAGTCTGTCTTTGCAGCTCCCATCAGCTCTGGGATGACCGGGGCATGTCATGGGCAGGAGACTCCATGGTGTCCTAGTCTCCAGCATCCCTCCGAGTTCCGGATCCCTGGGACATACCTGCCTCCACCTCCAGTGGATATTCAGTTGTGAGGTGCTCACCAGTAAGTGATTCAGAGGTCCCCCTAACGCATAATCCCACCGAGGTGTGAGTATCTGCGTTGGTGGAGAGTGTGAGTGACAACTGTGATGCCTCTTCTATGGTGATGTCAGAGAATTCCCCCCCCCCGAGCTTCTCTGGTCAATGGTATTCAGTTGGCATAAGGATGGTTCAGGCTGCTCGTTTGATTGCCCTGCAAGGGAGGGCGATAGTGTGAGTACATCCACGGAGGTAAATTAAGCGATATGTTTACTCATGTGAGGCTTGAGGAATGACTGTGTATCCTTCGGGTACACCTTTACTCGCTGCTCCCGCTTCTCCATCCACACAGGCATGATCTTGCTCCTGCTTGGCCAGCTCGAGGATTCTTCCCGCATATGGAGTGAGGATGCTGAGCTCTCACGTGACTCTGGGTGGCCGTGCCATTCTCACCTGTTGTGTTCGATGTTGTCCTGCGGAGTGACAGTCGGAGGGATTGATGTGAGGTGCAGAGTGGAGACTGGGGGGGTGTACCATGGGGGTTTGGGGGAAGAGGGCCTTGTGAGAGGTGGGCTAGGTGAGAGATCACCTTGGAGATGTGACAGGTGGGTGAGGGGGTGCAGTGAGAGTCTGGAGGTGGCAGACTTACCTTGCCTGCGCAAAGAAAGTCATTCATTTTTTTAAGGTATTGCTACCCCGTCCTCTCACTAACGTAGCAACATCCTCCCGGGCGGGGACAGTTATCTTGCTGGAGGGTGGCTGTCTGGAACGCGGGCATCGGAGGTCCCATCACTGCAATCATTCCTGAAGCCTCACATCAGACGAGCAGCCTGGACCATCCTTGCATCTCCTGAATACCACTGACCAGAGAAGCTCAGGGGGAATTATTGGACTTCACCATAGAACAGGCATCACAGCTGTCATGCACACCCTCCACTCCATCCAGGACTTTGGTGAGGGCTCACTCCGAGAATTTGGGGGAACGCTTTTTGCCTCCATCCCCTCGGTTTGATCTGGAACAAGCACTGGGTAGTACTGAGGATGTGTTTAAATTAAATTCCCTCGTGATTGCAGCGAATCGGTCTCCCGGGGCAAGTGAATCAGCCGGAGGGCACCAAGAGCACACTGTGATTCACGTGAAGAAAAAAACTTTTGCTTGAGATGCTCCAAATTCCCTGAGATTTCCTCAAACGCCTTTAGCGGATTCACACTGTTTTTCTCACCGGAACTGGCACGTTGCCATTTTCTGTTCAGATTCCACCTGTGCTGTGAGAAAAATAGACAGGGCCAGACGTAAAGTTTTTATTTAATGGAGAAATACTAGCAATTAATAATTATTATTTTTCTTGATCTTAATTGTGTATCCAAATCAAGGTGGAGCATTGGTTGATCATATGGTGTTCATAACTCAGTAAATTTCATGTCGTAGTACTTTTCCCTTTTAGCCACTTCATACTTATGTTATCCTTCAATTTACTTCATCTATTCTACCTCTGTTACTCCAATGTCAGCTGAACCATACTGATTCGCACTTAGAACATAGAATCCCCACAGTGCAGGAGGCCATTCGGCCCATTGAGTCTGCACCAACCCTCTGAAAGTGCACCCTGCCTCGGCTCACTTCCCCAACCTATCCCTGTAACCCCACCTAACCTTGGATACTAAGGGGCAATTAAGCGTGGCCAATTCACCAAACCTGCATATCTTTGGTCTGTGGGAGGAAACCAGAGCACCCAGAGGAAACACACGCAGACATGGGAAGAACGTGCAAACTCCACACAGACAGTGACCCAGGCCAGTATTGAACCTGGATCCTTGGAGCTATTATATATATGATCAATGTTAATGAATATGAAAGGAACTCGGCACTCAATATGTAATGTGGACTCCACGGTACGAATTAGATAAATTTCATATCTGTTCAAAGCATGGACTAGAATCATACCTACTTGGAAACTTAACCATCTTAGTCTGAGCCACATTTAAGCAACTGTAGCTAATGATTAAGACAGTTACATTTGTTTCTACCTACTTTGGCAGTAAAAGTGTTTTTTCACCAATCAGCAGTGCCTGTAGATAACATTTTTATAAATCCCAATCAACTATTTATCAAATCTTTCTCGTAATGTTCTGAATTCTGATTATTCTGAAATTTTTATTTTTCTGTTCACATGAACAATACAATAATACTGGTGGTAGATCAGGTATACATTTCTGATATATATTCTCTATATGTCCTTCAATATATCACAAAATCCCTAAGGTGCAGATGGAGGCCATTTAGCACCGACCCTCTGAAAGAGCACCTGACTGAGACCCACCCCACTGCCCCGCCCTCCCATCCCTGCAACCTCACCCAACCTTTGGACATTAAGGGTCAATTTAGCATGGCCAACCCACCTAACCTGCACATCTTTGAATATCTATATATATATTTACACACACACTAATTTAACTCTTAAGATGAACTAACATTGTTTAATTGAAATTTATTTTTGAGTAATTTAAAAATCTGCAGTTCTTTGTCTTTTACCAAATCAATCATGGTTCTTAGAATGAAAGACAATGTGATACAATAGAAATCTCCAACCTTGATGCTGAACTTATTTGCAAGTGGTGAGAGGAATATTGGCTTGTTGACATGGCCTTTTTGACCATTCAGTGAATATATTGAAATGCACAACCCAGTAATGATTCCTACTTTTACATTAAGCCTTTAACAAAATAATTGTTTGATGGTGCATTCTTTCTTGCATTTCAATTTGTCTAGCCAGCATTTAAAATGCTTTGAGCTTCCCTTGTTGTGTTCCATCAATCTGATCAAGTACAAGTAAATTGAATTCCTAATGGTGATGTGCTTTGTGCCGAGAAGCATTGACTTGTGGTTTTATAAAAACTCTTGGGACTGGATTTTCATGGTCCCAATCAGGACCAAATGGTGATAGAACAGGAATTCATGCTTCCTGCCCTCGGCCATTTTCATCATGTCTGGCGAGGGACCAGGTCATGGAGCAGCCCACTCTTATTAAGGTGACACTATTGTAGGTTCATTGAGATCTTGGCCATGGTGATTTTTTAATTTTCATGGATTTGGGTAGATTTTAGCAGTTGTTCAGTTTTTCACCTGCCACATGGGGCACGAGCCATAAATTTGAGGTGGGACCAGTTTAAAAGGGAAGTAAAACCATAGAATCATAGAATTTACAGTGCCTCCTTTGCAGTTGCTGTCGCAAGAGTTGTATCTAGCTTCATTTATGCAAGCACTGACAATGCTGTGATTGGAAAACGTAATTTGAAAGTTAGTGTTGGAATAGCTGGAAATGAGTCCAGAAATTCATTCCTAGGAAGAGGCAGATGAAACTTGAGGTTGCTTGCAATGATTACATACAACCTCCTTATTTTACAGCTATAAAATTAATGGAAAGAAAAGCTTAGTAGAAGAATGGGGATGCAGAAATGAAGAAAGGTTCAGCAGTTGCAAATTCCTACAAGGAGGCAGTGTACGCCCCAAAAAAGAAGCCTTTCAGCCCATTCAGCCCATACTGGTCCTGTACAAAAGCAACTCAGCTAGTCCCATTCCCTGGCTTTTCCTCAGAACCCTGAAATGTGTTATCCTTCATGTACTTTTCTCATTCATATTTGAAAACCTCAATTGATTCTGTCACCACCGTACTCTCAGGCAGTGCATTCCAGATCATTTCCACTCATTTGTAAAAAGGTTTGCCTCCTCTTGTCTTTGGTTCTTTTGCCAAACTCCTAAAATCTGTGCCCTCTATTTTTTGACCCTTTCACCAGTGAGAAAAGTTCCTATCGACTCAGCCAAGGCCCCTCGGAAGCTTCTTGACCAAGGACTGTTTGGACTTGATAAGTTGCTGGAGAACGTTTTGGTGATTATTGACTTTATTTCTGGCTATTACATTTTCTAAACTGAACTCGGATGTAATTGTTTGTGCCCTTTCAAAGGATGATTGTTGGAATATGGATATCCTGCGTCATTTGACTTACAACATGAGGAGGAGAGACAGCAGCAACAAAGCAGCCAGCAGAGGGTTGTGCAGGTCCCAAGAAGCAGGAGAAAGGGTGCTGGAGGCAAACAGGAAGGGATTCCATTTGCTAAATGTCTAACTCATCTGTGACCAAAGGCAAAAGACAATCCTGCAAACCTGCCCGATTTCCTGATGGTAGGACCTCATCCTGTATCCGCCTTTATACCCTTACTTCCAGCCAGGCCATGAGGTTAGCAGCTGACTGCTTGTGGTTGAGAACAATTTCCTGAATAGCTGGCTCATGGTTCCACTCCCGGACCTGAGCATAGATAAGACAATATGCATTGAAAGAGAGCCAGACGAGAAACAGAGTTCTCATACAATAGATCACTGAGCTTCTCGAGCAAGGTTTCCAACCCAACTGGAGGCATGCATTCAGAGCCTGGAGCTATTGTCATTATTTTTCATGTGCCACAACTTTGATTTATCAACCACAGGCTTTGAAGTCATGGGGAGAAGATGGGGAAGAGCAAGAAGGAAATCAGGAAGCTGAGGCTGCAGGGAGAGACCAGGGGCAGAATTGCTTGAGGCAGTCCTATAAAGTTCCCCAGCTGGTTTTCCTGCTACCCTCCCCGTTCCTCACCTGTTCACAATTGACAGGCAGTGGGCAAGATCGAGTGCCCAATTATTGGAAATTAAGAGCCGATTTTTACCCCAGCCTCATTTTTGAGGCTAGTGGGAGGGGTTCAGGGATGGGAAAAGTCTTGCAGGCAACGTTGTGATGCACGATCAATGACCATTAAAGCGAGGTTGTAGTCCAACTGAAGGCTTTAATAAGCTAGATACTTCCCCCAGAAGCTCAGGTACAGAATGGAGGCTGCTGGGGAGTCATGGGTTCTTATACCCTGCATAGCAGGGCAGAGCTACCATACATCCTAACCAATAGAAAGCATACAGTTTCCACCAATGATGCTTCAGCCTATCAGGTACTGTAATACCGAGAATACCACATTCACCCCCTGTTAAAAAAGAGTCCGGCAGGGGTGATGGCCTGAAACTACAAAACATGGCATTGTGGTAGAATTAGTTATGGAGGTACTGTAATACCTCTGTACAATGTTTTGTAACTATTTATAATTCTGATAGCTATGTACATTTGATGGTTTACATTTACAGTTTACAGTCTACAATTTAAAATGAAGCAATCAGTCGATCAGGGGCCCTGGTCGTCCTCTGTGATCGTCAGAGCTTCGGCGGTGACTCCGGTGGAGGCGCGGGAGTCTGTGACTCCGGGAGCGTGGCTTTGATCTCCATGGCAGCTTCGGCACCCCTAGACGGCGCTGGTGGGGAAAACGGTTGGCCTGGGAAGGGAGCGCCTGCGGGGTCCGTAGATGGGCGGGGGGGCCTAGACGGGGCCGCCGGAAGGTCCGCTCCTCCTGTAAGGTGCTGCAGCGGAGGGGAGGGTGGGACTGGTGGCTGGGGTGCGTGTGGGGTTCTGACGGGCGCTAGGTCTCGTAGGGAGACCGTGTCTTGTCGGCCGTCAGGGTCCGCCACGTAGGCGTACTGGGGGTTAGCATGGAGCAGATGGACTCTCTCGACCAACAGTTCCGACGTGTGCGCCCGCACGTATTTTTGGAACAGGATGGGTCCGGGTGCAGCCAGCCAGGTCGGGAGCGAGGTCCCAGAGGAGGACTTCCTGGGGAAGACAAGGAGATGTTCGTGAGGTGTCTGGTTGGTTGTGGTACAAAGCAGTGACCGGATGGAGTGGAGGGCATCCAGGAGGACTTCCTGCCAACGGAAGACTGGGACGTTCCTGGACTGTAGGGCCAGTAGGATGGTCTTCCAGACCGTTCCGTCCTCCCTCTCTACCTGTCTGTTACCCCGGGGGTTGTAACTGGTCATCCTGCTCAAGGCGATGCCCTTGCTGAGCAGAAATTGACGCAGTTCATCGCTCATAAAGGAAGACCTCCTATCACTATGTATGTAAGCGGGGAACCCGAACAGTGCAAAGATGCTATGGAGTGCCTTAATGACGGTGGTTGCGGTCTTGTCGGGGCAGGGGATGGCGAATGGGAACCGGGAGTACTCATCAATCATGTTCAGGAGGTATGTGTTGCGGTTGTTGGAGGGGAGGGGGCCTTTGAAGTCCATGCTGAGGCATTCAAAGGGATTGGAAGCCTTTATCAGGTACACTTTCTCTGGTTGGTAGAAGTGCGGTTTACACTCCCCGCAGATTTGGCAGTCCCTGGTGGCTGTCCTGACCTCCTCGAAGGAGTAGGGCAGGTTGCGGGTCTTGACAAAATGGAAAAAGAGAGTGACCCCCGGGTGGCAGAGGTCCTCGTGGCGGGCTCAGAGGCGGTCCACTGGTGCGGTGGCACATGTGTCGTTTTTTATCTTGCCCCGCTGTGCATTATCAAACATGAAAGTAACCGACCGTTGGTCTGTGAGGAGAGTGAATCTCCTGCCGGCCAGATAATGCCGCCAATGTTGCACAGCTTCTACAATGGCTTGGGCCTCCTTTTCGACTGAGGAGTGGCGGATTTCGGAAGCATGGAGGGTACGAGAGAAGAAGGCCACCGGTCTGCCCGCTTGGTTGAGGGTGGCCGCCAGAGCTACGTCGGACGCATCACTCTCGACCTGGACGGGGAGGGACTCGTCGATGGCGTGTATCGTGGCCTTTGCAATGTCTGCTTTGATGCGGCTGAAGGCCTGGCGGGCCTCTATCGACAGGGGAAAAGCTGTGGATTGGATCAGGGGACGTGCCTTGTCCACATAGTTGGGAATCCACTGGGTGTAGTAGCTGAAAAACCCGAGGCAACGCTTCAGGGCCTTGGAGCAGTGAGGGAGGGGGAACTCCATAAGGGGGCGCATGCGTTCAGGGTAGGGGCCTATAACTCCATTTTGCACTACATAGCCAAGGATGGCTAGGTGGTCGGTGCTAAACACGCATTTATCCTTGTTGTATGTAAGGTTAAGGATTTTTGCGGTCTGGTGAAATTTTCGGAGGTTGGTGTCGTGGTCCAGCTGGTCATGGCCGCAGATGGTGACATTATCGAGATACGGGAATGTTGCCCGTTAACCGTACCAGTCAACCATTCGGTCCATCTCTCGTTGGAAGACCGAGACCCCGTTAGTGACACCAAAGGGAACCCTTAAGAAGTGATAGAGCCGCCCATCTGCCTCGAAGGCAGTGTATTTGCGGTCACTAGTGCGGATGGGGAGCCGGTGGTAGGCGGACTTGAGATCCACCGTGGAGAAGACCTTATAATGCGCGATCCTGTTTACCAGGTCGGATATGCGGGGGAGAGGGTACGCATCCAGCTGCGTAAACCTGTTGATGGTCTGACTGTAGTCGATGACCATCCTATGCTTCTCCCCGGTCTTTACCACCACAACTTGAGCTCTCCAGGGGCTGTTACTGGCTTCAATGACCCCTTCCCTCAGTAGCCTTTGGCCCTCTGACTTAATAAAGATCCGGTCATGGGCACTGTAGCGTCTGCTCCTGGTGGCGACGGGTTTGCAATCCTGGGTGAGGGACCTTAAGGGTCGCGAGGCCGCAGACAGTAAGGGGGGGTAAAGGGCCGCCAAATTTGAAGGTTAGACTTTGGAGGTTACACTGGAAGTCTAAATCCAGGAGTGTAGCCGTGCAGAGGTGGGGAAGGACATAGAGATGGAAATTTTTGAACTTTCTTCCCTGGACTGTGAGGTTTGCTACACAAAACCCCTTTATCTCTACTGAGTGGGAACCGGAGGCCAGGGAGATTTTTTGATTAACGGGGTGGATGAGGAGAGAACAGTGCCTTATGTGTCAGGGTGTATGAAGCTCTCCGTGCTCCCAGAGTCGATTAGGCAGGACGTCTCGTGCCCGTTGATGAATACGGTCATTGTAGCAGTTGAGGGTGTTCGAGGCCGGGACTGATCCAGGGTCACCGAGGCTAATCGCAGCAGTTGAGAGTTCTCTTCGGGCAGTGCGTGGTCAGCCGAGCTGGGTTCCTAGGGGTTCATCCAAGATGGTGGCTCCCATTGGTCGCACATGGCTGAGGGTGCACAAAATGGCGGCGCCCATCCCTCCAACGTGGCAGCCGCGAACAAGATGGCGGTGCCCGGGGTCCGCACATGGCCCTGGAATATGAAGGTGGTGGCGACCGCTGGCCACACGGGGACCGTGGAGAAGTTTATGGTTGCGGTCCGCATTCGCCGCCGGAGACCACGGCAACCGCACCCTGACATACCCCCACGAAATGGCCCTTTTTGCCGAAGCACTTGCAGGTGGATACACGGGCCGGGCAGCGTAGGCCTATGGGGGGATGGGGGAAGTCTCGGGGCCGGCCGCGGAGGGACTCCACGCTGCCCAGGAGGCTGCCGCGCGGTCGGGAACGAAAGCGTGGGGGCGTTCCTGGAGGCCACGTTCAGAAAGCCTGCAAGGGCCCGTGCCTCCCTGAGACCCAGAGTGTCTTTTTCTAACAGTCGCTGGCGGATTTGTGAGGATAGCATACCTGCCACGAAAGCGTCCCGGGCTAAAAGTTCCATGTGTTCGCTCGCCGAAACTTACGGGCAGCTGCAGCTTCTCCCCAACACCAGGAATGCACGGTAGAATTCTTCCAGCGATTCCCCAGGGGATTGTCGCCTTGTAGCAAGCAGGTGCCGTGCGTAGACCTGGTTTACCGGGCGAATAAACTGTCCTTTTAGCAGCTCTATTGCTGCATCAAAGTCTTCCGCTTCCTCGATGAGGGTGTAAATCTCCGGGCTCAGCCTTGAGTGCAGGATTTGCAGTTTCTGCTCTCCCGTGGGTGTGTTTTCGGCCGTCCCGAGATACCCTTTAAAGCACGCCAGCCAGTGCTTGAAGATTCCCGCTGAGTTTGCCACATGGGGGCTGAGTTGCAGACACTCTGGCTTGATTTGGAGCTCCATCATTTCTTCTTAAAAAAACGAGCTTATTAAATTGATGCACGATCAATGACCACTAAAGCAAGGTTGTAGTCCAACTGAAGGCTTTAATAAGCTAGATGTTTCCCCCAGCAGCTCAGGTACAGAATAAAGGCTGCTGGGGCGGCACGGATTCTTATACCCCGCCTAGCAGGGTGGAGCTACCATACAACCGAACAAATAGAAAGCATACAGTTTCCACCAATGGTGCTTCAGCCTATCAGGTACCGTAATACCTATAATACCACATCCTGCTCAGGAAATGGGGAGCCCTCCATCATTAGCCCCCTTTCCTAATTGGGTGCTGCCTCAAGGTCACCCCCTCGCTGCCCCCATGCTCTGTGTGCTCCATCCCTGCCTCTCAGGATCTTGGCGACAGCCAAGGTAGTCAGGTACACCAACAAAGATGAGAATCTGGCAGGGGAGAAGGCTTGATGTGCTCCTGTGGGAGTACAGAAAGTGCTTTTCCAATGAAACCAGTACATTTCTCATACACTGTGCCTCAGTACTCCTATTGATCTGAAAACAGCCTTCATGAATGAAGTGGTGGCCTCAAATCCTCTGCTGATAGCTTCAGGATCCAAAAGACATTCAGAACCCCAGAGTCAAAGTGGCAAATGTCCAAGCTTCCACTGGAGCCATCAGAGCTGCCATCAGAAACTCATTAATTGCTAGCCCCATTTCCGTGTTAATAAAGCTCAGAACTTACTGCATAGTTGACTGCACGGACAGCATGTTGTGTGGATGTAGAGTTGAGCTCCACAATGCTTCAGGCAAGCAAACACACTTTAAATGCTCATGATGTAGAGCCATCATTTCTCTTCTTTATCTTGGATCCTCAAGATAATCGGCTCTATCCTTTCCAGCAGGCCTGGGAAGTGAGGATAGCCTCTGCTGACATGTGTCCTATCATTGATCCTGCACAGTTGTGTTCATTGTATCTCTCAGTGTATATCACTCAACTCTATCCTCTAGACTACATGCAGTGCCAAACTTTGATCTTATGTGTGCTTGGGAAGGTTAAGTGACACTACATCTTCTGGCAGCCGCCCACCTCGTTCTCTACCCCCATTGTGAACATTACCATCTCAGTCTCTGAAAGGGAAGAGAAAGGCAAGGGTTAATAATTAATGGTAAGGGTCAGTGGAGAGGCTACTTAAATTGTCAACCGTTTTTCATGCATTGCCTGAAGGTGATGTTTCAGAGATAGAAAAAGAGTGCATTAGTCAAAGAAACCTCATGGGTCATTTTCTCGAGCCTCCAGAGCCCCCACTCCTGACATCCAATCTTCGCAATGTTCTCGACCAGAAGCAGAGCTCCCCTTGTGGTCGCCTGCTCGCGCCTGTTGTGTGCCAGCTTCTCCTGCAAGAAAGAAGGGAGACTTTATGCATGTTGTAATCTTTGAAGGATGTTAACATCAGGATAGAATAATATTTCTGGTGTAGCAAAAGATAGCACATGTGTGAGGTGAAATAAGTGAGATGTGGTGCCGAGGTACAGAGTGTGTCTATAGCAGCAGAAGGAGGTGGAGTGAAAAGTGATTGGAGAAGAGTGGTGGGAAGATAGGAAGGTAGGTTTTGTGAGTGCTGAGACCATAGTTAATGCAGGGTTAAATAGGGAGTAATGAACGACATGAGTTGTGGGTCTTACCTCAGTAGCCATTATGAGAACTTTTTGAACATTAAATTTCTTCCTGTATTATTGCTAGGACTTTGGAGCAATGCCGCTGGTGCTGACCTACTCTGCCCCTTCTGCCTACTGTTGCTGGGACGTTGGCTAGGATATCTTCTTGCTGCCACATAGAAAAACTCCCTCTCCCAGCTGGTCTCCTTGCCCAATTCAACCCAGATCTGCGTATGACAAACAGGAAATCCTTGCAATATCTGAAATTAAATGAAAATCGCTTATTGTCACAAGTCGGCTTCAAATGACGTTACTGTGAAAAGCCCCTTGTCGCCACATTCCGGTGCCTGTTCGGGGAGGCTGGTACGGGAATTGAACCGTGCTGCTGGCCTGCCTTGCTCTGCTTTAAAAGCCAGCTCTTTAGCCCTGTGCTAAACCAGCCCCCTTACCTCAGTAATGATGTATCTGTTATGAATGAAACTGATTACAGCCACAATGTACCCTCTTTTAGAGGCTGTTTTTAATTGATGCCAGTGATATATGATTCTCATTCAGTGAACTGCCAACAAACGGCATGAGTAACATTGGCAACCCATTTAATTTATACTAAGCAGGGACAGATACCAATTCAACTTGCCACCCAAATCCACATAAGCACTTGTGCGAACAGACCCTTTTGCTTCCTTTCTGCCATAACAAATTTAGGCCTGAATGTTTCAGTCGTGTCTTGTTTGTTAAAGCTACAAATGTGAAAAGAAAGTGAAACATTGCGGGTGGGATTCTCTGATCCTGAGGCTAAGTGTTGACGCCGTCGGAAAACGCGATAGCGCCAACAGACCCCCAGGAGCAGGGATTCTGAGCCCGTCAGGAGGCCAGCACGGCACTGGAGCGACCCAAGCCGCTCCAGCTCCCGCTACCAGCCTCAAATGTGCACTGCGGGTCTGCGCACGCGCACTGCGCGAAAGCGCGCATGCGCACTGTGACCGGCGCAATTGCGCGCATGCGCGATGGCTTCCTTCTCCGCGCTGGCCCCGACACACTGCGTAGGGCTACAGGGGCCAGCGCGGAGCAAAAGAGGCCCCCAGCCCGAGAGGCCGGCCTGCCAATCGGTAGGCCCCGATTATGGGCCAGGCCCACAGCGGAGCGCCCCCCCCCCCCCCCGCCCCCTGCCCCCCGGGGGTCGCAACCCCCTTCCCCCCACCAGGCTGCCCCCAACAGGATGCACGTTGAGGTCCCGCTGGGTAAGACCATACGTAGATGGCGCTGGCGGGGCTCAGATTTTTTTTGCAGCCACTCGGCCCATCCCGGGCGGAGACTTGCTGGGGGGGGGTGGCCGCGTAGGGCGGCCCCCGACCGGCAGCACGCCGATGGCAGAGACGCTGATTCTCCACTCACTTGAGAATCGGTGAACCGGCATCGGGGCGGGGTCGTGCGATTCGAGCCCGGCCTGGCGATTCTCCGGCCCGCCGTGGGCTGAGAGAATCCCGCCCTGCATGTCTGCGTAAGAAGATGACAGTCTGGAAAATTAAACTTGCCATCCAGTGAAAAGGCCAATACAATGTGGTCAGTTACAAATATGTACAGATGCAACAGGGAGCTCACCTAAATTGTTTTGATGTGTCTAGGTTTCCTGAAAATGACACCAGTGTTCTTTCCAATACTCAGCTGCTGTTCTGTAGGACATTTCAAAATGCATCACAGTTTAGTTAGCATGTGGGGGCATTAGAGAGAGAGAGAGTGCAGCAAAGATTTACAAGAATAGATCCAAGTTGAATTGTTTCAGTAATGTGGAAAGATTGGAGAAATTTTGAGTGTTCTCCTTGCAAAAGCAAACGTTGAGAAGATGGGGAGAAACTGTTCCTATTGGCGAAAGCAGCACGAAGCAGAGGGCAGCAGATTTTAGGTAGTTGGCAAAAGAAGCAATAGTGACATGAGGTAAAGCTTTCGCGAAGCGAGTGGTTCGTGTCTGGAATGCACTGTCTGAGTGTGTGGTGGAGGCAGGGTCAATTGAGGATTTGGAAAGAAAACAAAATGAAGGGCTACGAGGAGAAAGTAGAGAAGCGCCACTCGGTAAATTGCTCCTTCAGAGGGCTCACACTCACAAAATGGGCAAATGGCCTCTTTCTGCACTGTAACCATTCTGTGATCCTTATTCTAGATTTCTCAACTAATGTTGAATAATAGATTTCTTGTTGCTGAGAACTTACGACCTGAACTGAGTTAAGATAATCATAGAATCATAGAACAAAATTTACAGTGCAGAAGGGGGCCATTCGGCCCATCGAGTCTGCACCGGGCTTTGGAAAGAGCACCATACTAAACCCACACATCCACCCTATCCCCACACCTCCACCCTATCTCGTAACCCCACCTAACCGTTTTTGGACACTAAGGGCAATTTATCATGGCAAATCCACCTAACCTGCACATCTTTGGACTGTGGGAGGAAACCGGAGCACCTGGAGGAAACCGACGCAGTCACAGGGAGAACGTGCAGACTCCGCACAGACAGTGACCCAAGCCGGGAATCAAACCTCGGACCCTGGAGCTGTGAAGCAACTGTGCTAACCACTGTGCCACCGTGCTGCCCACAATCAGGAAGTCAATCACAAAACCCAACTCTACAAGGACAGTTTATTACAGTCGGATTGGATAAAACACAGATTTCACGAGAAGCATTTAAAAAAAACCTACCTAAATCCTTTGTTCTGTCAGTCCTAATTTGGGCCAAATGGTCCACAGTTATTCTCCTTGACAAACAATTGACTTGCGATTTTTAATAGCACACTCAGTGGTACAGCTAGTGCATTCATATTCCATCTTTTCATCGTTCATGGTTCAGATCCAGTTCAGACTTTTGGAATAAATACCTATTCCCTCTGGCTGTAAAAATTGTGCACGAGGCAAGTTTTGATCCAGCTCTTAACTGACATGAGATTACAATGCACAACTACCCACAAATTGGCATGAAGGAGGAAGCCTGACTCAAAGATTAGTATAGCTGATATGGAAAATAAGATACATCGCATTGATGTAATAAGATATGGGCGGTAAGGACTTTCTGTGGGTTAAGGAATGCCATTAAGACCAAAATATTATCTGCATTTAGCATCAGTAAACCTACACTGAGGGTGCTTGATGTAAGCAATGACTAAGCAATGCCAAAAATAATGCTCTAATAACATAACAATATTAATTGGAAAATTACATATCAGCTCAAGTGCTTTGCAGACTAGTTTCACAGCTTCTATCAGACAAAGCATTTGGATGAACAAAATAACTTGTTGATCAATTCTTTGTGCGGCAGATATTGTCTATTTCTTTGGCAATTTATCCGATCAAACATTCTGCCTTATCAAAGCTAACATGGCATTTGCTTTTAGTTCTGCTAACTCATTTCTTAGTAACAAAAAAAAATTTTGAACATACAAAATCAAAATTGTGAGTTTTCAAATAATAAGATAGGAATTTGTCATCAGTTTTGATAAATAGTTTACAATATAGCACAGTGAGATGCTTGGATGCAGTAGTGAAGAATGAAGGTTAAACTTAAGCCAGGTGCATGTGAAAGCGGAAGTTTTGTATTTTCGAACTGATTTTCAGTCAGCTTGTTCAGCTGGGAACCTGGAACTCTTATGAAAAATGCAAAAGGAAGGAAAAGCAAATATTCTGATTTTTCTTGTTAATATTCAGCTTGCCATCTGAACCGCAACAACAAAAAGATGTGAGCATTACAGTGAGTGAATTATTTTGGAAAGGATGTCAAAAGTTAGGCTGGTTGAAGTCTTTTCCTTCAAACCTGGGTGGACTTCAATTTCAAAATAAAATAGAAGGACGCATTATTGCATTCACTCAATGTAATGATAGCACATTTCTGAGATTTTACCTCAGAATGATCCACATTCAAATGTTCTTTTTGTCATTGAGCATATAGCATTTAAACCTCAAGCTACATTAACTACTCAAAGGAAAAATAATATATACCCAAATACTGATGAGCCCAATGAAAGCATTTTCTAAAACTACTATGAGACAGACAGCTTTTATAGATTGCTAGTCTCCTAAGCACCCTGTTTGAATCATTAATTCATTTGTTGGACTGGTGGGATCATCAGATCTAGCTAGTTTCAATACACAAGAGTTCTATAAGTAGGATTTCACTGTTCAGCTTAGTCTCTATGTTCTGAAGAGCTTACAAACGCAAAAATTCAGACAGATTACAAACCCATTTAAATATCTAAACTTTATTTTCAAAGAGCGAAACACATAGAAACAGGTTATACTTTGTTAAAATTGAAATGAGTGAATTTGACAGGTCTGGGTAAGCCTTCCTGATAAAATAAAACCAGATTCATTGTTACTCTGCTGCTAGGTTTCAAAAAAACACTGCTTGTAAAATCCTTGGATGGACTGACTCTCTTAAGTGTTTCCATCAGGTTAGGTCAAGCCATGATGTAATGTGTGCTTCACTGTTTTTACAAATTGCATATGTTAAAAGGAGTCTAAAAATGTTTACCAGATAATAGGAGTGAGCACAACACAAGGTTGAAACCTTTGTTAACTGGGTTGGCTAGATGCGGCAGAGGGGCACAGCCAGGATTTCATCAGCTTGCTTCAGATTTTAGATTTCTTGAAAGATGGATAATCATGTTCTCTGATGAGAAATACAATCCCACGCTTGAGGAAAATCTTGGCACAGAGTTTCCAATAATCCTATTGAATTTATCCCAGTAGTTAAATGGCTCAAAACTGTGATCGTGTTTGGCTGTGTTTCAGCTCAGACCACACCAGCCCATTAATCTGAAATGCTGTCTATTCGCTCATTTCTACCAGGTAAATAATGACTTTTAGCAGTTGGGTTCTTCAAATATCACACTACAGCAATGTGCTTTGTTATATTGTCTTTCTATTTTAATGCTTGGCCTGGTCTTAAATTAAATAAATCTGCTTATCAGGTCCTTTTCACATTCTAGTTTATACCACTTTCCTTATGTATTTTTGTGTCAGGATAATTTCCCAAAAATAGCGTTTGAACCAGTTGAAAGCACTTCAGTAGTAGGCCTTAATTCAGCTCCTTTGATTGGCAATATTTTCATTTAATGGCTCCTTTGAGTGGTAGTCAGACTATGAATACTTGATTTAAATGCGAAGATTACATTACCACAACCATTACTTTTTCTGATACAGGACTGGCACCCTTATTATGGAAGTTCAATCATTTTAGATTACTTAGCTGGCAGTATGGAATACCTCTACCAGTCCTGGCTGGGCAACCACAATTTTCAGGCTCTGCCTAATTGCACATATAACAGCTATTCATTGTACTAACACTGGCCGAGTATACTTATTTAATTCTTTATTGTACACAACATAACAACACAAAGTTGTTTTATCTGTACAGCATTTGCCTGAAAACAAAAGGCATTTACCATTGTCACTGAAAAGAAAATTACAGCTCAATTTTTTAAAAATATCAATTTATTAAGTAGTCCATAAATAGGCTTTTTTGTTTCTTTAAGATGCAGGAAACCATATTTCCCTGGTCAAAGGCTTCTGTGAAAAATTTTCACTAATTTATCCCCATACTCCAGAACCAGAAAGCCAATCCTAAAGCAGGATAAGGCACCGGTGCTAAATCGTGCTTTACCTTCATGTCTTTCGGTGCTGCCTGTTGTTTCTATCGAAGAGTTGCGTGCATGAGCCAGTTCCATTACCACCTTGCTGGAAATGCCATCAAACGGAAAGACAAGCATAGAATTCCCAAACTGTTACAAGGCAGTGTTCCTTCACTAACATAGTTAAAATGTCACACGGTGCTTTCCATTATCCACTCAGAACTTGAAAAAGTGGCTTTCCCACTATCAGCATCAGAGTTTTCTAACTGTAATAACATCCCATTCATTGACATGCTCCTTTTTGACCACAGGCTGCTAATCTTTTGTGAGTGAGTATAGCAATGATACTCTGATAAATCTCCATTGAGCGAATATCTCCGCTTAGCTCTGCTCGTTTCTGTTGGCAGAGTAAGGTATTTAATGGACTTCGATTGTGCTCGTCTAAAAGTGGGAGTCTCTTTCAGAGAAACTGGAGCACAAGGGGTCTTCTGTAAAATTGCAGTATTTTCCCTTTTCTTTTTGGATGACTCGACATTGGTGAAAGCTTCCATTGGTCTTTCGACATTTGACTTTGGCCCAGCCTTTCTTTTCAACTTTAGAGACGCAGTAACACCTGTAGTCCAGTCAGGTGGCACGATGGAGGTAGTGGTAGCACAGTCCTGGCTCACGTCAGAATCCGACAACTGTGGTTTGGGATCTTTATGATACTGTGTGTTCTCTTCTTGTCCCATGATGACTTTAGAATTTGAGTGTGCTAATATTCCGCTGCACATTTGTAAATGACCTCCATTTGTCTGCGAATAGACATTGCTGACCTTTGTTATCTTGTGTGGGTCATTATTGTTGCATACCTTGTATCGAATCATGAGTATGATAATGAAGACCAACACAGAGGCCACGATAATTCCACCGATTATAATTATCATGGTTCCTCCCAGAAACTGAGATGGCATAAAATGGCAGCGAACGTAATCCTGGTCCGTGGTAAACTGTATGCAGCCAACAACCCTGGTAGCTGTGAGGGAGGTGATACCATCATCGTAGATTGCTAAGACACATAAGTCATACTGTGTTCCTGCAGCCAGGTTAGTAACAAGGAAACTTTTGCTTGTGGAAGGAATCATTCTGAGAGACAATATTTGGACGTCATTAGTGGACCTTTAAACATTCATTCTCGTTAATTAGCAAAAAGAACTAAATTTTTGTTACTATAATTGAAAGCTTAAAGCCATACACATTTGGAGGTGCCTTGGGGGGGAAATAACCACACTTAGCTGTGGGTATAGCTGCATCTTTCATACTATAAAAACCCAAATAAAAACTGATTGTTAGACTTACAAATCACATTACCGGAATGCTGATTTTTTTAAAAAGCATTTGAAGTTGAAAGGGAAATTTTAAAATAATTACCCAGGGCAAAAATAAAAATGATCTTTAAATCTAATAAGAGCAAACTACAAAGCAAATGGATCAATTACTGAAGAAGTCATTATCTGATTGATTTTGGATGTCTTAATTTGAAGTGTTTTTTGCAGCTTTTTTTAAGTGTCATCGCACAATATCCAACCTTTCGCAGGCAGACATGAACTGTGATGTGCCAGCATGCACAGAATAAAGTAAGATTACAGCACAGGATTAAGGATCAGTATGGCATTATAAGAGCTTTACACTTGCTTGTTTATTACCATGCAAAGGAAAGCATTGCATTAATAATTGACCATGTCCGTCCAAAACTCACATGAAGCTGTAATGTGACAGTGGTTTCACCGCTGTTAATGCACCATAATTAAAAAAATGCATAAACAAAATCAATATATGGCCAACTGATTAAGTACTAAACTAGTGTGCAAATAACAAGTGAAAGAGCTTACCTGTAAACAAGCGAGTCATCATAAGAACCATTATACTGAATCTGGAACATACGAATGCCAGGGATATTATGTTGCAAATTAAATTTAATAAGTGCAGAAGATGATGATGTTTCAGCAACTGCCACCCTTTTTTCTGGTTTGGTCTTGGTGTCACTAACACTATTGCTAGTGTTTGAACCAGATTTAGTAGAAGTAGAAATGTCTGATGAGCCAGGATCGGATTCGTGAATGTTGTTTGTGCTGTTGACTAAATGCGGGAGTTTGATTATATGAAGTTCCACCACTGCAGTGGTTTCTCCAGCAGCATTTGAAGCAATGCAGGTGAAAGTGCCTGTATCTTTGACAGTAGTTATGAGGATGTCTAATGTTCCATTATTATACAAAGCTGTCCGCGATGAGTTTGAAATGAGCTTGCCTTCAGGTGAGGTCCAGTGGATGGAAGGGTCTGGGTCCCCAATGGCCTTGCACTTCAGCGTAGCACGTTGACCTTCTAAAACTCTGAGCTCATGTGTATAGCGAGTAATCAGTGGTTGATCACAGATAAACTCTTCTTCCGGAATCGACCAAAAGTATCGGCCTGTTAGATGTGGAGGTGAGGCACAGGTCTCCAAATCATCATCTCTTGAGAGACGGCGCAGCCAGAGTAACTCACAGTTGCAATGCAAGGGATTCCCTCCAAAACTTAATGTAAAACTTGGTGGGTTCAAGAGTCCCGAGTAGGTTAGTACCTGAGCTCTAGTGAATAATGGATCAGGTGGCAGCTTCCGCAATTTATTGGATGTCATATCCAATCGAGTCAACTTGTGAAGATGAGAGAAGGTTCCCTCGTCAATTTGTTCAATCATGTTATGGTCCATGCTGAATGTATGCAAGTTGACCATCTTCTGAACTGCCTCCCAAGGAATAGATTTTAAATTATTGTAGGATACATCCAACTCTTCAAGGGACAGTAAAATATCATTAAAAGCTTCAGAGGAAATGTCAAGGAGTTGATTGTTATTGACTACTAAATGGTGAAGGTTTGAAAGTCCACTAAATATGTCATTTGTTATCTGGGTTAGTCTGTTGCTGTTCAAATGTAAGGCCCTCAGATTGCGCAGGTCTGCAAATGCTTGTGGTGCAACATAATTGATTGTATTCCTTGACAATGTAAGGTCAACCAGGCTGGTCATGTTAGCAAAGTCTCTTCTTTTAATGATTGTAATGAAATTATCCCCTAAACGCAGCTCCACTGTCCTTCTGTCAATGTTCGATGGGACAAAGAGAAGTCCTTTTTTGGCACAAAGAGTTGCAAGGTTTGGAGACAGATTCTGACAGACACAACGCTTGGGACAGACCTGGGCCTTCACTGTCATACCAATTAACAGCAGATAAAAAAGAAGTTTTTCCATTGTAAATCAGGTTAATTAGCCTGGAATGAAAACAGAATGTTTAGAAGATAAATGGAGGAAACAATAACCATTCACTCATTATGAACACTTTAGTCCACTTGTTCTAAAGCATTTTCAAAAGCAAAGACAATTAAAGGGATTGGTCTGAATAATTCTCAGTGCATTGCATTGATTTTTAAAAGTAATATTGAGCAGTATGATGGTGCAGTAGGTTGATGTACCATTCCACTGGGTAACGGACAAACCAAAGATAGGTTTGCTTCTGAATACTCTATATGGTGGGTCTGCAGATTTGGTTGAGAGATGCTGATAAAAACTATTTATGCATGAAGGAAAATTAGAAAGCAAAGCACCCTTTCCTGCTTCTGTACACCCTCTAATTGTGGGATCAGTATCATTTTTTAACAGGAACCTCGAAGTAGATCAACCACACCATCTGGCAGTCAATTAGTACTGCAAGATGTAAAATGTAAAGGGAATTTGGTCAAGTAAGTGTCTTAAAGTGGGATGATAATGTGAAAAGTTTAAAAAGTACAGAGCATTGTTCATAACATAATGCAATATTGATTAGATCTGCACATTCAGATACCATGCAACAGAGAAATCTTTTCAGTTATTAAGCACACTTTCTGAAAAACATATCGCAACTGAGAGCCCTTAAGGACAAATTTGGGTTCTGTGAAGTCAACACAATTTAAGTTGCTTATAAAAACTAACAGTAAATTGGAAATGTGATGCACTCCACTGAAAAATAATTTATTCCTTGTCGCAATTTTTATCTCTAAAATGCAATTTAAAAATGCGATAATGATAGCAATCTGAATGGTAAGCAAAATATTAAGTGCACACTAGCAAATCTCTCATAGCATTGCTCATAGTGTGTTGGAGGTTTCGTGAGAATACGATTGTTATCAGGGTAATGAAAACAGAAAATGCTGGAAAAGCTCAGCTGGTCTGGCAGTATCTGTGGAGAGAGAAACAGAGAGTTGAAGTTTTGAGTCTGTACGACTTCTTCAGGAATTTATCAACATTCAGTCATGAGAGCTGGGGCTCTGACAAAAGGTCTGGGTATACACTGTAGAGAGGATACTGGGATCACTTCAGCAAGTTCTAGCTTCTGAAATCCCAGGAAGAACATCTGAGTGTCTCAGAGAATAAAATCCCAGGAACCAGCATCTTTAAGGGTTAACCCCTGAATGAATGGCACCAGAAATAAAGTCTTGAGAATTTTGAGGATTTCCAAGCTCTGAGAAGGGATGGAAGTTGTGGATTCAACTTGAGCCAGGAAGTGGTCTTCAGAGAATTTAGGGTAAAAACAGGCAGAACTTAGGGTTGCTGGTATTCAAAAATACTGGGGCCAGGGTCACGAAGGTGGTACCCAAGAAACCCTTAGCTCCTTTTGGAGCATGAGGCCTGAATTCCCCCTCCCTTCCCTATCACTGCAGCCTCGCCTTCACTCTTAATTCATCATCAACCTCTCTTGCACCTTCAGCCATCTCATCCAACTGCTCCCTCTCCATTTTCAAGCAGTTCCTGTTTTTGTGTTTTGCCGCAAAGCATCTAGTTCACTGGTGAGTTTGATGATTCATATAACCTTAAACAAACATAAATTTCCATAAAGAAACATAAATGATCTCATGAAATATTCAAACATGCATTGTTTATGCAGTTTCCTAGTCGTTAATTTATAAAAATCACTCCAGCTGTAAAATGGTTAGAAGATAAAGATTTTTTGACTGAGGAAAAGAAAATGTGTTCCCAATAAACAATTTTTTGTGAGAATTAAAATGGAGTAAAAGGAAACCAGAGCTGTTTGCAACTCTATTAAATCGCAGCCTGGTTGAGAATGTCATGATAGAAAAGCTGTTAATATTTTGGATGAAAATTGCTCAAAATAAATGTTTGAGAAATTAAAT
This sequence comes from Scyliorhinus torazame, assembly GCF_047496885.1. NCBI lineage: Eukaryota > Metazoa > Chordata > Chondrichthyes > Carcharhiniformes > Scyliorhinidae > Scyliorhinus > Scyliorhinus torazame. Next base: position 308,687,250 of record NC_092708.1, read on the forward strand.
TCTCAGTTGTTTTAAAATCTCAAATGCAGAGAAACTGATTAACCCTTTAGAGAATAATTTGAAAATTCTTTCTGTTTGAATCAATAATGTGCTTGGGACATTCTGCAACCTGCACATGCTCAAAATGGACAGATAAGGATAAAATCTCCATCCAACTGTCTGAGATTACTGAAATAAAGTCAGACATTTTGTCTTTAAAATTATCTTTCACAATTTAGTTAGTCCCTCAACAAAGCATGATGTAAAATTCATTTGTTTAGATAGAATGTTTCTCATTATGACTGTTATAAGAATTGCCATTATAAATGATGGATAGGCAGTTCAATGTCAGATGTTAACATGAGAGTAAGACTGAAAAACTTGACCCAGGAAGCAAGGGCTGCGGGCCGGTAAGATTATGTTATATGCAAGATGATTAATAACATATAAATTGCAAATGATGCAGCAAATGAAAAATAGTATCGTCAGTTCACAAAGATTATCTGCTGATTATCTTAAAGGAAATATATTTAGCGCGTACCAGAAAATGGAATGTTTATTGTTACTTCTCATAAACAATTTCGCAAAAGACTGTAAATCATTTATACCTGCGTCCTCCATTTTGCAGAATTCTGCATTTCAGAAAGGAGGTGTTACTGATTTGGGCGCTAATTTCTAATTATTGCTCTGAGGTAGAAAATGTTAAATGGAAAATGGATGGCTAGATTTAATGTAATTTTAGGCCTTAATATCATTAAGAGCTTCAGATAGTGTAATTAAAAGTCTCCAGTTTAACAAATAGCCTCATTCATAGCTGCAGAAGAATTATAATGGCAATCATTCTAAATGACAGAAGTGTAGGTAAGACACAGACACAATACTGTATTAATATTCATTATAGTCAACTACTTTCCCCAGCATTCCAACTAGTAATGTGATTATTTCAAACATTTTTGAAGCAGCCACAGTAGAGTCAAAATTCCACTGTGTGGCTGCTTAGTAGCAACATCGGGGACAACAACTACAATGAATTAAATTACTGAACTTGCAGAAAGATAAAACCGAGGAAAACAATTGTCAGAAAGTCTCAATCCTGTTCCAAACAATTCTTATCAATTTATCTGTAGTTCCAATCTTTGTATTAAGCTGTCTGTCCTATTGTCATGTCGCATTTTTATTATTGTTTAAATCAAGCTCACACTTTTAAAGGTCGGTTATTATAATATAAAAGACAATTACCAACTTAAATGGAAGATCAATCAAATTCAGGTTTTGATCAATTAAATTCATGATCATCTACCAGTTACTGGCTAGCAATGCCATTGACATATTGCTGTGGTATGCACTACAATCTGGGTAATTCTAAGCATTAATCACAGATATGTTTTGTACGATTCGACAATGTCATGTATTTTGGATTTGCTACATCCATTGGGGCTGCAAGTCCATATCTGTAAAATGAAATTGTTGAGTAAACTACATTTATTTATTAGGTTTCCTGTTCACTATATTTTACAAAGGTAGAAATGTCCGATGAGAATGTAATTGCAAAAGGGTGGATTGTTATGCTAAATTAAATTACCTGAGAAACATTGGGTCAGGGGAGAAAAATATCACTCACATCAAATATGTTGCCACTATATGAAAGCTTCCTTCCGGTCCATAATCGTTCTACTTAAGAGATTCTCACACTGATATGCTAAACAGAATGCTTATCTGAAATATTGAGCCTCTTGTCTTTTCCACTTGGAAATATGAAAATGGACATTCACAGCATTTAAATGGACAGTGATTTCCCAACCTGAATTATCCAGGCAGTCAAATTCAGACGTCCATGCAAAAGAATCTGCAATGATCCAACTCATGGTTCTCTGGTGTTGTTTAGGCTTTTGATCCTAGAAAACACTTTACAAAATATTGTTTTCTGACTGAATCAATCTGAAATGGAACAAGATACCCAATTTGGATCATTTAGATTCAGAGTTTTTTAACCGCAAAGTAACTTGTGACTGGCATGAAGACTAATATTTTATGAGTTCTCTCTTCTGTCTATGTACATGACCAATTGGCAGTTTTGCTGGTCAAAATTTAGCAGTGCTCCATTTTTCTAAGATCTTGGTTGCCAACGTCTGGCATTTGTTGAAATAAATATACTGTAGTTTCTGGGGGGGGGCGGGGGGGTTGGGGGGGGGGGGGTGGTTTCCTTGACTGAATACGATTTCTAATGTCTGTAACTAGCGATCAACATTTTTGTGATCTTTATTTAAATGTATCCAAATCCCTATTTTTGACTGAGGCTTTCTTTTGCACAGACTTTCATTATTTTAAAAGTTCGAAGACAGAGCAGTAATGGCTAATTACTTAAAAATAATTTGCATATGAATGTTTCTATTATTTAAGAGTTACCATTGTTTAGCAAGGTAACTTTACAAGATGAAAACTCCACAAAAGAAAATGTGAGCTCTGCTTTGGTGGCAGCAATAGATTTCTGCACGGTTGTTAGAATCCAGCTTATTTTGTTAAAATTTTCAAGGCTACATATTTCACGTACTTTATGATTATAAATGCCATATGCCACCAGCATACTGGATCTTGCTCATTGTCTCCCCTCCACCTCTTTGAAATGGATTTTGTGTAGGTCACATCGATAGATTGCATTGACAATTATTTCCTATGTGGTACTTTGCATGCCAAGGGCCAAGGCTTGTGGGATATTAAATCAGGTTTCAATTCAGCTTGTCTTTTCTTATTTGTTGAATTGAACTTGAGGCTATAACCAACCAAAACAGCTGATAGTTCAGTGAAAATGATTATATTTTCCATTTAATGGTGTTAAAAAAAAAACTCGTGCCAGATATTTTATATGTATTTTAGAATTGCCTTGGGTAATTTAACCATACATGCGTTTAAATGTATTTGAACTTCGGAAAATGTAAACATGTATTACAGTAAGCTTCCATGCAGGGTTACCAATCATGGGCTTTTGGAACATTCCAGAGATTATTTAAAGAATTGTCCCTGAATCAGCCTCGGGACAAAAGAGAAATCGACTGACTGAATGACAGTAGTGAGAAAAGGAAAATGAAGAAAATATAAATGGGCAGAAAGAGAATTTACACAATAATGATATCTAGAAAGAAGAAGAGGAAGAACAAAAGACAGTTGGAAACCTGCAAAATCCGAATGGATTGAAAGTAGCAAAAAAATAAACAATGAGAGAATAGAAATAGAAAACAAGATCGGAGAGAGATAGAGAGGAAGGCGAAGTAGGAAGGAAGGAGAAAGAGAAGGAAAAGTGGTTTGTAAAGCAATAAATATTTTGAAAACAAATAAGTGAGGTTAAAATGCAGAAACATTTCAAAGGATTAGTAACTGGCGATAGAACAAAAATGAATGAATGTGAATTAGCTTTCAGCTATGGTCAATGTGTCTTTAGGAATCCAGGCACCAAGGGGTTCACAGCTATTGATAATGTTGGGCATTTGAGACTTTTATAGTAACAGGATATTTACATCACTAAGACGCTATGATAACACTGCACCAGTCTTCCAGAATTCCAGTGACCTGCATTCAGTTGCCAATTGACTGCACAGCTATATATAAAAGCTTACCCCAACCATAACTGCTAAGTAGGTTTGTTTCTCATTCAGCATTTTAATTATGATCAGGTTCCTTCAAGTTCTGGCTTGACACTGATTTGGAGCAACGTCCCATGATATTGTACTGTAGAAGGGAGAATGGAACTGGGAAAAATTGTTGGAATGGCATCAGACGGTCAGCACAACAAATGCCTTCAAGTGCAATGACCTATTGTCTTAGAATCATTCATGCTATGGTAAATTCAGAAGAACCAGCTGGTGAAGCTGCAGCCAGGAGAACACGTAGTTTAATTGTAGCACTCCCTCTCCATTTGTGAATGCAGGTTGCAAAATGTTTGATAAGCAGTTGTTTGTATTAGCTGTTTGTGCAGTGACAGAATATATGCATATGACACTAAAGGGTAAGGTCTGCAAATATTGCCTGCTCAAGTTCACATTTTTGTTGAGATTTAATTTTTTTCCCCCTCCAATAATGTTTTATGCTGCAGTAACTAGATGGGTGCAGCTGATGTATTCCATTAATTTAGCATTTTTGCTGGCAATTTGGTAATCCAGACCAGGCTGTCATTTTGCTCAATGACAGAGCTTGTTTTAAATAGCATTAGCCACAGAAAGGCCAGAATGATTCATATTGCATTGTCCTTGGACATAACATGTAACAAAAGGACTAATAATATTCAAAAGATCACAACTGTAAAGGACACTGGTTAGTCCAGACTGATGCCTATTCATTAACTAGTGAATCTGTGGCCACGACAAGGTGATCCGACACACTGGGTTGAATAATATCAATATTAGTTTTGTTGCACTTTCAAACGATACTGCTGTTTGTGCCTTTTGGATTAATTTACACGAATAAGCCACAAACGTATTGCCAATCTGAGCACTGATGTCCAATAGAATAGATAAACTGTCATCTTTGAAGTTTCCTGCAGTAATAGTCTTGTCTCATTCTAGCCTCCTGAGTTATTCAGCTGACAGGGATGTCACTGCCTCTTTCTATTGCCGAAGAGGAGGCATAACTTGAATTCTAGCACCACCAGGCAGCAAAGTCCAAGCTGCAGTTTTGCCATGAATTGTTAATGTCAATGAGACAAGATGCTGAAATGCAGCAATTAAGTATTGACATCAAAGGCCGATGAGTCCTTAACCAACTGTTCAAAATTAAATGTCAACGTGAGCCATTTTTGGTCTGTTTCGTTGGGTTGAAAATATTTTATCTTATCACCTCAGATCTTTCGTGAGAAAAGAGCTATTTTCTTAAAAGGATTGCGTCTACACAATGTTGGTCATCAGTGCCAAATGAGCATTAGAGCTTTGAATAATTCAGTTGTTACAATATGACATTTATCATTTATGAGGCAAGTCTAGAGCAGTTGATCTTGTTAACCTCTGCAAGCATTGCTGGACCATATTCGTAAAGATCATAAACTGGGGCACAGAAGAAGGGGTAAATTAACAGACAATACCGTGCCTCAAAAGCCTCCAACATCTTGGTCATCACCCCACTCTTCCAAGCAACCAGCAATTCGGTAATGTATTGGGGAGGGGGATATATCAGAAATCAGGAGGGTTTGGTAAGCAAAATGAATAGCCTTGACACAATGCGGCCATCTAATACTTCTGCCTATAAGGATTTACTCCTTGCTGACATGAGAATAATTATTAATTCACAGGGGACCCGCGTGACAAAGGGATACATCATTATCCGAAAAATCGCTTAAGGTGGGGGGGGGGGGGGGAGGTACAGTCATAAACACGATGCTTTTCTGATAAGAGAAACTTGGTCCATATTTTGAACTGAAATGTCAATCCTCTCGTCTTTTTTTTTAAAAATAAAGTGACTGGGACCCGGGGCTGCACACAAGTGTGTTCCCCCGGGTCTCTCTTTCTAATATCAGTGTAGCAGACGCATGTCCCAAATAACACCGGACCTCAGCAGAATTGCAGTACGGTAAACGACAGCTGTTTTTTTTTCAACCTCGTTCTACCAGCGAGATGTCTAGGGGACTCTTACCTTCGGGTATTGTCATATAATTGCACTGCAGACTTAGTTTTTTTTTTTGCAGCCTTGAAAATAAGATCCCCCCCACCCCCTCCATGGCATAGTTAATTTACTTAATTCACTGATAACGTTCAGTCTCCGCAGGCCACTTGCTGACACCAACTGGAGGTGTGTGTGTTTGGTGGGGGGGACATAATTAAGTATTTATAAATTGGGTCGATTTATACAGACTGTTTCTGTGTGTGTGTGTGGGGGGGGGGGGGGGAGGTGATGTCTCGATACAAGGGGGGGGGGGAACATGTTTTTTCTAGGGGGGAACATGTTTGCAAATTCTTCAGTGCAAAGAGTCAGTAAAAGCTGATCTGTCGAGCGTAGCGTCTCAATGACATTTCCCTATCGCAGCCTGCGGAATTCAGCTCGTCGATTTCAGCGTGCTCAGTTTCAGTCCTTTAACAGTCATAGATGTGCTCGGAAAGCACTGTACGCCGCATTTCGTCCCAATAACTCCCCCACCCCCGGGCTAGCATCCGGAAGGCTGCAACTGACCTTGCAAACAGTACCAGTAATCAAGTTAATCAATCTTTACGGTGGATCTTCCCTTGCGATTGCAGCATGGACACGGTGGCCATTGGACACTGAACACTGAAACACAGCAACAAAACACAAACAAGCACGATTCACTGCTCAATGAACCCCGAATGAGGAGGAATAAAATTAAACGTCTCAACCGATGTGGCCAAAATGCCGAAATCAAAGAGTTACCTTTAAGGTCGAACATCAGCCCTGCCCAGTTAGCTCAGGATCAGGGTAAGTGTGTCTTCTCACTCATCATCATCTCTCTCATCTGCTCGAGTCGCTGTTAAAACCTACACAATCTGCACGGTGTGCTTTTCCTTGCTCCAAACAGGGGCCATCTCTTAAAGCCACCGAATCAACAGACCCGAGCAAAATGCCATCCGTGCGCAGAGAAGCACCTTCAAATCAGAGGTTTGCGCAAATCCTCGCAGTTAAACTTCAAGCCCCACATTTCCCGGGGCGTCGCGAACTGCGGAGATGTTCCCTCCGTCCATTCAGCGCCGAAGTGGCTCTCCCGCTTTCGAGAAGAGTGGGAGCCGAGAGGAGCTTTCGCTCTGCATCAAGCGAGAGAGAGGGAGAGAGAAAAAAAAACCTGCTCTATGAGCTGAGCAAACGTCTCTGCAGTGAGAGCGACCAAAGTGGCTGAGATGGGAAAGTCAGATCAGATCTCAGCAGGCAGAATTGCACCGTTGCACCTCGTACTACCCCAGCGCAGCCTCCACGCTGAGTTAATCCTCAGAGTGATCGAGTGCCACATTATCTCGCCCTCCTGTCTCACGTACGGATGGACTTCAATGGAAGCTCCCGGGCCAGTCTCGCTTTGTCAGGAGGACCGCTGACCAACAGAGCGTCAAATCTAATCTAATTCTAATTGTGTGCAAACAAACAAACGCACCAACAAAAAAAACCCTAAATACACGCCTCGGACGCACGTACACCATGTCACACTCCTCCTGTGCTATCAAAGAGGCAGCAGAGACAGGGCTTTGCACCACTTGATGGTGGCATCCCATCAAGTTCGCTGCTCGGGTGGGTTCCTTCTTGAGCAGCGAGCACAACCCCTAAATGGTCAGGAGGCGGAGAGAACAGAGGAATCGTTCAGACTGCTTCTGTCTGCTGCGTGTCACTCAGGGAAACTTGTTTAAGAAGTGCTGTCTAGCTCAGTTGCTTTTCAGATTCCGTGGAGCAAAAAAAAAACCACAACAAAACATGGGATGTTGTTGTCCGGGGAAGATCAGCCAAGACCAAAGTCACAGTGGGGAATGTCATACAATTTTTAAAAAAAGGTCACGTATTCAAATTGCCAAGTCTCCCTTTTGAGAGAAAAAGGAATTCTGCTGAGAGATTTCTCACCCTGTGAGTGACAGAGGAACACAGCCTTCGCGGGGGGGAACAGGTCGCCGCTCCTTTAATTAACTTGAGGGAGCGAGGTCTTTTGGAACATCTTTTCTACTCACTTCAGTGTTCTCTATTTTTCTCGAACGATTTGACAGTTTACACACATTTGAGAGGCTAGGCTGTATGGACACTCCTGCTTTCCTATTGAAAAGACTTGGGTCCAGATATGATTAAAAGGAATAACATTCTGAAAGAAGATAGAAGATATCATAGGCTGCTTTCCACATCCATAACATTCTTTGTGTGAGGCCACTTGAACAACCTTCAATTGCAACAGAGAACAAGGAGGAGTCGGCCTCGAAGTCTCGAGCTGGCCGCATCATAATGCTTCCTTCCTGAAAAAAGGATTTATGTCACCATAACTTGCTTTTCTTCCCCTTGGCCCTGCATGAGCGCAGTGTGTGCTTTCTGATCGAGAAAGCAGTACTTCCTAACGTGGCCTCATTTTAAAATCCCTTGTCTCTGTCATTTGGAGATTAATTAGAATTACCTGAAAGGCTAATTTGGTTCAGTGAACAGAAATGGACAGCGAGACATTAGGTTATTCTAATTTTAGCTCAGTATTGTTTTAATATTTGAAAATAGCGCTGAAATATCAATCTTGGCTGTAATGATTTTACATTGGTATGGATGTTTCTACGGATGCTTACTCTGGACTGTGCCTCAGATTGTATTGTTACGGGATTGTTTCAGTCTTAATGAATGTGTTTTGCAGTGGCAACCTGACCAACTGCTTTCATGCAAATAAAATCATGCTTAGTACCCGGGAATGACATGACACATCTGAGGAGCTAATCTATTTGCCCAGTGCTTCACCATGCATTGAAACAGGTTTACAGTTCTTCGCTGATTCTGCAAGAAGTCTCATTGCTTCTTCGTTTACTTTGTGGTTTTTTTCTAAATAGCTAACCGATCTGAACTACCGTATAAATATTTAATCTACTAGGTCTGCAAATTGCTATTACCTCTTTGGAAGAACTGGCTATTACATTACAGTGTAACAAAACACTTATGGTATGAATTCATGTTGCTGCGAAGGTTTGGCATGCACTTTCTGTCAGCAACTTACAGCATATTTAACTAAATTAATGATTTTAAAATGTTCCATTTATTTTCTGCACTGTACCTTGTATCAGTGAGATTGCTGGCCTAGATTTTCAGGACAGAAAGAAGTCGACGTTCAGATTAAAATTATACGATTCTACGTGCCCAATCTTTTATTTTTGCTAATAACGCATGTTTATATCATTAAGATACATGTATTTTGCACAAGCCTTAAGGGAGACTAACATAACCGGAATGATTTTTAATGCAAAAGTATTCAAATGATCCTTACCCAAATCATACATTTTCAATTTCTTGATTTTCATTTTTATTAATGTTCATTTGAAAAAAATGATTTTTTTTTTTAAATAGAAAACTTATGTGTTGCACACCCTGCCATTGTTACTATATTTATATTTCTGAAACATGGTAAGTGTTAGGAGCTAAAGATATTTTTAAAAATAGATAATAAAATAAATTATCTCAGGTTCGGCAGCCCAACCCCCGGATCAGGGCTTCTTTCACCCACCAGCCTTTGAATGCACAATAAGATGTTGAAAACTGCATTCTTTAGCTGGTAAGAAGGGGGAGCTGTTGCATCATATTAAAACACTTTGGGAGTTCCATGTTGCATGAAAACCACGATACTTTGTCTTCGACCAATAATGCAATGTAATTTTCAGAAACATTGGTGATTGAGGCAAATTATTACTTGGGTTTTGAATAATAGAACTATAAACCATTCAATGGCTGATATCAGTAAATATTACATGAACCGTATCCACAGTGACAATTAAGCAGTCGCACTTTTACCGCACATCGGGAAATTGAGTAGAATTTGCATTGATTTCCTCGTGAATGAGTATTTCTTCATTTGCGTGATGCATTTTGCTTCTGTGAATATTGCGACCGTTATTCATTTCTGTCACTTCTCGTTAGCCCTTACACCTTAAAGTAACACATTACTGGTGGTGAACGGTATTTTGTTAACACATTAACTGCTCCTGCAGAAAGATTTTTAAATTAATCAATAAATATTCACTTTCTTCCAGCATATCATTTGTCACTGCTGCGATTGGGAAATACTGCAGAGTCTGGAAATCTGACATGAAAACAGGTCAGACAGCACGTGTGGAAAGAGAAACACAGTTTGTGGTTGATTGCCTTTTCATCAGCTTTGAAAGTTTAATTATGTTTCGCTTGCCACACTTGTTGGCGACCTGTAGGTAAGTGGGCTGTTTTAGCTCACTTGGTTGGACAGCTGGTTTATAATGCAGGTAGACCAGCAGGCACGGGTTTAATTCTTGTACTGGCTAATGTCCTTCATTCTCAGGTTAAAGCGCCACTGCTATGGCCAAGTGCTGGAAAATGGGATTAGGTTGGTTAGGTGGCTGTTTTTGACAGGATGGACTGAAGGACTTTTTTCTATGCTGTAGACCTCTATGATTCTATGACTAACGTCCGTTAGGGAAGGAAATCTGCTGTCTTTCCCTAGCCTGACCTACATGTGACACCAGACCCACAGCAATGTGGTTGACTCTTATATTTTGTCAGGGATGGGCAATAAATGTTGGCGCAGTGACACCCACAGCCATTAATACATTTTTAAAAAGGTTGGGCATGGAAATTTTCCCTGCTGCTTTAGAAGTTTCACTATACGTTGCCTTGTCAAGGGACTCAGCATTTAAACACATGACGGGCTTGATGTTGTTATATTTGCCCATTAAATACACACTAAACACACCAGCAAAAGTTAGGTCTTGCCCATTCAAGTTTAAGTGAATTGCAAATGATGTGCTAAACCTTAATTTCTTCCTACCAACTCCTCTGACACTGAAAATAAACTTTTACAAGTGCAGACTGTTACTTCTTTAAATTTTAATTTTGTTGGACAGTTTTAAAAATTAAAACATGTAAATAATTTTATTTCACTAAAGATTGTGGCATATAAGTCAACCTGGCATGTAAGATCACAAAATAGTGTTTTTGTGTATACTCAGTGCATAGTTAAGCCCCCTTTTTCAGCCACAACTGGTATGAGTAGACATCTTCAATTTGTCACTCTGTGCCTGCATTTGTACTTACCAATGTCTTATAACAGGATGCAAGGGGTAAAGCAGGCGATACGAGCTGTGTTGCGAGGATGCATGGAGTTTGGAAACACGGCCACACAAAGCAGGCCCCAATTGGAGAACAATGAAGACAAATATGTCTTCAAACAAAATGAATGAAGGATGAAGCTTTTTTCAATCTAAGCATCGTAGCGTTTGTTAACTTGTGCAGTGACTGTGCTGCAGAGCTTCAGTCAGGAAATTAGGCGTTCGTGAAAAGTTGATGCGAAAATGGCAGAAGGAGGAATCCACCCTGAAGAGTGTGCCCAATGCACCATAAGAACAGTGACCAGACCTTGAGAGGCATTTATTGGATTGGGTCCTTAAAATCATCTGAATAGTTACATCAACGGACGGCACGGTGGCACAGTGGTTAGCACTGCTGCCTCACAACACCAGGGACACGGGTTTGATTCGGACCTCGGGTGACTGTGGCGTCTGCACATTCTTCCTGTGTCTGCGTGGGTTTCCTCCAGGTGGTCCGGTTTCTTCCCACAGCCCAAAATGTGCAGATCAAGTGGGTTGGCCATGCTAAATTGCCCCTAGGTGGGGATACGGGGATGGGCTGGCGGATTGGGCTTTGGTAGGGTGCTCTTTCAGTGGGTCATGCAGATTAAATGGGCCTAATGGCCAATTCTGCACTGTAGGGATTTATGATTCTATGAAAAATGCAATGCATATGTACTCACTTAAGTGTGCAATTAGCTTATTCAAGAAACTGTGCCACATTAATTTAATATGAATTACAGTGTTTTTCAAAATGGAGACCACCCACACCAGTGGTTCACATTTCATACTCTGTGGATAAATCGAGCCCTGTGTTTGGAACAATATTTGGAGGCAGCTGGGTCAACCTGTTCTCCAACGTCGATGATAGATTTTTCTGTTCTTCTTCTCTTGCTCTCTAAATCTCATCATTCTTTCCATTGCTTTATTTCACTTTCTGTATATTATTTTGCAGTGAATTAAATAGTCCAATTTGAACCTCCTGGTTCAATCCAGGGTCAGAAATCTGACACATCAGTCATTACCGGTTCCATATCCCAAACAGGGTCTATGTCAATGATGCAATGCTGCCTTTAAATGCAGATCTCTAATTTAGAAAATGGAATTAGAATAGTTGTTTTTGACCAGTGCAGACACGATGGGCCGAAGGGCCTTTTCTATGCTGTAGATCTCTATGGCTAAAACTATTAGCTATAATTTAATGCAATCAGCTGACAGTAGACCTAGGGTGCGATTCAGCGACCACATTGCCCCCGGCGTGGATCCAGGCGCAACGGGTGAATTGCGCGAGAGCCCGAAATCAGACTCTGCACCGGGCCAATCGGGCGTCACCTGGCTCGCTTCGCCTGGCACAATCTGCATCTCGCCCAGTGAGGGCAAGATCCAGATCTGCATTTTTTAATGGTTTAATTTACATACCCGGACACCGGATTCACCCAGTGCTGGGACTCAGCGGCTGGACCTGTGAGATCTCACCAGGGCACCCTTGTTGTACTGATCCACACAAATGTGGATCAGGCATAACGGCATCTCAGGGGATCTTGCAGACCATTGGAGATCCTCGGGAGATCGGTGAAAGGACAGGGTGGTGCCCTGGCACTCCCCCTGGTACCTGGGCATCTTGGCACTGTGAGAACACCTGGTTGGCACTGCAAAGATGCCAGGGGCACTGCCCGAGTCCCAGGACTAGGGTGCCAAGTTGGCACTGCCAGGGTTCAGGCCCGGAGGGGGTCTTGCCAATTGGGGAGAGGGAAGGGAAGCTTCCCAGGGGCCTGGACAAGTTAAGGTGATGAAGGGGTGAGGTCAATAAAACAGAAGGGGGCCTGAAGGGGAAGGAGGGGAAGATCAGTGCTGCTGGCCAAAATGTTCCAGAGTCGCTGGTTGCCTCCATCCTGAACTCCGGAGCCAGCCACAGGCATTTTTCAGATGCGTCCTGTTGTTCCAAACATTTTCGCACTGGCACCATGGAGACTCAGGCATGAGTGGTTTGGACCTTCGTCTGCATCCTATTAGTATGATGCAAATGAGGTTCATGTTGGCCTCTATTAGGTTTCTCGATCTGCCATGGCAGGCCAGTTTCTCGATCTGCCATGGCAAGCCCCAGCCCCCAACCCCCAGCCCCCCAGCCCCCCCCCCGCCAAGGCCTGCATTGAACTCATCAGTAGGGGCTTGAGAGAATTCCGTCATAGACATAGAATGTACAGTGCAGAAGGAGACCATTTAGCCCATCGAGTCCGCACCAGAAAGACCAACCCATCTGAACCCACACCTCCACCCAGGGCAGATCATATAAGAATCATTTCATTTTCATTTCATTTTTTCAAGACCTTGGACTGAAGGTCTGGACAATCCCTGCACCTGAGATGGGAGCTCAGGACGCAATAGAGTTGCCAAAGCTGTGGCTACTTGGTCATGTGGTGTGGGGCAAGGGTGGCATGTGGCGTTGCCAACACAGAATTTGAAGTAAGGTTTGGGAATCAGTGTGGTGGCCAGGATATGAGTCAGTGGCCTTTGAGGGGCAACTTTAGATGATGAATGGACAAAGAATGGTCTTTAGGAGACAGAAGTTAACTGTCACATCTCTCTTCCACACTGCAGAGAGGAGAATGTACAAAACATGGGACCTGATGATCGCACTGTCATTCTTCTTGCTCGTAGGTAGGAGACAAGAAGAAGGTATTACGGAGGCTGGATGGATCTGTGAGGACTTTGAGTTCTGGCACCGCTCAGCTTGCCTGGGATCTCTCCCTTTTGTTGTGTGCCAGCTTCTCTTGCATGAAAACAGATGAGAGAGTGTAAGCAGGATGCATGCCAGGGCAGATGGTAAGGATGCCTGGCATGTGTATGGTGAGTGGGACTAGCGAGGTGATGAGGACACGACTCGCAGGAGAGATGAAGATGTGTGTGGGAGAGTGAGTGATGCTGTCCCTTGAGCTGGGAGTGAGTGTGATCCCTGTGGATGTGTGATGGGTCTGTAATGCTGTGAGTTGAGAGTGATTTAACCTGACAGAATGGAGGAAGCCATTCATCCTTTGCACTGAATGGCTACCCGCTTCCTCATGAGCATTGCCACTGCCACCCATGCTGGATGAGTGACCTTGCCAGTTGGTTTACTTCCTGAGCACGGGTAGAGGTCATCATTGGCCTGCAATGCATCATGTTCGGGGGAGGTTGAAAAACCCAGGGGTGGATTTCTTGCCCGTCGTCACTTTTCGGCAGCCTATGATGCGTGGCTGGTGTCCGCATGGGGTGACCTTTAAACGTGGTGCCCCGATCATTGTAGCACTGAGGGATAACGGGGTGGGCAAATTAGAGGCCGCCCTCTAGTGATACAGCGTAGAAACCATGGATGACACTCTTTGGCACTAAGTGCTGTGCTATGCGGCTGAAAAAAACAGCATCTCTGTCCGCGAGCTCAACACTGCTTTTCCCGCCCGTCACTGGCCTTTGCTGAATCCTGGGAAAATTTCACCCTCCTTTTGCCAATCGTCTGTCCACTCACTTAACCTATCTGCATCCCTTTATGATTCTAGGTCCCATCTTGATAACAAAGCTTTCTGTGTGTAGTCTGTTAGAGAACTTTCGAAATATAGCTTTCTGTCATCAGCAAATTTAGCAAGCATACATTCAGTCCCTCCAGTAGGTCATTGATATAGATTGTAAATGGTTGAGGCTTCAGCACTGCAGGGTGAACAACTCTCATGGAGAAAATTAAGGGACAGTCTGCCATTGCAGTCTGTATGGGTGGGAGAGGTGGGCTGCCAGAGCAGTGAGAGCAATGTGGGGGGTCCTGTCAAAGCTGTGAGAGTGCGCAAACATGAAAAGAAGAGGCCTTGCACATCATCAGAATTTACAGATCCGAATGCAGGCAAACAATGTGCCAGCACCATGCAGCCCAGGGCACTGGACAATGGACTAAGACACAGGATTCTCCTGTGAAATAAGGGACAGTTGGTCACCCTGTAACATTGATCCCTGTGGCACTCCATGAATAACAGCTTGCCAATCCGAAAATAATTCCATTATCCATACTCTTTTTCATTGCAGCTAACCAACCCGCTATCCATACTAATCTGTTACCACCTACACCATGAGCTCATATTTTGTGCATTGGCTTTTGATGTGATGCCTTATCGAATGCTTTTTTATAAATCCAAGTACTCCATCAAAGCCATAGCGCAATTCTATCAAAAAGCTTCATGACAAATTGCATCTCCAACACAGCTGTGTCTGTAACTATGAATTTCATGATGTCGGCTCATTTTAGGTAGCCAAAGTTGATCTCTGTAGTGTCGGTCACAGCACAATGTGGGTATGCATTGGGGCTGGGACTTATCAACTTTACAGGAGAGCTGGGGAATTCATCAACTTTGACAGTGATGCACGATCAATTGCACAAAGACGAGAGTTGAATACAACTGAGGCTTTATTACACTAAGATGTGTGGCCTCCTACAGCAGCTGGTGAAATGGCTGCTGTATGGGGAGCACACATATTTATACTCTGCCTACTGGGTGGAGCCAGCAGGCAGGGACTACCCCCATACCTGTAGTACAGGGTCTTACCACACATCTCCTAATATTATCAACAGTGGTGATTACCACAGACAGCATAGTGAAATAGAAGCACTGACTTTTACGGGGTTGTTGGGTTTCCCAAGATCCATGGTACAATCGATGGCACCCGCATTATTTGCAATCTCCCACAGAAGTCCCCCTCAATCAACTCTCTCAGTTTGCACATTGTGAGTACACCATGCAGAAATCTTCATTTCAACACCTGAGATGCTGAAAGATATCACACCTTTCAAAAATCAAACCTCTCTGACTTCTTCAGGTGAAAAAAATACACCTGAAGCTGTTCATAGTGGCGCAGTGGTTAGCACTGCTGCCTCATGGCGCCGAAGAACCAGGTTCGATCCCGGCCCCGGGTTACTGTCCATCTGGAATTTTCACATTCTCCCCATGCCTGCGTGGGTCTCACCCCACAGCCCAAATATGTGCAGGGTAGATAGATTTGCCACGCTAAAATGCCCCTTAATTTGAAATATTTTTCTTAAAGTTTGGCCGTTCAGAGCCACCTGCCTCATACTTAATCAAGGTGGAGTCTCGTACCAGTCACCCTCGCACCTGATGAAATGATCCCCCCCCCACCAATAAACACCATGGGGTGGGCAGAAGATTCTGCCTAATGTTTCTACTGGGTTGTTCATTGGGAGGGTCATTGGCCCATTTTTAATATGCATGTTGCTTGCATGCTATTAATTGAAGATTAGATGCACGTTGATAGGAATCAGCATATTTTCGCAACTATATGCCAGGGACTGCATTCACTCTGCCTAGAACCACAGAACCACAGAATATTACAACACAGAAGGATATAATTAAGCTCATTGAGTGTGTGACAGGTCTTTCAAACAGAAATCCAGTTAATCTCATCTTTGGCTCTTTCCTCACATCCCTGCATTTTTTTCTTTTTCAAGTAGTTATCAAATTCCTTTTTGATAGCTACTGCTGAATTTGCTAAAACCACTCAACCAGGCAGCACATTCCTAATCTTAACCATTCGTAGCATAAAGCGTTTCTCTAATTTCGCCACTGATTCATTTGCTAATCACCTTCAATCTTCAACCAGTCCCTTCTGGTTATTGACTCCTCAGCAATTGGAAATGGGTTCTCTTTATTTACTCACTTTCAACCCTCCACGATTTTAAACAGATCTGTCAAATCTCCTCTTGGCCATCTGAGGAGAATGACCCCAGCTTCTCCAATCTTTCCACATAACTCTGCTCATTGGAACGATTCTATTAAATTTCTATTATACTCTCTCCAAAGTCTTCACATTCTTCCGAAAGTGTAGTGGCCAGAATTGGACACAACAGTCAAGCCTGGGTCGAATTAGTGAGTGTTTTAGGCGGGTTTATCATTTTAATCTGGAAATAGCTGAAGCCCAAACATTGATCTTTGTTGCACTCCACTCGTTGCAATCTGTCAACAAGAAAATAATCTGCTTACTTCTACTTTCTGTTTATTAACAAATCATCAATTCATGCCAATATATTGTTCCAATCACATTGTTATCACAGTCTTTTGTATGGGAACTTATCAAATGCCTTCAGAAAATCCCAATAGCTACATCCACCTTATCTATCCTGTCAGTCACACCCTCAGAAGGCTCTAATAGATTTACCAAATGTATTTTCTCTTCTGCTGCCTAAACATGCTGTGATTTTCCAAATGCCCTGATATCAATTGCTTTTTGTAGGGTCTCGCATTTTCAATATATCGGGCTAACTGGCCTATTGCTGGCTGTTTCCTCTCTCCCTCCATTTTCAACAGCAAGGTTACATTTTCTAATTTGCAATCCATAAGAAAATATAGCAAATTCTGGAAGATCAAAACCAATGTATCACCATCTTTACAGCCACCTTTTTAAAAAACCTTGGCATCTAAACCATCAGGTCCATGAATTTATTAGGTTTTAATCACATTAATTTAGCCAGCATGTTTTCTTTGATAATTTTAAATGTTACCAATTCTTCACTGTCATTAGACCCATGGGCCCCAATTATATTTGGTATCTTGTTGGTGTCTTCTATTGTGAAGTCAAGAAACAAAGGATTCTCTGGTCCCGAGCTACGTTTTTCACAGCAGTGGGAAGCGACGCGCCATTCACAAGCGGTGGGATTTTCTGTTCCTGCCCCTGTCAATGGGATTTCCCATTGAAGACACCCCACGCCGACGGGAAACCTGTAGGTGGGCTGCTGGTGGGACCAGAGAATCCATCCGCCAATAATGGCCGGAGAATTCCTGCCAAAATGTTTGTTTAATGTCCCTGACATTTCCTTATCTACCATTATAATTTCCTCTGCCTCGAAGGGACCCATATTCTCATTCGCTAAACTCGTACTGCACTTGTGGAAGCTCTTACAATCCGTTTTTATATTTCTTTCAAATCTACTCATGTATTTTGTTTTACTTCTCTTTATCAATTTCTTGTTCCTCATTTGGTGATTTATAAAAACCTTCGGCTTTCTAGTCTTTTGGCAACACGATAATTTAATCTAAATTATCCCAAACTTCTCTCATTGCAGTTGGGCCGATTTTCTCATTGGAGTTTATATTCCTCAAGGGAATGTGTACTCTTGGAAAACAATGAAATATGCTTTAAATCCATGGTATTCACTGGAAAAATAGTGAGAGACAATTGGACATTGAGAAATTCGAATTGGGCCACAAGTAGAATTTTAAAATGACTTATGTGGTGTGACTGAGCCGCCGCGTTGGACCCGAGCGTGCCGGCTGAATCACGGGAAAGGCCAAAATTGAGATTCACTCTGGGCTTGAACCATTTTGAGATTCACATGACCCGCTCCTGATGCAGAGTTCTGGATCTCACCCAAAAATGGTGAGAAGCTCGTTACGCCTAATTTGCATTCATTTCAATCTCATTGACGAGATTGAGGTTGAATGCAGCGGCCTCTCGGGAGTCACCTGTCTCCCCAGTGTGTCGTCACGTTGGCGTTGTTTAGTATTCCTTTTCAAAAACATTAATCTGGCGCAATGGCTACTGCGGAGAAGCGGAGGAGGTGAGTAGCACTTTCCATTTACCGGCTTGCAGCTCAAGGGCACCAGAGCTGCTGGCCCAGTGCTCGGTGAGAACAAGGGGGAGCAAGGGGAGCCTTCAAGAGGGTTGGGTTGCTTGGGTGGCTGGGGGTACTTGCCATGTTTACATTTTTTGAAGACTATAACAGGGGCAACCACAGCTGCAACCTGTCTGTCCTACCAAACTCTTCCAGGACAGATCCATGCTGCAGCTTCTCTCATGAAAGTCGATTTCACCCCTTTTGACTGTGAGCAGCCTCCATCTTCACAGCTGAAGACTATTTCATAGGAGGGATTAGCCTCGTTAGTTGTGACAGCACTTCATGCTTCTAAACTCTTAAGTGCCTCCTCAGAGAAACAGCTGATATGTCTCAGAGGACGATAAATGGACTGGATGTCCAGCAACCTTTGATGCCTGAACAGTTTGCCTGTACTCTAGGAGCGTCAGTACCATACAGGTGGCTACCAACAATCAAGCACTAAAGAGCAGGGCTTCATCACTCCGGATCCGCTCTCGGACAAAGAGAGGCATGGCCTCACTAATGTTGCTGGCAGAGGTCTGGGGTCGAGGGGTTCTTGATCTGGCTGGGAGTGAGTGTGCAGAATGAGGTTTGTCAGTACAACTGGCTCACTGGACGGTTTTGGGAGGGAAAGGGGATCAGTCATTGCAAGGGTGGGAGGCTTGGGGAATTTGAGGGTTCTGGGATGGAAGCCCTAACTGATTGTCGGTTTCTTTCCTTCTCCAATTTCTTCCAGAAAAAGATTGTTTGCTGGTGTAGATCCCGCGGAGGCTGCCCTTGCTCTGCTTGCAGCAGCCGAAGTGGGCAGACGCTGAAGATGGCAGCAACGTCAACGCAGGCTGGAGATGGCACCACATGTGCAGGGGCCGCTCACACCCTGAGGACCCGGCTGCCCGTCAGGCTGAGGAGTGGGTCAGAAGGGGAGGTCAGAGACAGGCCAAGGTGTTCAGGAGTCATTGGTCCTCCCATGACCTGATGGACTGCATATGCCGCAGAAGATTACGTCTCAATAGGGAGACAGTGCGACACCTGTGCCACATCATTGCGGACATGGCACCCCGTGGAGAAGAAGAAGGATACCCATTCCCGGTGGCCATGACGGTCACTGTAACCCTAAACATCTATGCCATTGGGTCATTCCAGGGCTTGAGCATGGATCTGTGTGGCATTTCCGAATCTTCAGCCCATAGATGCAATTGGAAGGTGATGGATGCTCTGTATGCCCGGGCATCAGACGTCATCAACTTCATACCGGACAAGGCCCACTAAGATACCCGGGCTTCAGGTTTCGCTGCCATTGCCGGGATTCCCCAGGTCCAGGGGGCGATCGATGGCATACATGTTGCCCACGAGCACTGGGGCATCAGGGAGTTAGTACCCTTAATTAGCAAGAAGGGGTTTCACTCCCTGAATGTTCAGATCATGTGCGACCACTGCCTGAGGATCATGCACATGTGTGCCCACTATCTTCGGAGTATGCAAGGCAGCTACATCCTGGGGCACTCAGGGATCCGTGGTGCCCTTGAGGACCACCCCAGGACAGTAGGTTGGCTTTTGGGGGTAAGGGATACCCACTGACGTCATGGTTAATGACGCCGGTGCGGACCAAGGCGGTCACCCGATATAATGAGACCCATGTTGCCACCTGTGCTGAGCAGTGCATCGGGCTGCTAAAAATGCAATTCCCTGCCTGGATTGCTCTGGTGGGATCCTACAGGTGGCACAGTAGCACAGTGGTTAGCATTGATGCTTCACAGCGCCAGGGTCCGAGGTTCGATTCCGGCTTGGGTCACTGTCTGTGCGGAGTCTGCACTTTCTCCCTGTGTCTGTGTGGGTTTCCTCCGGGTGCTCCGGTATCCTCCCATACGTCCTGAAAGACGTGTTATTAGGTAAATTGGACATTCTGAATTCTCCCTCCTGCACCCGAACAGGTGCCGGAATGTGGGGACTAGGGGCTTTTCACAGTAACTTTATTGCATTGTGAGCCTACTTGTGATACTAAAGATTATTACATTGTTACAGTACACCATCTAGAGGATCTCCCACTTCATGATGGTCTGCTGTGCCCTCCACAAACTGGCACAGTTTCGGGACAATATGCTGGAGAACGTGGAGGGACATGCGGCATCATCATCATCTGAGGAGGAGACAGGTCAGGAGGGGCTGGAGGCCAAATCCGAGGAGGAGCCGGGGGATAGAAAACAGGCTGCGGCGAGAGTCCAACATGCCAGGAGGACGAGGGAGGCGCTTATCCTCTCCAGATTCCCCGAGGCCAAGGCTGTGTCCATCAGCTCAAAGCTTCCCCCCGTTTCCCAGACCCGTAACCCATGCTGCCACCCTATCCCCTTCCTCTGCCCCTGCCAATCACACCAGCCCTTCCCTGACCACACATGTTCCCCCCTCCAAGGGTCAATGTAACATCATTCCAGGGTGATTGGCCTGTGTTGGCACTATTAGTGGGTCATTAGACAAGACAGGAAAGTGATGACAACTTGCTGTGAGGAAAGCTGTGGTGTTCCTCAGGACCTGTTTAAGTCTGACTCCATTCTTTCTGCGGCGAGCACGCTCACACCCATCCTCATGATGGAGACTACACTGGGGGCTTTTGATCGTGGACCACTGTGTCAGATCGGGGGGCGGGGGGGGGGGGGGCGGGGGGGGTGAGAGAGAGGAGGTGCACTGGGGGTTTTTGATCTTGGACCACTGTGTCGAGTGGGATGTTGGAGGGAGTGAGAGGAGGTGGCTGGGGAGGGAACAGGGGTTTGGTGTTCAGGCAGGCCCGTTGTGAAGATTAAAGTGACAGTCTTCACATGTATCAGGTGTGAAATGTTTTCATGGTGAACATTTTACTGTGACAGATATCCATTGCCCCCAGCTACAAATAGTGACCACACCAGTGCCCATGCAGTGCTCCTCACTCTTCTTGACCTTCCGTGGTCTAGTGCTATGCTTAGGTGTGTCCCCAATTTGCACATCAGAGGTGGAGGCAGACTGATGCTTTCCATGCCATGTCGCCTTCAATGCCTTTGGCGGATGTCTTCCGGAGGACCTGGAGTCAGAGTGCCCCGGCCCACTTACAGGTGTCACAGATGTTGCCATGGCCGTGTTCTGCCCATTGCCCTTGAGATGTTCCGGTGTCAGGAGTGGGGGTTTCAAAAGAACGGAGACTGCCATAGTCTCCTTGGTGGAAGGCCGTGGGTTGGGCTCCAGTGCTTCCTCCTCCCTGAGGGTGCCAATAGGCCCCTGAGTGACTCCATGCAACAGAGGAGCAGCTGGAATGAGCTCCTGAAGCCTCTGAGTCATCTGGCCCTGCCAGTCCTGTAGCCTCCCCATTGTCTCCACCATGGTGTCAACACCCTTAGTAATGGTCCTCAGTGAATCGGCCACGCTTTGGAGTGCCTCAGCAATGTCCACCTCTGTCTGGGACATCATGTCCTACATCGACTGGAACATAACATCCAAATCCTCAGCCATGGTCATCATAGACAGAGCAATGCCTTGAACACTACCATTCAAGAAGGGGACATCTTTCACCAGGTTTTCCACTGCGGTTTCCACACTAGTAGTGCTGTCCTGGCTGCCACAAATTGCCGGCACCTCTCATGTGTCTGAAGGCTTTGGGACTTCTCCAATCGGCTTTGAAGTCACTGGAATGTCGCTGACAATCCCTTTCTGAATATCACGGCTGTGTCCTATCATCTGCATCAGCTCTGGGAAGACCTTGTCCAGAGGCTCGACATCTGGCTGGGACCCAGGTGAGTCCTGGGATCCAGCAGACCTCCATCTTCTGTCTCCTTTGGATGTTCATGCCTCCAGCTGATGTGTATCAGCAGCTGTGTGTTGCTCACCAAATACTGCCCCTGAAGCCTGTACACTAATGTCACCCACTGAGGTGTGTGTGTCTGCGCTGGTGGAATGTGCAGGTGAAATCTGTGATGCATTGTCGGTGTTCTCCTTGGAGCTCACCTCTGAGGTAGTCTCTTTGGTGGCTGGGGGGTGCCGAGGTGCACGATTCCGGATGGCTCGGCCTCATCAGATGTGGATCCTGCGAGATAATGGACATATGGCCAGTGAGAGGGAAGAATATGTTTCTGGGACATCAACAACTCATTTTAGTCAGGTCATCTGGATGAACGAACAATGGACCCTCACCTCTCTGGCGCAGGCTGTTGCCTCGCTGTTGGTGAACATAATTTCTCCTCAGGGAACCCCACGATTTCCAGGGCCCGTTCCTCATAGGGGTCGACGGCTCGGACCTCTTGCATCGCGCCCATGGATTAATTGCGATTTATTTCTTCAAAAACATATTATGATACGGAAAACATAAAAGTAATTAATTAAAGACAAACAGTTTAGGAAATTCACAAAGTATGCCAGGTGTGATCTAATTCAGGATCAATAAACAAGAGTATAACCTCTCTACTTTCCCTTTACACCGCACCCTTACAATCTGACTAATGTTGGTTGTGGCAGTTTATTTGCCTGTTTTTGGCAACAAATAATAATCTTTATAACATTTATGCCAATTACTTTCATTCCCTCTCTCATTCAATTAATTCATTTACAGCTATTGATCATTTAGCACCAATCGGGGCCATTCAGAGAGAACAGCTACACTGACGGAAATTCCAGAGAGAATCAGGAAATGTGATTCTCTCCGGAGAGATCGCGTATCCTCATTTTCCCCGCCACTCGCCGACAATGTCACAAGATTCACGCCGACAAAGGGCGCGAACCTCATTTTAATAGATTTTAATAAATTTGAATACCATCTTCCTGCCCCCGCCCCCCCCCCCCCCCACTCCCCCCAACCGCCACAAGATCCCCCCCACAAAATATTCATACCTCGCCGACATGACGTCACGTCAGCAAGATTTAGAACAGCTTTTTAAATATGGCTTTCAGTTAAGGTGAACCCTCCTGAGGCACAAAGCTAAGGATAGCCCCCAGGGGAGAAAGGGACATGCATGCACAGTCCCCGTGCACTGACACCTGGAAAAGGTTGGCACTGCTAGCCTGTGCCAGACAGTAGTGCCAACCTGAGCTGGGGCATTACAAGGGGGCAGAGCCAAGGGCAGCCTTGTAGTGGTCGCATTGGTGGGAGAAGGGTTTGCAGCTATGTGTGGTGGGACGAGGTCGCGAGCATGAAGTGAGGGCGGAACTCGCAGGCATGAGGGGGAGTGGCCTCTGGGGGATGGAGAGCTGGCGATACTTTTGCAGTGGTGGAAGGGGAACCCCCAATGATTGTCCGGGCCGAGGGAGGGGGTGGCGGGGGGGAGCGCCAATCATTGTCTGGCTGTGGTGGGTGGCTTGATGATTTTCCGGGAGCTGGGAGAGAGTAAAACTGCAGTTCTGATTGGAGCACTCTTTAAAGATGGTGTCCCGACCTCTTTGAAGCTGGTTGCCGGCTCTATCAGGCCCCGTTTTGCCAGATTGATGCCGTAAACCACACCCACTAATTGTTTTTCTTCAAAGATGCTCATGATCTGGAGTGAAAACTGCTCTGTGCAACTGGAGAGCTGAATTCCAGTGTTCAGTCTGAGTATAAACACTTGGAAAATTATGGTCAGATTCCACCGAATGTGTTCCGAAGAAAATGACATGCTAATCAAAAAAATCATTTTCCCATCAGTAACCATGCAATATGGATGGGATACATTGCTGACTGGTAATTTTGACACCAACTCACTGCCTTGAATCTAACTGGCCCCAAAACCTTCTGACTAACTCTTAACAACTTACTCTTTCTGCTTATCTTCCGCCTGCTGACCTTCCCACTTGCCTTCGCTCCTTCTTGCCATCTTGTACTCACTCGCCATCTCTCCCACTCACCAACCCTCCTGCTTATCACTTCCCTCATGTTCACCTGCTCTCCCCCCCAGACTTCCCACTCACCACCTATCCTGCTTCCTGACCCTCCTCGCTCGGTCCTTCCTTCCTCCATGTTGCTTATTTCTGTCCATCAGCCATCTGGTTCACTCTTTTCCTCCTGGACTCTCCTGCTCACTGACCCTCCATCTCATTCTCACTCATCTCTCGGAAACCAAATGCAGAACCAATGAGCCAAATGATAACAGTGGCAAGTCATGAAATGTATTCCAATCCACCAATTCAAAAATGCTTTCAAAAGCTGTTTTTACAATCCTCTAAAAGCACCAATCAAAAAGAGCGATTGTCGTATCAATAACAGAGGTTTTACCTCACTTCTCACCTTTTAATCTTATCCAAATAAACATTCAGGCATTGAAATAAACAGTTCAAATGAAATAAAACTCGTAAGTTCATAAAGATGTCAAAACAAACACTCCATTTCTGCTTGTAAAAACAGACCCCCTACTTAGCTAACATTAACTGTCCGTGTGGAGTTTGCACATTCTCCCCATGTTTGCGTGGGTTTCGCCCAAAAATCCAAGGATGTGCAGGTTAGGTGGATTGGCCATGCTAAATTGCCCCATAATTGGGAAAAATGAATTGGGTACTCTAAATTTTTTTTAAAAAGATCATGCCCCCTTGTTCTGGATTCCCCGCAATAGGATGTAATTCCTTTTTTTAAAGCCTGTCAAAACCTTTTATCATTAAAACACTTTGATTAGATCACCCCTCAGCATTCTAGACTCAGAGCAATGTAATCCAAGAGTATATAAACTGGTCACATGATTTAATGCTTTAATCGCTGATGTAATTTTGGCAAATCTGCGTTATGGCCCTTTCAAGGCCAATATATCCTTCAAGAGGCTTTGGGCGGGATTCCAGTCTCCGACGGCGAAATCGCGTTTGGCGATCAGCTGGAGAATCCATGATGGTGCCGAAATCGGGACCGGCTCTGCTTTTGTGATGCTCCGCCCCCTCCAAAACGGTGTACTCTAGGATTACGCCGCACACCATTGGGACGGCCTCAGGAGGCACCTGAGGCACTACCCTGATGCTCCGCCCCCGATGGGCCACGTTCCCGATGGCGTCGGTCGCATGTGGTATTTATTTTCGGGAAATCAGCGTGGCAGCCACGGACTAAGTCCAGCACCGCCACAGTCGGGGGTGGGGTGGGGGGGGGGAGAACTGATCCACGGGCGGGAAGGGGGGGGTCTTTGGCGGGGGCTGGGGGCACTGGTGGGGGGTAGTCCGGGGCGAGCCTGGCCAAAGGGGGCCACTATTTGGCAGACCGGGTCCGTGCGCGGCCGGCACCATGTTGCACGGCGGGGCCGCTGCAAGCCGCCACTGTGCGCTTGCGCGGCCACGGACCCCGCAATTCTCCAGCCGTATCCGCAGCTGGAGCCGAGAGCTCTATGCTGCGTGCCTGATAGCCCCCCACCAGATGGGGGATCAGTGGCCCTTTTGCAACTTTTCTTCGGTGGCAAAACACCATCATTCCCACGTCAGAACAAAGAACAACAAAGAACAAAGAAATGTACAGCACAGGAACAGGCCCTTCGGCCCTCCAAGCCCGTGCCGACCATGCTGCCCGACTAAACTACAATCTTCTACACTTCCTGGGTCCGTATCCTTCTATTCCCATCCTATTCATATATTTGTCAAGATGCCCCTTAAATGTCACTATCGTCCCTGCTTCCACTACCTCCTCCGGTAGCGAGTTCCAGGTACCCACTACCCTCTGCGTAAAAAACTTGCCTCGTACATCTACTCTAAACCTTGCCCCTCTCACCTTAAACCTATGCCCCCTAGTAATTGACCCCTCTACCCTGGGGAAAAGCCTCTGACTATCCACTCTGTCTATGCCCCTCATAAGCACCGGCATCAGCATCAGCACTTAGTCTCAGAATCGGAGTATCCAGCCCTTTGTGGCTGAAACTGAACATAGGACCCCAGATAGAGTCTAACCAATGGTCTATACAACTGAAATATCACTTTTACACTTTTAAAATGCAATGAAAGCCAATTATCCATTTGATGTATTGATTACTTGTAGTACCTGTGCATGAGCTTCAGTGATTTGTATACATGGATACCTAAATCCCTTTGTTCCTTCACAGCTCCTGGACTCTCACCATTACAAACATATTCCATTTTGTCTTTCTCGGTTCCAAAGTGGATGACCTCACTTTCCCACGTTGATATTGACTTTTGCAGTAGTGTGCAATGAGTGATAGCGAGTCAGCAATCCATTTTATATCTCCTGATTTATATTTCCATTGTCAGACGAGGGGGACATGAGTTTAAACTAGTGAAAGGAAGTTTTAGGACAACAACCAGGAGATGCTTCTTAAGATAAAACATGATTAATATAGGTACCAATACCAGGAGTCATTTAAAAACCATTTGGGTACAGCATTTGGATTTGATTTGTTGTCACGTGTACCGAGGTACAGTGAAACGTATTGGGCTGGATTCTCCGATTTTTAGGCTATGTCCTGACGCCGGCGTGGGAACAAAGGCGTTTTACGACAGAACATGCAGCGCAAAACGGCCACCGATCTTCTGTTTGGCTGGGGGCTAGCATGCAGGCAGCGTAGAGAACCCGCTCTAGCTGCCGATACGGCCAGAAAATTGCTGGGTCCGTGCCCGCGCATGCGCTCGGCGGCGGACTGCAGCGGCCGCGATGTGCAACATGGCGCCAGCCGCGCGCGGACACAGCCTGCCAAATAGTGCCCTCCCTTTGGCCGGCTGTGACCCCCAGACCACCCCCCAACAGTGCCCCAGCCCCTGCCAAGGCATCTCCTGCTCGTGGATCGGCCCTCCCCAGTCTGTGGTGGCGCTGGACTGAGTCCGCAGCCACCACGCCGAGTTCCCGACAAGTAATTCCATAAGAGACCCACGCCGACGGGAACTCGGCCAGTTGGGAGGAGGGCCTCAGGCAAAGTTCTGAGGCCGCCGATTTGCTGCTTTGAAGGGGGTGGAGCATCGTGAAAGCGGCGCCGCCCCTGATTTCAGCACAAACTTTGATTCTCCGGCCGATCGCCGAAAGTGATTCCGGCGTCAGTGACTGAAGAATCCCAGCCATTGCTCGGCGTACAGTCCAGATAGGTTGTTCCATACATGAAAAAACATGGGACATACAATAAATATACAATGCAAATACATAGACACAGACATTGGGTTAAGCTTACGGAGTGTAGTGCTACACAGTAGAGCAGATGTATGGAGAGATCAGTTCAGTCCATGAGGAGATAATTAAGAAGTCTGCTAACAGCGGGGACAAAGCTGGTTTTGAACCCGTTGGTGTGTGTTCTCAGACTTTTATATCTCCTGCCCCTTGGAAGAGGTTGGAAGAGAGAATAACCCGGGTGGGAGGGGTCTTTGATTATGCTGCCCGCTTTCCCAAAGCATTGGGAGAATGGTAGCATATTAAAGGGTTGATGAATTAAGATGGGCTGAATGGTCTTTCATAAGGAATCTATGGCTTTTGATAGGTGAGTCATTGCAGTTCAAGGTAGAATGTATTAACATGGAACATAGAACAGTTCAGCACAGTGTAGGCCATTCGGCCCACAATATTATGCCAACCACTTTATTATTGAATATAAATGTATTACAAAGGCACTAGTAGCATAATGACTATTTACATATACAATGTGCTTTCTCTACACTCCAAGGTAATCAATTTTGGCCGCCTACTGTATAGATTTCCAACTGCCCCTGAGAACTGTTACAACTTGGCCCTCCCTTTGAACCCTTTGATTGTTTGATTCTACGTATTTCTTGCACAATAATTTAATCACTATAATGCGGTATGTTCTTGTCTCAACATGTACTGATCCTGTAATTATGTTATCCAACCATTCTATTTATTGGTAGTAAGCAGTGCTTGCACTCAGTGAGCACGACTGTGTCAAATCCATCCTTATTTTGGCTTGCAAGACAGTTCTTGATCTCAAAGACCTAGCTAGCTCAGTTCCCATTTCAAAGCCAGCGCAGGCAGCACAGCATAGAACCTGATGAGATTTGGCTCAAATTATGCGGGGAGGGGGTGGCACTGTGGATTAGTAAACCAGAGACCCAAAGTAATTCAATCGGGGCCCAGGTTCAAATCCCACCACTGCAGATAATGAAATTTGAAGTCAATGAAAACCTGGAATTAAAAGTCTAATGATGACCATGGAACCATTGTCGATTGTCGTAAAAACCTACCTGGTTCACTAATATCCTTTAGGGAAAGGAAATCTGCTGTTCTTACCTGGGGCGTCATTCTCTGCCGGCGGGAGTCTCCGTTCTGCCGGTACCGGGGGGTTTCCCGACGGCGTGGGGCTGCCCCACAATGGGAAACCCCATTGACCGGCCGGTGTTACGGAGACTCCCGCCGGCCGGTCGGCGCAGAAATGTGGCGGGGTGGGTAGGAGAATTTCGCCCCAGGTCTGCGTACATGTGACTCCAGATCCACGGCAATGTGACTGGCTCCTAACTAGCCCCTCAAGGGCAATTAGGGATAGGCAACTAATGCTGAATAATTGCTGTCTAGCAGATTACACAGAACTTGCAGATACATACACCAAGGTTTTTATGCAGCTATGCAGTTTTTTTGCACTTTACTCTTTGGCAGTGTAGCCATCTGGGAAATGAAATGAAATGAAAATCACTTATTGTCACAAGTAGACTTCAAATGAAGTTACTGTGAAAAGCCCCGAGTCGCCACATTCCGGCGCCTGTTCGGGGAGGCTGGTACGGGAATTGAATCGGCTGCTGGCCTGCCTTGGTCTGCTTTAAAAGCCAGCGATTTAGCCCTGTGCTGCCACTTACAATAAGAAACATGGACGATCGCAAAGCATAAAGGGAAAAATGGACAGTGTAAAGTTCAGGCAGGCTCAGAGCCTGAATGTATATTTGTGAGCAAAGAATCCAGACAGTATCGAAACCCCCAACCGATTAGCATCTTGATGGCCCATCTCCGTAAGCCAAAAGACTGATACTTGAGCAACCGATAAAATCCCAGACATTTCGGCTCCACTCCCTGTACTCAGGAAGCGTAAACAACAGGGTCAATGACCGCTTAAGATACGCCCAGCCATCAAGGCATCCGCCCCTTTATTGGCTCAAATCGAACACAGTGATCAAGAATTACCCAATTAGTGGGGTCCAAACCGAAGGACCGCCCGAAAGAGCGCGGAAATCCCCAAGGATAAATAGAGAGACCACCTTGTGTTCGATCTCTCTTGGACCTTGCGCTCCGGCAATGTCTACCTCCATTTGCAGCACCACCAGAAGTCCAACGCCCGCTACCAGAGGGATCAGCCCAGCTGAGCAGCAGTTACTTCTCCAGAGCCGATAGATCCAGATTCGAGCAAAGGCCACAGTTCCTCTGACCTATGCTGGGTGCTTGAAGTTAAGTACAGGTTGTCATAGTTGATAGGTGAAGTGTAACTAGTAGTGTTTATGTTGCATGATTAATTGTGTGTGTAAATAAAGTACCCTTGATCTTGAACGAACTAACTGGTGTTTGGCTCTTTGACCGATATCCGGTTGAACCTTGTGGTGGTATCATTTGATACCTGGCCACTCTGAGCAATATAATATCGATATCAAAAGAAAGAAGGGCAACCTTATTGATTGCCAGATTTATAGCAGGCAAAAAAGCAACAGTTATTGGCGACATCTGACGGGATTTGACCCAGAAGTGACTGTATCACTCCGAGAGAACCCACAAAACATTTGCATTAGAAATTCAAATTGGCAAAGTAAAAGAAACCACAAGCGTAAGACCAGTATCGATCAAACCTCCAAGATTCGGAAGTGTGTAATTTACATGCGTACTAACAAGGGATATAAGGTAACCTCGATAGATTTTGTTGCGTGAAACTTTTGGGAGTTGCATAAACAGGAAAATAGCTTGAGCCGTACCCGTGTTTGCACCACCGCTTTATTCTCCCTTGTCCCAAATTCCCAGTAGAAACAGAGATAATCATAGAGATGGCAATGAAGGCAATGGAACGCCTTATGCACCCACAAGAACCCGAGGTCGCAGTGACCAATAGAGCAGAACAGTGTCCCATATGAGAAGAAGAAATTCGCTGAGTTTTGTGCGAATGAGGAAACAGGTCCTGGTAGCATAGGACAAACTGGTGGGATAACCTGACCGAGATTCACAAGAAGAATTTGAGTAGAGTTCATAAGCCGATAGCAATCGTGTCCTGCTCGGCACAATTGCGAGGCACAGAGGAGGTCGTGAGGATGCTCTGCAGACAGCTTGAGGAGGAGAGGAGTAGAGAGGGAAATGTTAGCGAGTGTGAAAGAGTAAATGAGAGTAAATCAGTTAGCGGCAAAGGACAAGGAGATGTCTGATGTCAAACGGGCACACCAATCTTGTCTCGCTCACCTAAGTAGCTTTCAGGTTCAATACGATAAGGCCTACCAGGACTCGCAACGTGCGGTGTTGGTAAGAGAGGAAACAGAAAACCAAGCAGAACAGTTGAGAAAACAACATGAGGATTTAAAGACAGCCCTACGAGCACTCCACAGTTCCACCATGGAACAGAGGCAGAGTTTGGTGGACCATGCCAAGTGCAGGCAGCAAATTGCAAGATTGCAATCACTGCTCTCAGTTCAGAACGGGTTCAGAAATGCCTTTGGCCCACAGTTAGATCAGGAAGATGGTCCCGATTGGCAGGAACTGAATGAAACCGCCCAACGATATGTGAATGAGACAGAAAGTCAGGATAGAGACCCCAGGCCCCAAAAAGTTCATTTGGGACACAGGAGGGTCCCGAACCACGTTAAACATCCCCATGATGTACCAGCGAGATATATGGCCCACTACGGACACCATCACCCTTAGTGGCTTTCCAGGGCACCTCCAGCAGGGACATATTACAGCCCCTGTGGCTATCCAGATCGGTAACATTAAAACTAAACACTCAGTCGTTTTGGTAGATTTACCCCAGACAACAGAACACATCTTGGGAATAGGTTTTATGAGCTCACACAACCTCTCATTCGACCCCGTAAATAAATGTGTGTGGAAAATGGCGAGAGCAGCACGAGCCCCCGCCATGCTTACAGTAGGAGACTACGAACACAGGATTAGCTCAGTGGAAGATTACTGGTTTGATCCACAAACCATTACCACAGCCAAAACAGTTAAACAAGTCTTGAAAAGACATAAAGCATCGTTTGCCCAGCACAAGCACGATTGCGGTAAGATTCCAGGAATGGTCAACATTACAGATCCCGATCCTAAGCCCCAGAAACAATACGGTTTTCCACAGAAAGCAGAAAAGGGAGAGATAGCTAAAGTAATCCAGTGTTTATTGGACCAAGGAGTAATTCAGCATGTAGCATCAACAAACAATACCCCGATTTGGCCCGTAAGAAAACCAGATGGTTCATGGCGACTGACCATCGATTATAGGGAATTAAACAAAGTGACTCCATTAGCAGCCCCCACCGTTGCCACGAGTCCCGAGACAATGTTAAAACAGGGACTTCAGTCAAAATGTTTCACGATATTGGACCTTAGCAATGGCTTTTGGTCCATTCCACTGGACAAAACTTGCCAGTACAAATTTGTGTTCACTTTCCAGGGACAGCAGTACACGTGGCATGCCTTCCACAAGGATTCCACAATTCCCCCACCATTTTTCACAGACAATTGGCGAACGGATTAGCAAAATCTTCCCGACCTGAATGCCTCGTTCAGTATGTGGACGACTTGCTCCTGCAGACTGACACCAAGGAAGAGCACATTTTGCTTCTTTCGGATGTATTAGGACTCCTCAAAGAAATTGGATGCAAAATTAACCCCCAAAAAGCCCAAATTCTCCAGGAAAAAGTCACTTATTTAGGTACGGTCATCACACATGGTAAGCGTGAGATAGAACAGAAATGGATAGATTCGATTGTAAAATTGCCCTTGCCCCAAAATGTTACAACACTCTGGTCATTTTTAGGACTGGTCGGTTACTGCAGGAACCACATAGACGGTTTTGCCACAAAAGCAGCCCCACTTTCCGAGCTCCTTAAGAAACAGACCCCATGGAAATGGCTTCCACAGCACACAGATGCCGTAGACACATTGAAACATGGCCTAAGCACAGCCCCCACTTAACAGGCCCCAGATCCACACTCCCCATACGCGATAGAGGTAGCGACCACCAACCGAACCCTTTCGGCCGTAATCCTACAGGAAAGGCACAATCGTTTAGGACCTGTAGCCTATGCCTCATGAGTTTTAGACCCCGTAGAGCAGGGATTTTCAGCCTGCAAAAGGTATTTGCTCGCAGTTTTTTGGGCTGTACAATACTTCACATACATATCAAGACTCAACCCCGTAACCATTTTGACCAAGCACACCTCGACACAGCTACTATTAGATGGTAGACTAAAAGACGGCACAGTAAGCCAAATTCGAGCAGCGCGCTGGACCCTACTCCTACAAGACGTGACATTACGGTAAAACGGACAAAGACACGTTTCTGGCCGACAATTTACACTATGCAGGAACCCCATATGAGTGCGAGATCATTGCACCCAAACACAGCACAGGCCCCTTTGTTCCAAAATCGGTGCCGACAAAGACAGGCATGTGACCACAGACGACCCAGCCCACAGCCAAAGCTCTAAAAATTAATGTAGATGGCGCCTCCACAGTTCTAGAGGGAGAAAGGATTACAGGATGTGGAATTTATGTAGAGAATGCGCAGGGACGCGCTTTAGAGGAAATCTCATTAAAATTGCCAGGACATCTAGGTTCGCAGGCAGCCGAGTTGGCAGCCATTGCTTACATTGTGCAGCACCCAGATTCGTTCCTGACCCCAGCAGACATATATTCAGACAGTTTGTATGTCTGAAACAGCTTGACAGAATTCCTGCTCCTGTGGGGATCTAGAGGATTTATATCCGCCGACGCAAAACCCCTACCCTCAGCGCCATTACTCAAACACATTCTCCAGACAGCGAAAGGTAGAAAATACGGAATCATAAAAGTTAGAAGCCATCATCGTTCCTCCCCACCCGGTAACGTGAAAGCAGGCTCACGACAGGGCCACTTTTCGCAACCCCCCGAGAGTGCCCCTGTACACACGGTCCAGGTCTCAGAGACCAATATTCAAGGTTTAGCTCAGGCACAAAAAGAAGATGATACGCTAAAGGAAATTTTAAAAGGAGACTCCCCAGCTCCCTATGATAAGTTTAAAGACACGTTAACGATCCATGAGGGAATCGTTTTAAAGGATGGACAGAAACCAGATTATTTGCCAATTCCATGACGGACACGGACACCAAGGGATAGAATCCACCCTTGCCCACCTCAGACCTCTCTGCTGATGGCCTGATTTAAAAACCGACGTAACCCATTACATTGAGAATTGTTTGAATTGCGCCCAGACCAACCCGGACAGATATGCAAAGAAAGGTCAGCTAAGACACACCCGCCCTGTTAATGGCCCATGGACAAACTTGCAGTTAGACTATATTGGTCCCCCCCCCACCCCCTGCAGAAATGGATTCAAATATGTGTTGGGTAGAAGCATTCCCTTCAAGAACAAACACAGCAAAAGCCATGGCAAAAATTCTAACTGAGCACATTTTCACTAGATGGGGACCAAGGTTCGCACTTCACAGGCAGAGTCATGAAAATGTCCTGACAATTTTTGACGTAAAACAGAAGTTTCACATTGCCTATCACCCGCAGTCCAGCGGCATTGTGGAACACATGAATCGAACCCTAAAGGCAACACTTAGGAAGATGGTACACCAGCATAATACGACATGGGACACAGTGCTCCCATTTGCACTGATGTTTATTAGAAACACGGTGTCGAGTTCGACAAGATACACCCCCCATACCCTCATGACCGGACAACCCATGAAGGGTACCGAGTATTTATTTGGACTTGAATTGGCCAGCCCTGCAGTCACCGCCCCTACCTACAAAAAAGCAGTCCAAAACATAATGGAGAATATTAAAGCAGCATGGCTCGCTGCAGCTGTTCGACTAGGCGCTAGAAGAAAGCAGAGTAAGGCCTGCTTTGATAAGACAGTACACCCGATAGAGTATACAGTCGGACAGCAAGTCATGATCTCCCTGTACAATCCTAGTTCTTTCCTCTCCCCTAAATTTGCAGGACCCTACTCAGTTTCCGATAAAGTATGCCCCTCAGTTTACAAGGTCACATATCCTAATGGAAAATCAGGATGGTTCCACATAAACCAGCTTAAGATTTATGGAACGCAGTGCAGCCACTCACACCACCTCTCATTGACAATGGCAGACAGCGAAGACCCGCCCCCACAGCAACCCAATCCAGCCCTCTGCCAACTAGGACAGCACGTCCACAGACATGACCTTGACTCCGCCCCCAGAATCCAATTTCACCCTCACACTTGATTCGACCGCTAGCAATAGCGACAGCAACAGCACAACGGATGCCCCTGATACTCCCGACCACTGGAAAAACAGACCAGGCCCCAGTCACTACAGCCCCAGTGACAACGACCACGATATGTTCAGGCCCTCAGGCACAATTTATTTGCCGTTACCAGAACCGGACCCACCACCCGACGATAGCGACACCCCCCTTGCCCCTACCGCCCTACAGAATGCGAAACAAGGGCACCGCAACAATTCTTATCGTCTGACAAGTTACGACGAGATGGCTCCCACATCGGCCCACGCCGCATTGGCACTGAAACTCCAGGCACGAGTTGGCACCTGGAAGATGGTGATGACTCCGAGTCTGACTTCCACCATGCTAACCCCTTTGAGACCCTTTTTGGAATGGATGATGAGAGAAAGGAACCAATTGAGATTTACGGTGTCCTACTCCCTGATGGAACCTGCCCGCTTTCTTCTTTAGTTTATTTTTTTTAATGTTGAATGTTCTCTCTCTTGAAATGAAATGAAATGAAATGAAAATCGCTTATTGTCACAAGTAGGCTTCAAATGAAGTTACTGTGAAAAGCCCCTAGTCGCCACATTCCGGCGCCTGTCGTAAAGAAACTGAAATGTATGTTCGAATGTTATAGGGCCCCCTTAGAATTTTTATAGATATGTATTGCATTAAGGAAAACTTAGGTAAATGTCTCGACCCATAGGACAGAGTAGGATAGAACCTGTCCTTCATTGAGGGTACCAGGCATATCAGAGAACAGGAGAAGATTCAGTTGAGGATCAAGAGGACGGACTGTAGCCATCTGGGATGGCCACTTACAACAAGAAACATGGACGGTCGCAAAGCAGAACGGGAAAAATGGACAACGTAAGGTTCAGGCAGGCTCAGAGCCTGAATGTATATTTGTGAGCGAAGAATCCAGACATATCGAAACCCCCAACCGGTTAGCATTTTGATGGCCCATCTCCGTAAGACAAAAGCCTGATACTTGAGCAACCGATAGAATCCCAGACATTTCAGCGCCACTCCCTGTACTCAGGAAGTGTAAACAACAGGGTAAATGACTGCTTAAGACACACCCGGCCATTAAGGCACCCGCCCCTAGACTTCCGATAAGCCGCACATTTCGGCAGCTCCTGCTATAACGGACTTTTGGGCTCTCCGGAGGCGCCCCAACGGAAATTTTTTGATTGAATCCCGTGTGGGAAGGTGAAGTAAGGTCCCCCCTTATGTCGTATGGCGGGGGTTAGCGGTGGAGCGATGGAGAAAGAGGCTTCGGAGCAGCGGCAAAAACGAGGGGGAAAAACCAAGATGGCGGAGGACGGAGATCGAGCAGCATAGGGGCCGGACCAGCAGGAGTTCCTCAGGTGCTGCGTGGTGGAGATTAAAAAGGAGGTGCTGGCGCCAATGCTGTTGGCGATCGAGGGGCTGAAGGAGACCCAGAAGGCCCAGGCGGTGGAGCTCCGTGAGGTGAGGGATAAAACTAATGAGAACGAGGACGAGATCCTGGGCGTGGCGGTAAAGATGGAGCCGCACGAGGCGGTGCACAAGAGGTGACCCGAGAGACTCGAGGTCCTGGAGAACAGGTCGAGGAGGAAGAATCTCCGGATTCTGGGTCTCCCCGAAGGAGTGGAGGGGGCTGATGCCGGGGCGTATGTGAGCACGATGCTCCATTCGCTGATGGGTGCGGAGGACTCTCCGAGCCCCCTGGAGCAAGAAGGGGCTCACCGGGTCCTGGCGAGGAGACCCAAGGCTGGCGAGCCGCCAAGGGCGATAGTGGCGAGGTTCTATCGCTTCGCGGACCAAGAGAGTGTCCTGAGATGGGCCAAGAAGGTGCGGAGCAGTAGATGGGAGAATGCGGTGATCCGAGTCTACCAGGACTGGAGTGCGGAGGTGGCAAAGAGGAGAGCGGGCTTCAACTGGGCCAAGGCGGTGCTGCATAAAAAAAGAGTGAGATTCGGAATGCTGCAGCCTGCGTGACTGTGGGTCACTTATCAGGACTGACACCACTATTTCGAAACGCCAGAAGAGGCTTGGACCTTTATCCAAATGGAAAAATTGGACTCGAACTGAGGGGCTGTGGTTGTGGGGGAGATGTTGACTGTATACAGGGTTGTAAATATGGGTAAAGAATGTTTCACGGGTGGGATGATGGATGGGGATGGGGGAAGAGTTATTTTTTCTTTTGATTAGATAGTGGGGAATGTGGGCGTCTGTGCTGGAGGGAGGTGAGACTCGGGAATGGGGGAACTGGGATTCGGCCACAACAGGAGCTGCGCCACAGGGGGCGGGGCTGGCTCAGGAAAGTGCGGGCTTTTTCCCGCGCTAGGGAGGGGGGGGATGGAGGAACGTAAGGAGGAGGAGAGATTCCCATACGGGAAGGCGGGGGAAGCCGGGGTCAGCAGAAGTCAGCTGACTCACGGAAGTAGTATGGGGGAGCAAAAGAGCTAGATGCGGATCTAGCGGGGAAGGGGGGAGGGAAGGGGTGGATAATAGGGTTGCTGCTGCACTGGCCGAGGGGCAACTGAAAATGGAAGAGGTGGTCGGGGCGGGGGTTCCCCGTCTGGGGGACTGGAGGGTGCGGGAGATGCGGGCACGGGACTGGCCTAAGATAGGTGATGGCTAGCGGGTTGGGGGGGGGGGGGTAGCCCCCCAATCCGGCTGATCACGTGGAATGTGAGAGGCCTAAATGGGCCGGTTAAGAGGGCCCGAGTGTTTGCGCACTTAAGGGGACTGAAGGCAGACGTGGTCATGCTTCAGGAGACACATCTGAAGGTGGCAGATCAGGTCAGGTTAAGGAAGGGATGGGTAGGACAGGTGTTCCATTCGGGGCTGGATGCGAAGAATAGAGGGGTGTCAATACTGGTGGGGAAGCGGGTGTCATTTGAGGCCAAGAACATAGTAGCGGACAATGGAGGCCGATACCTGATGGTGAGCGGTAGGTTGTAGGGGACGGGGGTAGTATTGGTAAATGTATACGCCCCGAACTGGGACGATGCTGGATTCATGAAACGGATGTTGGGGCGTATTCCGGACTTGGAGGTAGGGAGCTTGATAATGGGTGGGGATTTCAACACGTTGTTGGACCCAGTATTAGATCGTTCCAGATCTAGGACGGGGAAGAGGCCGGTTGCGGCTAAGGTGCTCAGGGGGTTTATGGATCAGATGGGGGGAGGAGATCTGTGGAGATTTGCCAGGCCTTTGGCCAGAGAATTTTCTTTTTTCTCCCATGTACATAAGGCCTACTCCCGGATAGATTGTTTTGTTCTGGGCAGGGCATTGATCCGAAAGTGGAGGGAACGGAGTATTCGGCCATAGTCATTTCAGACCACGCCCCCCATTGGGTGGAGGTAGAGCTTGGGGAGGAGAGGGACCAACGCCCGTTGTGGCGATTGGATGTGGGACTGCTGGCAGACGAGGAAGTGTGTGGGAGGGTGCGGGGGTGCATCGAAAGGTATCTGGAGGCCAACGACAATGGGGAGGTGCAGGTGGGAGTAGTATGGGGGGTGCTGAAGGCGGTGGTCAGGGGAGAGTTAATCTCCATCAGGGCTCATAGGGAGAAGAGAGAGGGCAGGGAAAGGGAGAGGTTAGTGGGGGAGATTTTAAGGGTGGACAGGAGATATGCAGAGGCTCCTGATGAGGGACTACTCAGGGAGAGACAAAGTCTCCAGACGGAGTTCGACCTGTTGACTACGGGGAAGGCAGAGGCACAGTGGAGAAAGGCACAGGGGGCGATGTATGAGTAGGGGGAGAAGGCGAGCCGGATGCTGGCACATCAGCTCCGTAAGAGGATGGCAGCGAGGGAAATAGGTGGAGTCAAGGATGGCAGGGGAACTACGGTGCGGATGGCGGTGAAAGTGAATGAGGCATTCAAGGCCTTTTACGAGGAGCTGTATAGGTCCCAGCCCCCAGGGGGAAAAGAGGGGATGCGACGATTCTTGGACCAACTGAGGTTCCCGAGGGTGGAGGAGCAGGAGGTGGCTGGTTTGGGGTCGCCAATTGGAGTGGAGGAGCTGGTTAAAGGACTGGGGAGCATGCAGGCAGGGAAGGCCCCGGGGCCGGATGGGTTCCTGGTGGAATTCTATAGGAAGTATGTAGACCTGTTAGCCCCGTTGCTGGTAAGGGCCTTCAATGAAGAAAGGGAGGGGGGGACCCTGCCCCCGACAATGTCGGAGGCGACGATCTCTTTGATCCTGAAGCGGGATAAGGACCCACTGCAATGCGGGTCATATAGACCGATCTCGCTCCTCAACATAGATGCTAAGTTGCTGGCAAAAATGTTGGCTACGAGGATTGAGGACTGTGTCCCGGGGGTGATTCACGAAGACCAGACGGGATTCGTAAAGGGTAGGCAGCTAAATACCAATGTGCGAAGGCTCCTAAATGTGATAATGATGCCATCGGTGGAGGGAGAGGCGGAGAAGGCCTTTGACCGAGTAGAGTGGGAATATCTCTGGGAAGTGTTGCGGAGTTTTGGGTTTGGAGAGGGGTTTATCAGTTGGATAAACTCCTATATAGAGCCCCGGTGACGAGTGTAGTTACGAATCGGCGGAGGTCGGACTATTTTCGGCTGTATCGAGGGACGAGGCAGGGGTGCCCCCTGTCCCCCTTGTTGTTTGCACTAGCAATTGAACCTTTGGCCATGGCATTAAGGGAGTCTGGGAAATGGAGGGGGGTGGTCCGAGGGGGAGAGGAGCATCGAGTGTCGCTGTCTGCAGACGACCTGTTGCTGTATGTGGCGGACCCAGTGGAGGGGATGGTGGAGGTCATGCAGATCCTAAGGGAGTTTGGGGACTTCTCGGACTATAAGCTCAATGTAGGGAAGAGCAAGCTCTTTGTGGTGCATCCGGGGGATCAGGGAAGAGGAATAGACGACCTACCGCTGAGGAAGGCGGTTAGGAGCTTTCGATACTTGGGGATGCAGGTAGCTAGGAGCTGGGGGGCCCTGCACAAACATAACTTGATGAGGCTGGTGGAGCAGATGGAGGGGGACTTTAAACGGTGGGACATGTTGCCACCCTCGCTAGCGGGCAGGGTACAGTCGATTAAAATGGTGGTCCTTCTGAGGTTTCTTTTTGTATTTCAATGCCTTCCAGTTGTGATCACCAAGGCCTTTTTTAAGAGGGTAGGCAGGAGCATTATGGGCTTTGTGTGGGCGAATAAGACCCCGCGGGTAAGGAGGGGGTTCCTGGAGTGAAGTAGGGATAGAGGTGGGCTGGCGTTGCCGAAGCTGGGTGGCTACTATTGGGCAGCCAACGTGGCGATGATCCATAAGTGGGTGCTGGAGGGAGAGGGGGTGGCATGGAAGAGGTTGGAGATGGCGTCCTGCAAAGGAACGAGCCTGGGGGCGCTGGTGGCGGCACCGCTGCCGCTCTCACCGACAAGGTACACCACGAGCCCGGTGGTGGCAGCAACGTTAAAGATCTGGGGGCAGTGGAGACGGCACAGGGGTGTGATGGGAGCCTCGGTGTGGTCCCCGATCAGAGACAACCATCGGTTTGTCCCGGGAAGGATGGACGGGGGGTTTCAGAGCTGGCATAGGGCAGGGATTAAAAGAATGGGGGACCTGTTCATTGATGGGACGTTTGCGAGCATAGGGGCGCTGGAGGAGAAGTTTGGGCTACCCCCGGGGAACGCTTTCAGGTACATGCAAGTAAGGGTATTTGTGAGGCGGCAGGTGAGGGAATTCCCGCTGCTCCCGGCACAGGGGATTCAAGACAGGGTGATTTTGGGCGTATGGGTCGGAGAGGGCAAGGTGTCAGCGATATACCAGGAGATGAAAGAAGAGGGGGAGGCTTTGGTAGAGGAGCTGAAGGGTAAATGGGAAGAGGAGCTGGGGGAGGAGATTGAGGAGGGTCTATGGGCTGATGCCCTAAGTAGGGTTAGTTCCTCTTCCTCGTGTGCCAGGCTCAGCCTCATACAGTTTAAGGTAGTTCACAGAGCGCACATGACGGGGGCGAGGCTGAGTAGGTTCTTTGGGGTGGAGGACAGATGTGGGAGGTGCTCAGGAAGCCCGGCGAACCATGTCCGTATGTTTTGGTCATGCCCGGCACTGGAGGGGTTCTGGAGGGGAGTTGCGAGAACAGTATCTAAGGTGGTGAAAGTCCAGGTCAAGCCAAGCTGGGGGCTAGCACTATTTGGAGTAGCGGATGAGCCGCGAGTGCAGGAGGCGAAAGAAGCCGGTATTCTGGCCTTTGCGTCCCTAGTAGCCCGGCGAAGGATCTTGTTAATGTGGAAAGGGGCGAAGCCCCCCAGTGTGGAAGCCTGGATAAATGATGTGGCAGGGTTTATCAAGTTGGAGAGGATAAAGTTTGCCTTGAGAGGGTCTGCGCAGGGGTTCTACAGGCGGTGGCAACCGTTCCTAGACTATCTCACGGAGCATTAGATGAAGGTCGGACAGCAGCAGCATCCCAGGGGGGGAGGAGGGGGAGAGGGGGGGGATATCTTTCTTGGGGGTGGGGGGGGGGGGGGAGGAGGAGGGAGGGCGAAGGTTTTTTTTTCTGGGGGGCATTTGAGCAAGAAAATACATGAATGATCCGGAAAACTGAAATGTACGGGTGGAATCCAATGTACAAAGTTCTGTATCGTATTGACTTGCCATGTTCATGTCTTGCTATGCGAGCTTTCTTTCTTTTGTGTTACGGGGGGGGGGGGGGGGGTTTGTTTGTAAGGTTGAAAATTTTGTTTAAAAATTCTTAATAAACATATTTTTTTTAAAAAGGCACCCGCCCTTTATTGGCTCAAATCGAACACAGTGATCAAGAATTACCCAATTTGTGGGGTCCAAAATGAAGGACCGCCCGAAAGAGCGCGGAAATCCCCAAGGATAAAGAGAGAGACCACCATGCATTCGATCTCTCTTGGGCCTGGCGCTCCGGCAACGTCTACCTCCATTTGCAGAAGCAAGTTCAAGTTCAACGCCCGCTATCAGATGAGCCCAGCTGAGCAGCAGTGACTTCTCCAGACCCGATAGATCCAGATCTGAGCAAAGGCCACTGTTCCTCTGACCTAAGCCGGGTGCCTGAAGTTAAGTACAGGTTGTCATAGTTGATAGGTGTAGTTTAACTAGTAGTATCTATGTTGCATGTTTAATTGTGTGTGTAAATAAAGTCCCCTTGATCTCGAACTAACTAACTGGTGTTTGGCTCTTTGATCGATATCCGGTTGAACCTTGTGGTGGTATCATTTGATACCTGGTGACTCTGAGCAATATAATATCGATATCCAAAGAAAGAAGGGCAACCTCACTGACTGCCATATTTATTGCAGGGAAAAAAGGCAACAACAGGGCAGGACATTCTTGATCAGAAAGCTAAAGT
This sequence comes from Scyliorhinus torazame, assembly GCF_047496885.1. Classification (NCBI taxonomy): domain Eukaryota; kingdom Metazoa; phylum Chordata; class Chondrichthyes; order Carcharhiniformes; family Scyliorhinidae; genus Scyliorhinus; species Scyliorhinus torazame. The sequence goes on from NC_092708.1 coordinate 308,729,185, forward strand.
CATGTGGGAAATGACAGAAGAGGAAAATGTCTAATTTGGTTAGACCAAGTCTTGTTACATATGGGAATTGAGTGAATTAGTAAAGATAGTGGGCTGTTTGTTGGTCTGCCATGGGATTGTGCTCCCTTCATAAAGGGACGTAATGCATCCTTGGGTTTTCCATCTGATTGGTAAATGTGCCACATATTATTTTTCCATGTTTTATGAGGAGTTGTTGGCCGGTGCCCAACTTCAGAGTTGGCATTGGCACATCTAGCTGTTTGGAGTGAAAGATGGATGAGGCGCACAATTCCTGAATTCAGTTACTTACGTTAACACCCCGTGGTGGAAAATATCAGTCTTTAACACCAATAGTCGTTGTCATCCTGTTTCCTAGCTTATGTTAACGGTCGAGGGTTCCAGGCTTCAATTGTTAACTTCCCTTTAATGTCAGGTCCATTATTTGCTTCTGCGCAAACTGACACAAAGTAATTCACAGAATCACAGAATCAGTACAGCACAGAAGCAGGCCATTTTGTCCATTGTCTCTGCACCGGCTCTCCAAATGAGTAACATGACTTAGTGCCTTTTCCCTTGTTTATCTGCACACTGTTTCTCTTCAAATAACCATCTACTACCCACTTGAATGCCTCGATTGAACCTGCCTCCGCCACACTTCCAAGCAGTGCATTCCAGACCTGAACCATTTGTGGGAAATCATTTTCTCTCACATCACATTTGCTTGTTTTGAAAATCACTTTAAATCTGTGCCCCTTCCTCCTCGATCCTTTTACGAGCGTGAACAGCTTTTCCCTATCTATTCCTTCCAGCCCCCTAATGATTTTGAACATCTCTATCAAATCTTCTCTTGGCCTTCTTCTTTCCAAGAAGAGCAGTCACAATCTCTCCGATCTATCCTCATAACTGAAGTTTCTCACCCATGGAACCTTTCTTATAAACCTCTTCTGCACTCTCTCCAATGCGTTCACATCCTTCCTATAGTGTGGCACCCAGAACAGTACACAATATTCTAGCTGATGTCTAACTAGCGTTTTATATAAGTTCAGCATACCCTCCTTACTCTTGTACACTATGCCCCTATTCTTTATGTGTACTGGCTCTAGTAAAGCTCAGGGTACTCCATGCTTTATTAACTGCTCTGTCCACCTGGCCTACCACCTTCAATGATTTATGTACGTATATACCTTGGTCCCTCTGCTCCTGCATCCCCTTAAGACCTTTACCACTTATTTTATAGTATCTTCCCATTTTCTTCCTACCAAAATACATCACCTCACACTTCATTGCATTGAACTTTATCTGCCTACTCCACCAAATTTTCTATGTCCTTTTGAAGTTCTACATTGTCCTGTTCACAGTTTACAATATTTCAAAGTTTTGTATAATCTGCAAACTTTGATATTGCCCACTGCACACCAGGATCTAGATCATCAATATATATCAGGAAGGGTCCCAATACTGCCCTGTGGAACACCACTATGAACCTCCCTCCAGCCTGCAAAATATCCATTGATCATTACTCTCTGCTTCCTATTATTCAGCCAATTTTGGATCCACATCAACAGCATAATCCTCATCAAAACACCAGCAAGTTGGTTAAACACAATTTCCTCTTCAGAAATCCATTCTGGCTCTCCATAATCAATCCACATTTTTCTATGTTACTTTTAATTCTATCTTGAATAATTGCTTTTAGAAGCTTGTCCACCACTGATGTTAAACTGACTGGTCTGTAATTGCTGGAGCTGGTCTTAAAATCTCTTTTGAAGAATGGTGTACTATTTGCAACTCTCCAGTCCCCAGCACCACCCCTGAGAGACAACTGGGAGATTATGGTCTGCACCCCTGCAATTTCCACTCTCACTTCCTTCAATATCCTTGGAAGCATCTCATCCGGTCCCGGTGCCTTGTCAAATTTAAGTACCGACAGTCTACTCAAGATTTCCTCAGCGTCAATTTTTAAGCCTTCCAGGACACAGTTTCCTCATTTGTCACTATGTCCTGGATAACATCTAGCTCCTTGGAAAAGACGGATGTAGAGTATTCATTTAATACCTCAGACATGCCCTCAGCCTCCATGTGTAAATTCCCTTTTTGGTACCTAATCAGCCTCACTCCTCCTTTTGCCATCCTTTTACTATTTATATGTCTATAGATGACTTTGGGGTTCCCCTACATGTTAAGTACCTGTCTTTTCTCATAATCTCTCTTTGCTTCTCTAATGTGCTTTTTCACCTCCCCTCTGAACCTTCTGTATTACTCTTGGTTCTCATCCATATTTTGTACCTTAGATCTGCTTAAGCACACTTTCATTTTTGTAATATCCCCTGCGGGACCTATGGGTTGGGAATGATTATCTTCCCTATGCTTCTCGTGGAGTACGAGCTCCCCCACTGAGGGGCGGTGGAACTCCAGCTATGTATAAAAGGTCAGCCATTAAGGCACCGACTGTCAAGAGACCTGGTAGGGATCTACCGGGAGTTGTATTTAATGTAACTGTAAATAAACCATTTCTTTATTCTTACTCGGTGTAGACACCCCCCCCCCAACCCCCCCCCTCCCCCCCCCCCCCAAGCCCGTGCCCTTATTAAACTGGCAACGAGGATTAAACTGGTTTGCTTTCCAGATTTGGACATGAAACAGAGACTTTGGCTCAGATGTGCTCCATCTGTCAAGAGCACCAGAGGCTCCCACGGCAGCACCCCTACACCCTTGGGAGTGGACGGAGTGCCCTAGGGCTCAGGTGCACACTGATTTCGCTGGTCCATTCCTGGGTTCGATGTTCTTTGTCCTGGTGGACGCCCACTCCAAGTGGCTGGAGGTCCACATGACGGCAATAATTACCTCCCACGCGACTGTTAAGCGATTGCACATTTATTTTTTGACCCATGGAATCCCGGACATGTGCGTAACAAATAACTGGGCCTCTTTCACGAGTGCAGAATTAGTCGCTTACATGAAGGGCATCGAGATTCAGCATGACCGCACTGCCCCATACTATCCAACATCAAATAGCTTGACAAAGAGGGCCGTGCATACGGTTAAGTGGGGGCTAAAGAAGCAGACTTCGGACTCGATGGACACCCGGCTGGCATGTTTTTGTTCTCGTACAGGACCACGCCGCATGCAGTAACTGGGTTGGCCCCTGCTGAGATGCTTATGGGGCGTCGGCTTCATACCCAACTTAGTTTACTTCTCCCAAACATCAGCGCAAAGGGACATCATAACCAGAAGTTGTAAGGGCATTGTGCAGTTTGATGTCGACCTCTCCGACACTTCGCATTTCACAACGCAGTGTTCATTCGTAACTTCACTGACGGTGCTCGCTGGCTCTTTGGGAATGGTGTCCGTCAAATGGAACCAGTCTCTCAGCAAATTCAGATCCTCGCGACGGTTGGTCCTTCATGAGATTCATCGGAAAAATCTTGGATCCTCCAACTCCATTGCCGAACCAGCTTGCTGTGATGCCTCCAGTCTGTGTCATCGGTGACATGCCAAAAGTGGATATGGATTCGCAGATGTCTGAGGTCTCCCATGCAGATTCGTCAGTTCAGCCACCTCCTACTGATCATCCGCGATGGCGTTTCTGCTGAGACGACGTTCCTCTTCGACGTATACATCGCCTGATTCAGCACTTTGGGGACTCAACGTTTCACTGGAGCTGAAGAGGGTTTGCGTTCTTCACCTGCTGCGCTTTCTCCTCCTTGTCGGCCATCAAGGGTGCATCGGACTTTGGGAGGAAGGAATGTCATATTCCATATGGGACTTACGGGGTGGGAATGATTAAATTGCCTTAGTTCTTGTGAAGTGCGAGCTCCCCCACTGTGGGGTGGGAAACTCCTTTTAGCTCTGTATAACAGGTTGGCTAGTAAGGCACCAACCGTGGAGAGCCCTGGTAGGGATATATCGGGCATTGTACATAACGTAACCAAAGTTCTTTATTCTTACTTGGTGTGGATTCCCTGGGTTGGATGAACAGCCGGAGAATCCAAGTTCCTCCCAATCGGGGCGGCGCAGCTTTCGTGATGCTCTGCCCCCTCCAAAGTGACGTACTCTAGGACTGTGCCACGCCACGTATCGACGGCCTCAGGACATTGCCTGAGGCCTGCCCCCCGATGCTCTGCCCCCGACCGGCCGAGTTCCCAATGGCGTGGGTATCGTGTGGTCTCACCCTCAGGAACTCGACCTGGTGGCTGTGGACTCAGTCCTGCACCGCCACAGTTGGGGGAGGGCCGATGCGCGAGCGGGGGGGGTGGGGGGGGGGTGGGGGACATTATTCGGGGCTGGGGGCACTGTGGTGGGGTGGTCCGGGGCAAGCGAGCCAGCCGAAGCCGAAGGGGGGGGACTATTTTGCAGTTTGCAGTCCGGGTCCGTGAGCGGCGGCCGCCGTGCGCATGCACGGCCAAAGACCCGGCAAGAGCTGGATGCTCTACACTGCCGTCCTGCTCGCCCCCAGCAAAACGGGGATCGGTGGCCATTTTGCACTAGTTTTCCTGGCGTAAAGCGCCACCGTTCCCACACCGGCGTGGGGACATAGCCCCAGAATCAGAGAATCCAGCCGCCTGTGTCCTTATTAAAATGTGGTTCTTATCATTTTGCTGTCCATAGTTGTAAAACTCATTTTTCTATCCTGCACTTTGTTCTGTGTGTGTTTGCGCAGTGGTGGGGAAATCACAACTCTCCTGGGATTTGAATGTGAAATATTCTAACCTTCTGAGTTAATCATAACGTGGGTTTTCTGTGGGTTACTAGTAAATTGAATCACCCAAACTGTGGGTTTGGGAAAACACACCACTGCAGCACATTTTCAAATAATTCAAAACACCTTCTACTTACCGACTGATGGTGAGAGGTAATAAGTGCTGTTTGCCTGTCTCTCTCCTGTCTGTAACAATCATCTTCCACTCCTTTTGTTGGCCATAGCTGTTTTATTTGATAAGTAGAGTTCATTCCCCGTAGGAGTATATACTGATCCTACATTTAGCTAAATTTGTTTTTGAACATTTCCCACTATAGTTCAATCAATAATTTCAAGCAGTTTGCTCTCATCTGTCTCATCCTGTTAAAGTTAACTGTACCAAAATATAGAATTTTAGTAATTGTGTTAATTTTCTCCTTTTTAAACCAAACATTGAATTCGATCCTGTTGTGGTCGATAAATGTTCCTTTTTTATTAGATTATTAACTATGCAAGTGCAAAATTCTACAGATGCTTAAAACCTGGAATCAAAAACGAGAGGCACTCAGCATGCCTGGCTGCCACTGTGGAGAGAGAATCAGAGTTAACAGTCCACTAACGTTTCATCAGAAGTGGACAAGGTTGGAGATGTAGCATGTTTTGAGCAAGTAAAGATGCAGGTAAGTGGTATGGGGTGGGGGGAGAACCAAAGAGAAGTTGGGCGGGATTCTCCGCCGGTGGGATACTCCGTTCTGCTGGCAGGGCACACACACCCATGGGTTTCCTGGTGGATTGCGTGGGGTGGCCACAATGGGAAATCCCATTGGAAGGTGGCGGAACGGAGAATCCCGCTGCCGGCGACGGTGCGCCGCCCAGGAAAACGCGGCTGGCGGGCCGGAGAATCCCACCCAAGATTTGTGATTGGGTGGAAGGCAGGAGAGAGTAAATAACATATCCATACTGCAATTCTGCATAAAATAACAAACAGAAATGGCCAAAGTTGCTTCAAAGAAAGTGAATTGTTGCTAAACTCTATATTAAATAACTTATGTTTGTACATTAATTTCTTTGGGATAAAAATATCTATAGAAGTAAGAGAGACAATGGGTGGGGAGGAGGCGGGGATTTTACACCTCTGTTTTTGGCGGGCAGGAAGGCTGGAATGGGTGGAGAATCTAACAGGAGTCCCAAAATGACTTTTACGCGTGCAGGATTTCACGTTGAGATTGTCCCTGCCTCTTGCCACTGATCTCATGGGATTTCTACTATGAAAGATCGGGAGCCCCATTGGCAACCGGTTAGCGGGCTTCCCAGCCACATTAGCTCCCCATGTAGCAAACCTCCCCCCGCCCACCATGCATAGGGCTGGTTTAGCACAGAGTGCTAAACAGTCGACTTATAATGCAGAACAATGCCAGCAGCGTGGGTTCAATTCCGATACCGGCCTCTCCGAACAGGCGGCGGAATGTGGTGACTAGGGGCTTTTCACAGTAACTTCATTGAAGCCTACTTGTGACAATAAGCTATTATTATTATATATGTGACATTTATAAAGGTCTTGACAAGTAGAGATATGGCAAACAGGAGCTGCCAAGGGAGCACAGTTGAGTACAGCCCCCAGTGGGGAGAGGGTCATGACAGGCTGTACCCTAGCAGTGCTTAGAAGGCAGTGCCCAGGTAATGGTGGGGGTTGGTGGGGGGTGCGGAATATCCATTGGTGATGTTCAAGGTTGAGGGGCATGTTCCCTGTGAGAGAGGGAGATTCCCTGCCTGTTTGGGGAGGATTCCGTGTGTGTGGGGGGTGATTTCCATGTACATTATTGGAGGTGATTCCGTGGTGAGGGGAGGAGGTCCATTGGGGGATAGTCTACAGGATGTTTCTGCTTTTATTTCTTTTCACTAGGAATCGAGGTTTCTGGCAGGGCTCGCTCTTCAGCAAGATATTGTGGGACCCACCCATTTCCTTTTAGTTTCTATGTTTAAAAATACAGAGGGGAAACCTGGCAAGGCAACTGACGAGCTACCTTCCCTTTTCCTGCCTGAAACAACACTTTTTTAAAATTCCACCCGTTCTAAAATAGGGGGTAAATATGAAGGATGTGAATGCATTGGAAACAGTGCAGAAGAATGGTTCTCGGGATAAGGAACTTCAGTTCTTGAGGTGAGATAAGAGAGGTTGGCACTGAGGTGTTGGGTGCTCTGTGGTACAGACGAACCAACACGGTTGCGATTGGTACAACGTAGTTTTATTCCATCTAACTATTTATACATCAGACTTGGTACTCAGCATGTTGTAACTGTGTGAGTGTCTTGCTATGAGGTCCTGGCCCTGTGCTGTCTCCAGGTGGACTGCCCAGGAAGTGTTGTGTTTCTTGTCTTATACTGTGTCTGCTCTTGTCTGTGATTGGCTGTCGTGTTATGTGTGCTAATTGGTCCGTTGGTCTGTCTATCATGATGTATGTGTTATGATGTATGTTTGAATATCATGACAGGGACTGTTCCACTTGGGGAGAAGGTGAGGAGGAGGTTTGATAGACGTGTTCAAAATCATGAAGGTGAATTTTAAGTGTTTGCAAAAGAAGCAGATGTGATACGAGAAAAATCTTCTTCACACAGTGAGCGATTGGGTCTGGAAAGCACTGCCTGGAAGTTTGGTGGAGGCAGGTTTAATCGAGGCACTCAAGAGGGCATTAGATGATCACTTGAACAGTAACAATCTGCAGAGGTATAGGAAAAGGACCGGGAAATGGCACCAAGTCATGATGTTCGTTTGGAGAGTTAGTGCAGACTTGATGGGATAAATGGCTTCCTTCTGCACCGTAACAATTCTGTGATTCTGTAAACACCCAGAAACCACCGAGATCACACCTGTCTTCCACGCTACAGGACTTCTCCCCAACACCCCCGTTGCATTCCCCAACATTTCCCTGGCTCTGTATTTCCCTACAACATGCTGCATCTATTTTTTTTTCGTTCCAACAAAAGGTGATTGACCTGAAATATTAAATTATTTCCCTCATCACCGAGGCACTGTAGCCCGCTGAGTGTGTTAAACATTTTCTGAGTTTGACTCATTATGCAATAGGTCAGCTAGTAAGGCTCGACCTCAAGCTGATTCAGGAATATAATGCTCCAAAAGTCTGAATGCACCAAGGAAATTCACTACCTTCCTTACTTGAGCTGCTGTGCTCTTCCCAATCTTTATGAGTTTAAAAGTCACCTGTTCAAACAGGCTTGTCAAAACTATTCTCTTGAGGAGCCACGTTTCCATTTTTGTCGTCACTCAAGGGGCCGATGACCAAATTTCAGAAAATAAAGTTTGGCACAACAGTAAGTGGAAATTCATGAAATGGTTGTGATATTAAGAAAGGAAACAACTTGTTGAATAAAAATAAAGCAATGTCAAAGCAATAAACAAATAAAAATGCCCAGAGTACGAGAGGGTTTCAGTGTGTGTGCCAAGCCCACTCCCAGTCTCAGGGCTCTCACTCACTCATCCTCACCCAATGTGTAAGTAAGGCACATTCCCATTTTCATTCCCTCATGCCTTCCCTCCCTCACTCCCACAGTCCCCAACTCCCACACATATATATACACACAGACTCACTCAGTCCCAGACACACAGACTCACTCACTCCAGACACAGACTTACTCACTCCGGACACAGACTCACTCACTCCAGACACAGACTCACTCACTCCAGACACAGACTTACTCACTTCAGACACAGACTCACTCACTCCAGACACAGACTTACTCACTCCAGACTCACTCACTCCAGATACAGACTCACTCACTCCAGACACAGACTTACTCACTCCAGACACAGACTCACTCACTCCAGACACAGACTCACTCCCAGACAAAGACTCACTCACTCCCAAACACAGACTCACTCCCAGACAAAGACTCATTCACTCCCAGACACAGACTTACTCACTCCAGACACAGGCTCACTCACTCCAGACACAGACTCACTCCCAGACACAGACTCACTCACTGACAGACACACACAGAAGAACTCCACTTTGCCATAAACATTCTCACCCCAAAATTAATCCAGAAGAAGACTGTTCAACCCCTTAGGGCTGATACATGTTTTGAAGAGACTGAGTGGATTTGGTTTGTAGTGGATACACTCAGCTGCATACAATAAAAATTATTGAATAATCAGACATTAAATTGGATCAGATTTGAAGAGTATATAGAACAAGGAATTTCCACTTCAGGTTTGAATAGTTGTTTAATATGGTTATTGATGAAAGGCGAGGGAAGTGAAGTGTATACATTATCAATATAAAAATCATGGCTGGATTCTCTGCCCCACCGCGCCACTTTTCTGCCTCGACCCGCCAGCGGGATTCTCCGTTATGCCGCCCGGTCAATGGGGTTTCGCATTGTGGGGCAGTGCCATGCCGTCGGGAAACCCCCGGGCGCCGGCAAAACGGAGAAGCTCGCCGGCGGAGAATCCCGCCCAATACCCTCAATCTGAATGAGTTGCACAGAAGATAATTGGACTCACAAAATAGTCATACAAAGAAGCTGAATAAATTTGAAATCTGTTAAATTTAAATTAAATCAAAAGTAGTGTTATCAAGCTGTGGTCAGCAATGGAATGGACACATTAAGGACACATCATATGCAGGGTGAGGCTGCAGAGCCCATTGGATTGAATGACACAGGTATGTCTTACTCCAGGACTTCAGCACAAAAACCGGGACAGGCACTCCAGTACTGTTGGAGGTTTTGTCTTTTTGATGACTCATTAAACTGTGGCCCGATCTGCTTCCTCTGGTGGATGTAAAAGTGCCCATGGCAATATTTTGTAGAAGAGCAGGGGGGCTATCTCTACTGTCCTGGCCAATATGTACCCCTCATTCAGCATCACCCATTAGGTGGAATTTTCTCATTTTTTGACTGAACGTCAACTCAAGTGGGAAAAGCAGGGAACCTGCCGGCTCAGCTGATGGCTTTTCCCGCCATATTTTTTGACCCTTAGGCAGAAAGAAAACCAAGGAGGTGGGTCCAATGACATCACACTGGCGGCGAGGGCTCTCAATGAGCCCAGCCCGCCAGCAAACTCGCCCCGATATCAGAAATATATAAATAGAATGAGGGAATCCCTCCTAATCCATGGATCCAGAAACCCCCACCTCCCCAGCTGGTACTGGCAGGGTTCTGCCCGGCAAAGACCCTTTCCCCCTTGAGGGCTGTACTTACCTGTGCGCCCCCCACGGCCTCTGTTCACCAGCGCCCCATTTTTGAAAAAACAAATGTAAATGCATGTTCTCCCAAGTGTGCGTGGGTTTCCTCCGGGTGCTCCGGTTTCCTCCCACAGTCCAAAGATGTGCAGGTTAGGTGGATTGGCTATGCTAAATTGCCTCTTAGTATCCAAAAAGTTAGGTGGGGCTACTGGGTTACGGGGTTAGTGTGGAGTCGTGGGCTTAAGTAGCGTGCTCCTTCCAAGAGCTGGTGCAGACTCGATGGGCCGAATGGCCTCCTTCTGCACTATAAATTCTATGTTCTATGTTCTAGTCTCTGCCGATGGCGTATTTAAATCTGGAACCCGACTCTCCAAATGAAATGCCCAGAAGAGCACACCAATTGTCATCCTACCTTCGGGCTTCCTAACTAAGTGGTGAGGATTGTCGGATGACTTGTCCATTCAGTCAAAGGAAAGGTTTATAATTAAAGAGACCACAGCTGAGCAAGAAAAGTTAACCAGCCCTTGGATTTCTAAGGCTGCAGCAACCACAGGAATGGGGCGGAGACTGGGATGGCTGCCCTCGGGGCCCCTGACTCTTACACGGAGGTATTGCTGTGGGATCTGAGGGGTTGCAGCGAGATCAACTCGACCAGGGATGTTAAAAATTGTACAAACTCCCAAACCAAGCAGACATGAATGCAAGTGACCAATGGAGTCAGCGACAAAAGTGTGGATGCATCAGTACCCTGAGAATCTGAGACCTCAGAACATAACACTTTCAGCTGCCAAACCCCACACTCTGACTTTCCTAGCATTCTCCTGCACAGCACTCAGACAACACATCTAGCAGCTCCACTCATTCCTTTTTCCCATCTCTATCTAAGCAGCCAACTCTCACACTCTCCTTCAGCCCTTTGCCCTCTTACATCCATGCCTCACAGTCAACCTCCTCTCCTCTTCACAATAACCATTACAGGCACTCATCCCTCACTCCTCAGAGGACACAAATTGACCAAGAGCAGAGACCTGGGATGGCGTGGGGAAGGTGGCAGCTGTCCTTCAGTTGCAGGCACCATGTTGGCCATTGGCAGTGTGTGCCCAGCTCACTGGAAAGGCGGTCTTGAGTGGAGTTGCTGTGGCAGCATACAAGTCACATGCATGATGTACCCTGGAGCTATGAATAATGGTGACAGAGGCTCCAGTTTCTTTCATGGCTGACCAGAAATCTCTCTTGCTCTTACCAGCACCCACTGGCATATGTTGGAAGAATTTGCAAGTTGCTAATCAACCTGTTTGGCCATGTTATGAATTTTCCTTCCTTAACCATCACTTCCTAGAGCAAAACCTGAATCAGAGGTAGGGACACTATTCACTGTTTCACAAGACTTCAAGATCTCCTGGACTATTAACAATTTATAACACTTTAAATAACTGACACACAGAATAACCAATAAACACACAGGACACAGAACAACCAATCACCAGACAGGACACTGCAGGGGACACCACCACTCTAAAACACACGAGGCATCAAGACTCTGCCTCTTCTCACTGGATACAGCTACAGAGATAGTCAGGGTGCACAGTGCAGTGAGCACCGTCTCCATGTGACAGAGAGCCAGTCTGGTCAAGCCAGACAGCGGTTATCAGTTTAGATTAATAGAGTGTCAACCCACAGCAGATTATGTACAGCAATCAGCAGGTTCAATAAAACAGTGTTGAACCATCTCCTGTGTCGGAAGCCTGTTTCTCGTCTTACTGCATCCAGTTGCAGTCAGTGTTAAACCAACTCATATAACACATCAGGCTGAATGGCTGGCGTGGATTAACATTTTACCAACAGAGGCCATAATGATCCCCATTTTGGCCAGAGTGAATTTGGGACCTGTCTCCTTCCCCACCTGTGGTGGAGGTTGTGGTGCTGTGAGTTGTGTCTTTGGATTGAGAAGTGAAGAAGAAGATTGTTGATGATAGACAGCAATATCAAACTACAGATAAATAGTGATTTAATTCCAGTTTAGCCGACAAATATAATATTGTTGCATCATTAAATGGTATCAACAATATTATTGAGATAATATGATGGATTTTCATGACAATAGAATTAATATCACTAAGTATTAGGATGTACTTCTTTGTAGGAGCAGAAAAGGAGAAAAAATTTACAATGGTGAAGTACAAAAAACCCCTAATGTGGCTCAGACAGCCAGACAAAAAGAACGATTGCTGCATTCCACAATGGAACAATCTTACTCCATCACAAGTTGCCCCCTTTTCAAAATGAACCTGGAAAGGGGACAAAATGGAAGAGGACAAAAGTTACTTCGCTAAACTATTGCTGACTTTACTCTGACCTGGGTAGATACTTCAAGCAAATAAAGCAAACACTAAACCTGCAATCAAAATACTGGCTCCTGTCATGATATGCAGACATGCAGATAATGATACAGACAGGAACAGACAGACAGCTAATGAACACAGAGAACAGGATACGACCAATGAGCAGGCAGGACACTCAGGGGTGGTATCTCACTATAAAAGGCATGAGGAACTCACACTCTGCCTTTTTCAACTAATGAACATCTACAGAGTGAGTCAGGGTGTATTTACAGTATCACACCTCCAGCACGTGGCTAAGAGCTAGTCTGGTTCAGTCAGACAGAGTAACCACACTTAGATTAGCAGAGAGTCGAACTCATAGAGAACTATGCTAACTGTGTGATGCACGATCAATGACCACTAAAGCGAGGTTGTAGTCCAACTTAAGGCTTTAATAAGCTGGATGTTTCCCCCAGCAGCTCAGGTACAGAATGAAGGCCGCTGGGGCGGCACGGGCCCTTATACCCCGCCTTGCAGGGCGGAGCTACCATACAGCTTGACCAATAGGAAACATACAATATCTACCAATGGTGTTCCAGCATTGCCAGGTACCGTAATACCTCTACACAGACTACCACATTCACCCCCTGTTAAAAAAGAGTCCGACGGGGGTGGTGGCCTGATATTACAACATGGTAGAAATCATAGTTATGGAGGTACCGTAATACCTCCGTACAGTGTTTTGTAACTATTTAGAATTCTATTTACTATTTATGATTCATAATTAACTATACACTTTAAAATTAAGCATTCAGTCGATCGGGGGCCCTGGTCGTCCTCTGTGATCGTCAAAGCTTCGGTGATGACTCTGGTGGAGGCTCGGGCGTCTGTGACTCCAGGAGCGTGGCTTCGATCTCCATGGCAGCTTTGACACCCCTAGACGGCGCTGGTGGGGAAAACGGTTGATCTGGGAAGGGAGCGTCTGCGGGGTACGTCGGAGGGTGGGGGGGCCTAGACGGGGCCGGCGGAAGGACCGATCCTCCTGTAAGGTGCACGGGTGGGAGGGAGGGTGGGACTGGTGGCTAGGGTGTGCGTGGGGCTCCGGCGGGTGCCAGGACTCGTAGGGAGACCGTATCTTGTCGGCCGTCGGGGTATGCCACGTAAGCGTACTGGGGGTTAGCGTGGAGAAGATGGACCCTCTCGACCAACGGGTCCGACTTGTGCACCCGCATGTGTTTTCGGAGCAGGATGGGTCCGGGAGCTGCCGGCCAGGTCAGGAGCGAGGTCCCAGAGGAGGACTTCCTGGGGAAGACAAGAAGACATTCGTGAGGTGTTTCGTTGGTTGTGGTACAAAGCAGTGACCGGATGGAGTGGACGGCATCCGGGAGGACTTCCTGCCAGCTGGAGACTGGGAGATTCCTGGACCATAGGGCCAGTATGACGGTCTTCCAGACCGTTCCATTCTCCCTCTCTACCTGTCCGTTACCCCGGGGGTTGTAACTGGTCGTCCTGCTCGAGGCGATGCCTTTGCTGAGCAGGAATTGACGTAGTTTGTCGCTCATTAAGGAGGACCCCCTATCACTCTGTATGTAAGTGGGGAACCCGAACAGTGCAAACATGCTATGGAGGGCCTTGATGACGGTGGTTGCGGTAATGTCGGGGCAGGGGATGGCGAATGGGAACCGGGAGTACTCGTCAATCACGTTCAGGAAGTACGTGTTGTGGTCGGTGGAACGGAGGGGGCCTTTGAAGTCCATGCTGAGGAGTTCAAAGGGAGGGAAGCCTTTTTCAGGTGCGCTTTCTCTGGCCGGTAGAAGTGCGGTTTGCACTCCGCGCAGATTTGGCAGTCCCTGGTGGCTGTCCTGACCTCCTCGATGGAGTAGGGCAGGTTGCGGGTCTTGATAAAGTGGAAAAAGCGAGTGACCTCTGGGTGGCAAAGATCGTCGTGGAGGGCTTGGAGGCGGTCCACTTGTATGTTGGCACATGTGCCGCGACAGGGCATCAGGAGGCTCGTTCAACTTCCCGGGGTGATACAAGATCTCGTAGTTGTAGGTGGAGAGTTCGATCCTCCACCGCAAGATCTTATCGTTTTTTATCTTGCCCCGCTGTGCATTATCGAATATGAAAGCACCGACCATTGGTCAGTGAGGAGAGTGAATCTCCTGCCGGCCAGGTAATGCCTCTAATGTCGCACAGCTTCTACTATGGCCTGGGCCTCCTTTTTGACTCAGGAGTGGCGGAGTTCGGAAGCATGGAGGGTACGTGAGAAGAAGGCCACGGGTCTGCCCGCTTAGCTTAGGGTGGCCGCCAGAGCTACGTCAGACGCGTCGCTCACGACCTGGAAGGGGAGGGACCCGTCGATGGCATGCATCGTGGCCTTTGCAATATCTGCTTTGATGCGGCTGAAGGCCTGGCGGGCCTCTATCGACAGGGGAAAAGCTGTGGATTGGATCAGGGGATGGGCCTTGCCCGCATAGTTGGCGACCCACTGGGCATAGTAGGAGAAAAACCCTAGGCAGCGCTTCAGGGCCTTGGAGCAGCGAAGGAGGGGGAACTCCATAAGGGGGCGCATGCTCCATTTTGCACTACGTAGCCGAGGATGGCTAGGCGGTCAGTGGAAACACGCATTTATCCTTGTTATATGTAAGGTTAAGGATGTTTGCGGTCTGGAGGAATTTTCGGAGGTTGGTGTCGTGGTCCTGCTGGTCGTGGCCGCAGATGGTGACATTATCGAGATACGGGAATGTTACCAGTAAACCGTACCGGTCAACCGTTCGGTCCATCTCGCGCTGGAAGACCGAGACCCCGTTGGTGACACCGAAGGGAACCCTTAAGAAGTGATAGAGCCGCCCATCTGCCTCGAAAGCAGTGTATTTGCGGTCACTAGTACGGATGGGGAGCTAGTGGTAGGCGGACTTGAGATCCACCGTGGAGAAGACCTTATAATGCGCGATCCTGTTTACCAAGTCGGATATGCGGGGGAGAGGGTACGCGTCCAGCTGCGTAAACCTGTTGATGGTCTGACTGTAGTCAATGACCATCCTATGCTTCTCCCCGGTCTTTACCACCACTACTTGAGCTCTCCAGGGACTGTTGCTAGCTTCAATGACTCCTTCCCTCAGTAGCCTTTGGACCTCTGACCTAATAAAGATCCGACCCTGGGCACTGTACCCTCTGCTCCTGGCGGCGACGGGTTTGCAATCCGGAGTGAGGTTCACAAACAGGGAAGGTGGATCGACCTTGAGGGTCGCGAGGCCACGGACAGTGAGGGGAGGTATAGGGCTGCCGAATTTGAAAGTTAGACGTTGGAGATTACACTGGAAGTCTAAACCTAGGAGTGTGGCCACGCAGAGGTGGGGAAGGACGTAGAGCCAATAATTTTAAAACTCCCTTCCCTGGACTGTGAGGTTTACGACACAAAACCCCTTTATCTCTACTGAGTGGGAACCGGAGGCCAGGGAGATTTTTTGATTAACTGGGTGGACGAGGAGAGAACAGCACCTTACCGTGGTCGGGGGTGGACAAAATGGCCGCCCCCATGAATCGCACGTGGCTGGGGGGTCACAAGATGGCGGCGCCCATCCTCCCCTCGTGGAGCCCGGGACCCAAAATGGCGGCTCCCGCGGGTCGCACATGGGGCGCTGGGGGGGTTGGGGAGCGTTTGGGATAAGCTGGGCTTGTTCTTCTCCGGGGATTGCGGCGACCCCCCGGGACCGGCACACTGCCGCGTAATGGCCCTTCTTGCCGCAGCTTTTACAAATAGCTGCGCGGGTCGGGCAGCGCTGCCGGGGGTATTTTGCTTGCCCGCAGAAATAGCAGTGGGCCCCCCAGGGATGGTCTGGCATTTTAACCGCGCAAGCCTGCGAGGGAGGGGGGGTTTTCTCGCGATGGGGCTCCATGGAGCCCAAGGGGCTGCCGCGCGGTCGGGGCCGTAGGCGCGGGCGTTTTGCGAGGCCACATCGAGGGAAGCTGCAAGGGCCCGTGCTTCTGAGAGTCCTAGTGACTCTCTTTCTAAAAGTCTTTGGCGGATTTGGGGAGAGTTCATACCTGCCACAAAAGCATCGCGAATTAGCATGTCCGTGTGTTCGATCGCGTTCACCGGCGGGCAGCTGCAGCCCCGTCCCAAAATTAGCAGCGCGGCGTTGAATTCTTCTAGCGATTCTCCGGGACTTTGCCGTCTCGTCGCGAGTTGATGGCGCGCGTAGACCTGGTTAACGGGCCGAACGTAGATGCCCTTCAGTAATGCGAGTGCCGTCGGGAAATCCTCTGCGTCTTCTATGAGAGGGTAAATTTCCGGGCTTACCCTCGAATGCAGGACCTGCATTTTCTGGTCTTCTGTGATCCGGCCGGGGGCCGTTCGGAGGTAGCCTTCAAAACATGCTTGCCAGTGTTTAAATACTGCTGCCGAGTTTGCTGCGTGGGGGCTGATCCGCAGGCATTCCGGGGCGATCCGGAGCTCCATAGTCTTTTAAGCTCGCTTAATAAATTGTAGCGCACAATGACTTACGAGAGAGACGAGAAGTGATGAAGTCGATTCAGGCTTTATTAAGCGAGACTTGTCCCCAGCAGTTCAGCAACAGAATGAAGCGGCGGGGAGAAGCTCGGGTTCTTATACTCCGCCTTCAGGGCGGAGCCAGGAGTCAGCAGCCAACCAGGACCCGGGATCTGTCAGCCAATAGCATCACGGCATCACAGTCCCACATGACCCCGAATACATACCACCACACCCATCCATCGAACGTGGCGTCCGCGGGACAAGATGGCGGCAGCCGGGGGCCGCACCTGGCCCTGGAGTAGGAAGATGGCAGCGCCCGCTGGCCGTACGGGGACAGTGGAGAGGTTTGTGGTGGTGGTCCGCATTCGCCGCCGGAGTCCGCGGTGATCGCACGGGCCTGGCATACCACCACGAAGTGGCTCTTTTTACCGCATCCCTTGCAGGTGGATGCGTGGGCCGGGCAGCGCTGCCGGGGGTGCTTGGCCTGCCCGCAAAAGTAGCAGCGCGGGCTCGGGGTTGCCAGGCTGCCTTGCAGCACAAGCTTGTGGGGGGATGGTGGATGTCTCGGCGTCGGCTGCGGACTGGTTCCACACTGCCCAGGGGTGGATTACCTCAGTCCGTTCCGTGACGACCAGCGTATGTATCCCGGCACTATGGAGAAGATTCAGGCTCCTCACCAGCTCAGGACCTCCGGCAATATCAGTGCCAACTGGCGGACATTCAAGCAAAAGTTTCTGCTGTACATCGAGACCTCGTGGGTGCGTCTGATGCAACTCCTTCTTCACTAACCTCCGCCTGCTAGCGCTGTCCTGCAACTTTGGTGATATTGCTGACTCCATGATCAGATACCAAATCGTTTTTGGGGTTCACTCTGATCCTCTGAGAGAGCAGCTACTGAAAATCAAGCATATGACCCTGCCAGTCGCAATTGAAACATGCACTGTGCATGAGCACGCCAAAGATCGCTATACCCAGTACAAATCAGCTGAAAATGAGAAACTTGCTTCCCACGAGGCAGAGAGTGAGCAGGCCATCTCCCGGATGCAGCGCCTCAGCATTGATGAAAGCGGCCATTTTGCGCACTTTTCCCAGGGCTTCATGCATGCACGATGCGAATGGGATAAAGAAGCGGCCGACACCTGTACTGCGCATGTGTGACGACGCGCGGAGCGTCAGGACGCCGACGTCATGATGTGCTCGAAATGCGGCAACGGCCACTTAAAGAAACACTACCCTGCAAGAGGCAGGCAATTTTTAAACTGCGGGAGGCCTGGACACTATGCAGCCTTGTGCAGGTCTGCACCACCAGTCAGGGGCCAGTGCTCCCAATTCCGACAACGGCGTGTTCAGAGTGTGCAACAACGATTACAGGATACTGATCCTGGCAGCAAAATGGATCCAGAGGAAGGATGCCTAGACTCCACCTGCTGTGTGGGCGTCATTACCAAATGTGAACATGCCACATCCAACTCATCACAAATTCAATCCATCCTCGCTGTGGATTCTGCGGACGAATGGTGCGCGGTGATGCAGGTCAACGACTGCTCCATCCAGTTTAAGCTGGACACAGGTGCTTCTGTCAACCTCCTCTCACAGGCAGATTTCAAACACATCAAGGACGACCTGACGGTGATTGATGGTATCTCCCTCAAGCTGAACCGGATTGTCATTCCATCAGTCTCCAGAGCTTGGTGCTCCGCCAAATCCATGAGGGACACCTGGGCGTCGAGAAGTGCAGACGCAGAGCCAGGCAGGCTGTCTACTGGCCCGGTATTAGCCAGGAAAACTCGAACATGGTCTTCAACTGTGTGACCTATCAAGGCTTCCAGCCAGTGCAGAGCAAGGAGACGCTCCAGCAGCTTGAAATCGAGACCTCCCCGTGGTCCAAGGTTGGCATCGACCTCTTTCGTGCGAATGGTCGTGACTACGTGTTGATTATTGACTATTTCTCCAATTACCCTGAAGTCGTGAAACTCTCAGACCTCACATCTTGGACCATCATCAAGGCCTGTAAGGAGACGTTCTCCAGGCATGGTATCCCACTCACTCTCATGAGTGTCAATGGCCTGTGCTTCAACAGCCACAAGTGGTCTATGTTTGCCAAGTCATACCATTTCAAACATGTCACTTCCAGCCCACACTATCCGCAGTCCAATGGGAAGGTTGAAAAAGGGGTGCACACTGAAACAGCTCATCTGCAAGGCCGCAGATTCTGCTTCTGACATCTACCTCATGCTGCTTGCATACAGGGTGATCCCATTGTCCACTGGCATGTCCACAGGGCAGCACGGTAGCATTGTGGATAGCACAATTGCTTCACAGCTCCAGGGTCCCAGGTTCGATTCCTGGCTTGGGTCACTGTCTGTGCGGAGTCTGCACGTTCTCCCCGTGTGTGCGTGGGTTTCCTCCGGGTGCTCCGGTTTCCTCCCACAGTCCAAAGATGTGCGGGTTAGGTGGATTGGCCATGCTAAATTGCCCATAGTGTCCAAAATTGCCCTTAGTGTTTGGTGGGGTTACTGGGTTATGTGGATTAGGTGGGGTTACTGGCTTATGGGGATTAGGTGGGGTTACTGGGTTATGGGGATAGGGTGGAGGTGTGGACATTGGGTAGGATGCTCTTTCCAAGAGCCGGTGCAGACTCGATGGGCCGAATGGCCTCCTTCTGCACTGTAAATTCTATGTAATGTCGCCGGCTCAACTCATGGTGAACAGGGACCTGCTGACGACTGTTCCAACCACACACTTATCCAACCTGGATCACCTCCCAGTGCTGCAGAATGTGCAGCAGCTCCGAAACCAGCAAAAGCAGGGCTATGATGCTCATGCCACCGATTCGCCCGTGTTATCCCCGGCAGACACTGTCATGATCAAGATACCGGATGGTGGCTGGTCTGCTGGTCTGCTCCACCTGTCATTGTTCAACAAGCTGCGCCCCGCTTGTATGTTGTACGTATGGCAGATGGTTCTGTTGTGCGACGAAGCAGACGGGCACTGCGCAAAGTTGCCTGCCCGCAACCACTTGCTTCTCCGTTTCCTTGCGTTGTTTTGCCACCTCCTGATACGTCGAACTACGAGGCCACCAGTCAGGCTTCCATCCCGCCTGTCAAGGTGCTGTCGTCCCCACCTCCACCTCTCTGTCGGTCAACAAGGATCAGTCGCAAGCTCCAGAGACTGGACTTATGAACATTTGTTTTGTTTGCTATGATCTGTTTTCTCACATTAGACAGCTGTCTTCACATGTAAATACGTTCACATATGCCACCGCTTGTAAATATCTTAATAGATGCCACCATATGTAAGTACTGTTGCTAATTGTGTTTCTCATAATTTGGCTCTGAAGATGGCGGCCAATATGGTCGCCTTCCTTAATTCTAATTAAGTTTGCTCTAGCATCGCCAGGTATCTTTCGATACCGCCACAAGGTTCAAAACCGAATACTGATCAAAGACTCGATACACCAGTTAGTAAGTTCAAACTCAATGCTCATTTATTTACACACACAGTCAAATATACTCATGCATAAAACTCTACAAACTAAACTATCACTACTGCTAAAAGCCTATCCTCAGTCAGAGGAACAATGGCTGTTGATAGGTTCTGAGGCTGCTGGGGTCGAATTGGTACGGAGTAACAGCTAGGAGAGTCTGTCTCGTAGCGTACGTTGACCTTGGACTTACTTGTTCTGATGTTGCTGTTGGGCAGGTCTCTCCATGGTAAGAGCCGGGGCCGCAAGAGAGAGATTCTTCTTATACCCAAAAGGGGCTTTGCGCATTTTTGGGCGGGCCTTGAACCTGGCCCCAATTAATTGGGCCGTTTCCCAATCGTTCCTATCGATTTCCTCCAATAGAGGGGTGGGTGCCCTGATTTCTAGCCTGCTTTGTTCTGATCTCCTCTGGCACCGGGGTGTCTGTCTTGGTATTGTTTACTTAAATGTTACCTTTTTGTTCCCGGGGATGGCTCATTAGTATGGAAATGGTTTGCAGTATCGGTCTTGTCTGGGAGCTATGGCTCCAATCAACAGACAAACCTTGCACCTGTTTGCTTTCTTAGTACTGTCCATTTTGTAATCGGGAAGTGGCCATCCCAGATGGCTACACACCCTCCTTGTGATCCTAAACAGGAAGCGTAAAGGATCACATTACTGCATCGTATTCGTTCTCTGACCAAGCGGCACACCCATTAGCAGTTCATGGGCTCTACACTGTCCTATCCTATGAAATGCAAATTTTTACCTAAAATCGTTTTACTTACATACATCAGTATAAAGCTCTACGGGGCGCTATGACATTCAGGCATGCATTAGAAAATAAAAAAACTGGAACCTCTAACTATCCTCAATAATCTAGCCTCACTCAAATAATCGAAAATAATCTACAACCCTTTAAATGTACAAAATAGCAGCAACACAAGTTTCTCTTTCCTGGCAGTCAGACACAGAGGCTTACATTTCTTTATTGAACAAAACACACATAAAGAGGAGCAGATGCACTTTAATCCATGTCAAGGGGTGCGGGGTTTGGTGAGGTCCGAAAATAGGGGACCTAAACGTGTATGCCGGGGTTCGAGAGCGGTAGACTCTCCTTCGCCATTTTCTGATTCTAAGTGTCTGCATGACACTGCAAAGTATCGCCAGCACTAACAGGGCTTCTACTATGTAAGATAGTGAATGCCAGGTGATAAACATATCACACCAGGTCGGGGTATCATTAACTGTCTTCGGGCTAACTATCTCGGGGTTCTGTGTATGGCAGGGGTGGGAATCATTCACGGCCTGTGTGGTAGGGGTCAGGTGGTAGCGACCGCGCGCAACTGAAGGGATCCCGCTAAGATCCAGGTGAACATGAATGTTGTCTTCATCTTTCTGTCTTTCTGTCTTCTTTTTCTTCCTCTGGGTTTCCTGAGGTTCCGGAGTTCTATGGACACAAGCATAATATCTGTTATTATCTTGCTTAAGATCTTGTATGTCTGTCTGTCTGTCCTTTGTTGCCAATTACCCATTATTATTGGTCACCATCTGTGAACCCCCTCATTTTGTATTTTTTTTGGAATCAAATATTTGGGGCAAGACATCTGAGAAAATACTGACATAGTGCGGGCTGTCTCGCAGCCTGTGCGATCTACCATCCTAGTGTTTGAGGATGTAAATAGCATACGGAAGCAACCTAAGGGTTGCCAAAAAGAAACAAAAGAATTTCGAACTGAAAGTGCCAAAATGGGGTGCGTATGGGCCGCGGCGGGTAAGAAATGGGTGGAATCCCCGGGTAGGATGGTGACCAGAGCCGTTTGTGTTCTACCCGAGCGTAGCTGACCAGAGGGGGGTCCTCAGGCAGGGCGAGGACCAGTGCCGTTTCTCCACTGCCTGAGCGACCGGCAAGAATGGGTAAGAATGTGGTCCTCGTGGGGGCTGCCTCTCGTGATCGAATCAGGAGAGTAGCTATGAGTGGTGTCCTGTCGACAAACTAGTTCCTCTGAACGGTTGTCTGTCGACAAACTAGTTCCTCTGAATGGCTGTCTGGGGACAAACTTGTTCCATTAACAGGCATTGGGCGTCAAAAGGGTGGTGGCGGGGGGCCATGAAAAACGTCCAAATTTACACACAACAAACATGTACATTAAACGAACAAACATACAACAAACGTGGTGCAGGTTCCATCAGAAAGGAGACCGTACCTCTCCATCGGTTCCTTTTTTCCATCATCTGGACACCTCATTGCTCAGTAGCGAACAGGGTCGCAAAGGATTTGGTTGGTGGGAGTCAGACTCTATGCCATCATCTTCTCCCGGCTGCCAGACTCTTGACTGGAGTAGTTTGGCCAAAGCTGCTTGGGGTGAATTGGGGTCCATCTCATCATTCCGGATGAGCCTGAATGAATTGTCTCGGTGCCAGCATCGTGTGTCGAGGTTGGAGCTGCTAGGTTGTAATCCGTAATGGTCGGGCGGTGGGTTTGGGTCAGAGGCTTTGATGTATGTGATTTCGAAGGGGCCACTGGAATCATGCTCGGATTCGCTGGGAGTGGGGCCTGGTGCGGGGGTATAATTATAACATGATGTGCTGTGGCTGTCATCATTGCTATCGCTATCACTGTCGCTGTTGCTGCTGGTTGAAGGAAGGGAGAGGTGGAGTTGTGCCTATGGGGGTGGAGTTGAAGATGTGTCTGAGGATGGGCTGGACTGGCTGGGGGAGGGTAGGAATACGTCATCTGTGGGCGGGGCGTGCTCGCCTGCTGCTGCGAGCAAGATGTGGTGTGAATGGCTGTTCGGCGAGCCATAAGCCAGAAGCTGGTTTCTGTGAAACCACGCAGACTTGCCATTGAGATATGTGATTTTGTATATCGAGGGGCTTCCTTTGTCCGAAATGGAGTATGGTCCGGAAAATTTAGGGGAAAGGAATGAACTGGGGTTGTATAGGGAAAGCATCACTTGCTACCCCACTACAAACTCGGTGGCGTGTACCTTTTTGTCGAAACAAGCCTTGCTTTGGTTCTTCCTGGTTCCAAGTCTCACAGCTGCTGCGAGTTGGGCTGCCTTTATATTCTCAAGTAACTGCTGTACAGCATTTTCATGCGTGAGGGTGGTAATTGCGGGGCTGGCCAAATCCATTCCCAATAAATACTCTGTCCCTTTCATGGGGCGCCCGGTCATGAGGGTGTGGGGGGTGTATCCTGTGGACGTGGATACCGTGTTTCTTAGGAACATTAAAGCAAATGGGAGAACTGAATCCCAGGTGCTGTTGTTCTGTTGTACCATTTTCCTGAGGGTGGCTTTTAGAGTTCTGTTCATCCTCTCTACAATGCCGCTTGACTGGGGGTGGTAGGCTATGTGAAACTTCTGCCTAATTCCGAAAATTGTGAGGACATTTTTCATTACTCGTCCTGTAAAATGGGAGCCTTGATCGGACTCCATACTGCGTGGGAGGCCCCATCTTGTAAAGATGTGCTGTGTTAGTATTTTAGCTGTTGTCTTGGCTGTATTCGTTCTTGATGGAAAAGCTTCCACCTATTTTGTGAAGGTGTCGATGACCACCAACACATACTTATAACCATTTCTGCAGGGGGGTAGGGGTCCTATGTAATCTATCTGCAAATTCGTCCAGGGGCCATTAACGGGGCGGGTGTGGCTAAGCTGAGCCTTTCTTGCACATCTGTCCGGATTGTTCTGGGCACAGATCAAACAATTTTCAATGTAGTGAGTAACATCGGCTTTTAAATCAGGCCACCAGCAGAGAGGTCTGAGGTGGGCTCAGGTGGGATCAATGCCTTGGTGTCCATGCTGTCGTGGAACTGACAAATAATCTGGTTCCTGTCCTGGCTGGGAACTCCATAAATGCCTTCTTTTAAAATCACACCGTTGTGTGTGGTGATTGTGTTTTTAAACTTGTCGTACGAGGCTGGGAAGGTTGCTTTTAAAACTTCCCTGAGTCTTTCATCTACCTTCTGTGCCTTTGCTATATCCTGAATGTTGGTCTGTGAGACCTGAACCGCATGTACTGGGGTGCTTTCGGGGGACTATGCGGGGACTACAAGCTTACCATCAACCAGGCAGCCCACGTAGATAAATACCCAATTCCACAAATTGAAGACCTTTACGCAAAGTTAGCAGGGGGCCTCACATACACCAAGCTCGACCTCAGCCATGCATACTTACAACTAGAGCTGGATGAAGATTCCTGAAAGTTTGAGATGATTAACACACATAAAGGCATGTTTAAATACACCAGATTACCATTTGGCATCTCCTTGACCTCTGCAATATTCCAGCACACGATGGAGAATCTCCTCCAGGGCATCCTGAAGGTTGTGGTCTACCTCAATGATATCCTAATAACAGGAACATTAAATGAGGAGAACCTAGCAAGTTTAGAGGTGTTGCGAAGAATCAGAGATGTGGGAATCGGTCTCAAATGTGAGAAGTGCACTTTATAAGCTACTGAGGTCACTTACCTAAGGTTCAAAGTGGACTCAAAAGGCCTGCACCCACTTGAAGACAAGGCAAGAGCCATAAGACACCGAAGAACATGACAGAATTAAAGTATTTTTCCGGGATGGTGAACTATTATGGTCATTTTATTCCCAACCTAATAACGACATTGGCGTTTTTGGACATGCTCGAGAGAAAACACCAGCATTGGCATTAGAAGAAGTCACAGGAGCAAGCCTTCCAAATGAGTTAATCAGGTCTCACAGTCATCGAGCCTAATGGTTCATTTCAACCCGAGAAAATCCATCTTTCTGACCTGCGGTGCTTTGCCAAATGAGACAGGGGCAGTACTATCCCATACAATGGAGAATAGTTCTGAGAGTTCAACTGCCTTCGCCTCAAGAACTTGTTCAGATGTTGAGTGTAAATACATGCAATTTGTGAAGAAAGGCCTTGCCATAGTCTGCGGTGTCAAGAAATTTCACCAGTATGCTTACGGGCAATGTCTCACAATAGTTGCAGACCACAAGCCCCTGCTGGGGCTCCATTGTGAAGCTAAGCCTATACCTCCAATTGCCTTCTTGCTGGCTGTCCAATGATATATTTCAGCATTGGCCAGATTTCAGATGCTGATGCATTGAGTCGGTTCCCACTTCTAAAAAACCTCGCATCCCCACCGGCACCTCAGGAGATCGGCTTTGCATTGAGCTGTTTGGACACCTTGCCAGTTTTGGCTGGCCAGATAAAGAATTGAACACAATGGGACCCAGTCCTGTCCAAGGCGAAACGCGTGATCTTAGCTGGGTGGCAGCACGATAAATCTGATCAATTAAGACCGCATCTTACCCATAAGGATGAATTCGGTTGTGAGCATGGAGTCATACTTTGGGGTTACTGAGTAGTAGTGCCACTCCCAGCCCGAGTGCCAGTGTTGCAAGAATGACATTGTGCCCATCCGGGCCAGACAGAAATGAAAATACTCATTTGTAGCTACATCTGGTGGCTTGGCATGGACAAGGACATTGAAAACCTGATGCGCCAATGCGGCCCTTGCCAGACACATCAGACACTATTGCCCACATCCTTGAGAATGTCCTGGATTCCCATAGACGAGAGAACATGTGAACTCTGCTGGTCCTGTCATGGGCAAGATGTTCCTTATTTCGTTTGACACCCATGCAAAGTGGTTCTAGGTTCAAGAGATGTGAACAATGACCTTAGCAGCTGCGGCTTTGTGGCTAGTGTTCACTATGCGTGGCCTCCCTGAAGTAACAGTGTTGGACAATGGCACTCCCTTCACTGGCGAGGATGCTTAGCATTTTTTCGAATGAATGCCATTCGTCATACCAGAACAGTCCCCTATCGCACTGCCTCTAACGAGTTAGCGGAGAGAGCTGTACAAATGTTCAAGACATCTATGAAGAAGAGTACAGCCAACCACTGGGTCTTAGGTTGGCCAACTTTCTTCTGTCTTACACTATGTCCCCCCATGTGACTACATGTGTCACACCGGCAGAGGCACTGATGGGCCATCATTTGTGGACCCATTTATGCTTGGTCTTCCCAAATTTGGCAGGGAGAGTAGATAAATGGCAGGCATCCCAGAGGAAACAACACACTTTGTGAAAATGGACAGATTATTCCAAGTAGGGGACCTGGTCCTTGCCAGAAGCTTTGGCTCAGGCTCACTATGGTTACCAGGCCCAATTGTGCCCAGTTTCATATGTGATGAACTTGGGGAACAGGACAGTAGGGAAATACTTAGACCATGTGAGAAACCGGGGGATCACAACCCAAATCTCGGAACAGTTGGAGCCGGCAGGCAGTACCAGGATATAAGAACATAAGAACATAAGAACTCGGAGCAGGAGTAGGCCATCTAGCCCCTCGAGCCTGCTCTGCCATTCAATGAGATCATGGCTGATCTTTTGTGGATTCAGCTCCACTTTTCGGCCTGAGCACCATAACCCTTAATCCCTTTATTCTTCAAAAAAGAATCTAACTTTATCTTAAAAACATTTAATGAAGGAGCCTCAACTGCTTCACTGGGCAAGGAATTCCATATATTCACAACCCTTTGGGTGAAGAACTTCCTCCTAAGCTCAGTTCTAAATCTATTCCCCCTTATTTTGAGGCTATGCCCCCTCGTTCTGCTTTCACGTGCCAGTGGAAACAACCTGCCTGCATCTATCCTATCTATTCCCTTCATCATTTTATATGTTTCTATAAGATCCCCCCGCATCCTTCTAAATTCCAACGAGTACAGTCCCAGTCTACTCAACCTCACCTCGTAATCCAACCCCTTCAGCTCTGGGATTAACCTAGTGAATCTCCTCTGCACACCATCCAGCACCAGTACATCTTTTCTCAGGTAAGGAGACCAAAACTGAACACAATACTCCAGGTGTGGCCTCACTAACACCTTATACAATTGCAGCATTAACTCCCTAGTCTTAAATTCCATCCCTCTAGCAATGAAGGACAAAACTCGATTTTCCTTCTTAATCACCTGTTGCACCTGTAAACCAACTTTATGGACTCATGCACTAGCACACCCAGGTCTCTCTGCACAGCAGCATGTTTTAATATTTTATCATTTAAATAATAATCACTTTTGCTGTTATTCTTACCAAAATGGATAACCTCACATTTGTCAACATTGTAGTCCATCTGCCAGACCCTAGCCCATTCACTTAACCTATCCAAGTCCCTCTGCAGACTTCCGGTATCCTCTGCACTTTTTGCTTATGCTTTACCACTCATTTTAGTGTCGTCTGCAAACTTGGACACATTGCACTTGGTCCCAAATTCCAAATCATCTCTGTAAATTGTGAACAATTGTGGGCTCAACAATGATGCATGAGGGACAGAACTAGTTATTGATTGCCAACCAGAGAAACACCCATTAATCCCCACTCTTTGCTTTCTATTCATTAACCAATCCTCTATCCAGGCTACTACTTTACCCTTAATGCCATGCATCTTTATTTTATGCAGCAACCTTTTGTGTGGCACTTGTCAAAGGCTTTCTGGAAATCCAGATATACCACATCCATTGGCTTCCCGTTATCTACTGCACTGGTAATGTCCTCAAAAAATTCCAATAAATTAGTTAGGCATGACATGCCCTTTATGAACCCATGCTGCGTCTGATCAATGGGACAATTTCCATCCAGATGCCTCGCTATTTCTTCCTTGATGATAGATTCCAGCATCTTCCCTACTACCGAAGTTAAGCTAACTGGCCTATAATTACCCGCTTTCTGCCTACCTCCTTTTTTAAACAATGGTGTCACGTTTGCTAATTTCCAATCCGCCGGGACACCCCAGAGTCTAGTGAATTTTGGTAAAGTATCACTTGTGCATTTGCAATTTCCCTAGCCATCTCTTTTAGCGCTCTGGGATGCATTTCATCAGGGCTAGGAGACTTGTCTACCTTTAGCCCCATTAGCTTGCCCATCACTACCTCCTAATTGATAACAATCATCTCAAGGTCCATACCTGTGATAGCCTCATTTCCGCTAGTCACTGGCATATTATTTGTGTCTTCCACTGTGAAGACCGACCCAAAAAACCTGTTCAGTTCCTCAGCCATTTCCTCATCTCCCATTATTACATCTCCCTTCTCATCCTCTAAAGGACCAATATTTACCTTAGCCACTCTTTTATGTTTTATATATTTGTAGAAACTTTTACTGTCTGTTTTTATATTCTGAACAAGTTTACTCTCATAATCTATCTTACTCTTCTTTATAGCTTTTTAGTAGCTTTCTGTTGCCCTCTAAATATTTCCTGGTCCTCTAGTTCACCATTAATCTTTGCCACTTTGTATGCTTTTTCCTTCAATTTGATACTCTCCCTTATTTCCTTAGATATCCACAGTCGATTTTCCCTCTTTCTACCGTCCTTCCTTTTTGTTGGTATTAACCTTTGCTGAACACTATGAAAAATCACTTGGAAGGTTCTCCACTGTTCCTCAGCTGTTTCACCATGAAGTCTTTGCTACCAGTCTACCTTAGCTAGTTCTTCTCTCATTCCATTGCAATCTCCTTTGTTTAAGCTCAAAACACTAGTGTTTGATTTTACCTTCTCACCCTCCATCTGTATTTTAAATTCTGCCATATTGTGATCGCTCCTTCCGAGAGGATCCCTAACTATGAGATCATTAATTAATCCTGTCTCATTACACAGGACCAGATCTAGGACCGCTTGTTCCCTTGTAGGTTCCATTACATACTGTTCTATAAAACTATCGCGGATACATTCTATAAACTCCTCCTCAAGGCTGCCTTGACTGACCTGGTTGAAGCAATCGACATGTAGATTAAAATCCCCCATGATAACTGCTGTATCATTTCTACATGCATCAGTTATTTCTTTGTTTATGGCATGCCCCACCATAATGTTGCTATTTGGTGGCCTATCAGTGACTTTTTCGCCTTACTATTCCTGATTTCCACCCAAATGGATTCAACCTTATCCTCCACAGCACCGATGTCATCCCTTAATATTGCCGAGATATCATCCTTAAATAAAAGAGCTATACCACCTCCCTTACCATCCACTCTGTCCTTCCGAATAGTTTGATACCCTTGGATATTTAACCCCCAGTCGTGACCATCCGTTAGCTATGTTTCAGTAATGGCCACTAAATCATAGTCATTCTCGATGATTTGCGCCATCAACTCATTTACCTTATTCCGAATACTATGAGCATTCAGGCAAAGTACACTTATGTTGCCTTTTATACCTCTGTTTTGAATCTTAACACCATGACCAGTAACCTCTCCTAAGTTATTTTTCCTCTTAACTTTTCTCCTAATTTTCCTTATCTTTGAACCCAAAACTTTATGTAACAACCTGCCGCGTCGCTTTCCATTTATGTTTTTACTTCCCGTTTTATTCCTTTTAGTATTACTGGGCCTATTCACTGAGCTCTCCTCAGTCACTACCTTGTACTCTCGCCGTTTTTGATTTTTGACTATGGCTTTTCTGCCTTACACTTTCCCCCTTACTGCCTTTTGTTTCTGTCCCTGTTTTACTACCTTCCAACTTCCTGCATCGGTTCCCAAGCCCCTGCCACATTAGTTTAAACACTCCCCAATCGCTCTAGCAAATAGGTTAATGTTTTGATGTACTATTTGGACTCTTTGTAGAATCCCCGGGAGGACGCGAGAATCGTGCCCCGACGCCGGTTTACCGATTCTCCGGTGCTGATTCTCAGGCACCCGCGGGATCACCGACGTGTGGGTCGGGGGACATTGAAAGCGCCACCCCCCCCCCTGCGATACTCCGGACCCCGACGAGCCAGGTGGCCGCCGGGTTCGGCCGCGTCCCGCCGGCATGGGTTACTCAGGTCCCATATGGCGGGACCTGGAAGGTGTGTTTGTGCGAGTCATCCTGGAGGGGGGTGCAGGAGGATCCGACCCCAGGGGGGACCTGGTCCGCGATCGGGGCCTACCGATCGGCGGGCGGGCTAAATCCATGGGGGCCTATATTCCTCCGTGCCGGGCACCTGTAGGGCTCCCCGTGTTGCCCGCGGGCCACTGTGGAGACGGTAACCCACGTGCATGAGCGGAATCATGCCGGCTGTTCCACCCATGCGCTAAATCATGCTGGCCGTTCCGCACATGCGTGAACACGCGCCGGCCGTTCAGCACCAACTGGAGCTGCGGGGGCCACTCCTGCGCCAAACTAGCCTGCTAGGAATGGGAGCATTCCTCATTATCGGGGACAGCTGACGCCTGAGTGGTTGGCGCCGCTTTTCATACCTGCGTCAGAACTTGGCCGCGGGATTGGAGAATCCCGGCCTCTGTGCCTGTACATAAGTTACCCATGTTAGTTGTCAATAAACACTTACAGCGGAATTGGAACTCTCCATTTGGGAAACTATGTCCTCCCTTCAGAGCTGAATTGCACCTGATTTGTGCTCCCAGCGATTCCCAATCCTTTGCCATGCAGGATTATGCATTGCGAGGATTGCGAGGGATTCCCTTCGGGAATCCCACTTTCAGGCCAGCATTTTGAGCTGGTGGCCCAATAGCAAGGTCCCGCAGATGGCTACATCCCCCGTATCGCATTTCAACCCACCAATAGTGCAATTCAGCCCCCCCCCCAGCCCCTCGGATTCTCTGGGTTCCCCAACCCCTCCCCCCCAGTCAGTGGTGACTTGACCCTACCACTCTCAGAGACCCCGTAAATAAATAAAAGCTGCACATAGACCCACTAAATATAGGATGCCCCCCAGGCTCCCAGAAAAGAGACCCCTGTCAGGAAACCCCCTAGAAGAGAGACACCTGTCTGGAAGCCAGAGAGTAGACCAGACAGGGCCAATAAAAAAATCACTGCATTAACACTCACCTGGACAATACACCTGCTGGCTCAAGCAGAGGAAGCAGCATCTGTCACTTCCTGGAAAGAAAAAAACAGTCAGCTGGATTTAAATCCCCTCACATAGTTGACCTGCAAGCCATTCATTCATTTCTCTTTGATATTGATTTTACTAAGTTTTGATTGGACAGTTTCCTGGCACATCCAGCTGTCACCATTGTTCTATTTATTTATTACACGGTTGACAAACTCTGAAGTGGTCTAACTGCAATGTTTATTAACAGCAAGCTTTGAGTGACAGCTCCTGGACCACTTCAAACAGAATTAAGTGCTTTCCAATCACCTCCCTTCACGGTTGAGTGATTTTGAAGTGGTCGGCTAGAAATTGACAGCACTTAACTTTGGGTGGGATGCTCTTTTGGAAGGTTGGTGCAGACCGGAATGGCCAAATGGCCTCCTTCTGCCTGAAGGGATTCTAAGAATTACTCATGCATTAAAAACAAGTGTTTCCACTTGCTTGTATTAGTACAAAGCCTTTTAGAGAGAGAGAGTCATTTTAGAGCAAACTGAAGTCTATATGTTCAACTTGGTGTTCCAGAAGCAACTGAGAAGAAACATTTCATATTAATTATGTCACCTGCAATCCAAAAGAACACTGCATTATTATGTCTTGTTCCAAAACATTACGTTGCCCCTGCAAAAATCAATGATTCTCTCCCTTTGTAATCACAGCAAGAATACAAATACAAACTTGAAAATATGAACATTTTTCATACCTCCCCGCTTAAAACAGAAATAAATCAACAAAATGAAAAGCAGGCTTAATTTTCAAAAGCTTTTTCAATTTAATATACTATTGATTGCGAAACACTATATATAAAGTCCATTATAAAGTACGTATCTTGTCACATTCACACATGCAAATCTAATATCAGTATTGTCCATCCCAGTCTTTCTTTCTCAACCTTTCTCACGGTCCAAAATCTTTCAAACATCAGCATCACCCTGTTACAGTTTGAGCTTCCCCGCATGAAATTTTGCTTCCAGCATCTTTGTCTTCATCTCTAACTATTTCTGGTGCATTCGAACCAGAGTCTGGTCATCGTTGAATGTGCTATCATTTCACAGACTTGCTTTTGGTAAAATCGAAAACAGGTATTGGTTTCTCCCTTAAATATCTTCTCCAAAACCGTTGGTGTTCAATACACGTCACATCTTGGTCTGCTTCTTTTAATAGCAAAAAAGTCAATTTCTCCAGACTTTCTCGAGATTTGGCCTCCAACACGACAAAATCGACCTCGTCCCCTGATAAAAGGGATGCTGTACTTCTTCAGTATTGAAGGTGATAGGAGAGTCTTTTTGTGGCAACGACATACAGCACATCCTTGAGAACTGCTTGGAAAGAAGCCTTTTTCCAGCCATGTTCTGGGGGTATTACATATCTGAGTAGCCATTTCTCCAGAATCAATCTAACAAAGTGTGAGAAAGTTAGTTGATTCTGTAAGTCAAACTTCTGTTGTTCCAATATTGCGTAACTTTCTCTCACAATCATTTTTGAAGAGTCAGCACTCTGCTCAGCCATCTTCTTCAGCTCAACAAGCTGGTTCTCTTCACTTTCTCGGATAACCTCTGATTCACAAACCAGGCTCTGAACTCTCATTTCTAGCTTTTTATTCATCTCCTCTGCTTCCTTTTGTTTATTTCTACACATCTTTAGCTCTTCAACCTCCGTCTGAACCTGTGCCAACTTGAATCGATTAAGTCTATATAGATGTTGTTTAATTGGACCAGAATTACCAAAAATCACCATGTATAATCACCTTTGTACTTACTAGTTGGTTCACACATACATCTTAATGTGATTGGAATAGTTCTTTCAGGTCACTCTGACTTCCCTACGGACGGTAACCCACTAATTTATCCCAATTTTTTATTACTTCCAGATTTGTCTAATCTAATTTGAGGAATGTTGAATTCAGAATCCTCTAGAATTACTCTTCCCCTTGAACTATAACTGCTTACACACCCTCCCGCTTTCCTTCTACGATCAGAATACCTTTTGAGCCTAGTACCAGGACATGTGTGACATAGAACATAGAACATAGAACAATACAGCGCAGTACAGGCCCTTCGGCCCACGATGTTACACCGAAACAAAAGCCATCTAACCTAAACTATGCCATTATCATCCATATGTTTATCCAATAAACTTTTAAATGCCCTCAATGTTGGCGAGTTCACTACTGTAGCAGGTAGGGCATTCCACGGCCTCACTACTCTTTGCGTAAAGAACCTACCTCTGACCTCTGTCCTATATCTATTACCCCTCAGTTTAAAGTTATGTCCCCTCGTGCCAGCCATATCCATCCGCGGGAGAAGGCTCTCACTGTCCACCCTATCCAACCCCCTGATCATTTTGTATGCCTCTATTAAGTCTCCTCTTAACCTTCTTCTCTCCAACGAAAACAACCTCAAGTCCATCAGCCTTTCCTCATAAGATTTTCCCTCCATACCAGGCAACATCCTGGTAAATCTCCTCTGCACCTGCTCCAAAGCCTCCACGTCCTTCCGATAATGCGGTGACCAGAACTGTACGCAATACTCCAAATGCGGCCGTACCAGAGTTCTGTACAGCTGCAACATGACCTCCCGACTCCGGAACTCAATCCCTCTACCAATAAAGGCCAACACTCCATAGGCCTTCTTCACAACCCTATCAACCTGGGTGACAACTTTCAGGGATCTATGTACATGGACACCTAGATCCCTCTGCTCATCCACACTTTCAAGAACTTTACCATTAGCCAAATATTCCGCATTCCTGTTATTCCTACATGTATGACAAAATTCAACTACATCCTTATGCAGCCAAGCCAATAAAAATGTTTTTGTATTTTTGCCTGAGTATTCCTTACTCCTAAATTCCCCTGTACTGGAGCCTTATATGTTACTCACAACACCTCCTTTCTACAACCCATCGGTAATATAACTTGGTGAACCTCTGTCCTTGGGTGCAATTTAAGGGCCACGCTGCACCTGGAAAACAGTTCACCGCAGAGCAGTTGATAAAAGCTGGGAGACCCACTCCCAGGTTCTAACCCACTCGAGATCTAAAGAAACATTGTGAGATGTTGCGATGTGAATCCCGTCCATTGTGGGGGTATCACGTTTTTAGCAAATCTACATATTGAAGTGAGCCAGCTAGTCAGATCAATTTCCCTCACCTCGGAGACCTTGGGCAAATGTTGTTCAGTGCTGGTTTCCAGAAACAGGGAACAGATGGAACGGCACTTGTGCAGATCTCTCAGAGGATCGGAGGCCCTCAGTTGCATGTCCTTTGGGAAGGGTGGTACCCTGGCACTGACAGTGCCTGCCACCTGGGCACCCTGTCAGTGCTAGCCTGTCACCCTGGCAATGCTACTTGTGAGCCAGCTTGGCGCTTCCTTGGTGCCAGGGTGGCACTGCCAGCTGGTAGGGACTGCCAAGGTGTCAGGTGGGAACTACCAAGATGCCAAGCTGCCATTTCTTTGCGTGGGTGCCATCGGGTTGTGGGTGTCCTGCGTGGTTGTTGGGTGTGGGGAATGGGGAGGGGACCCTCACATAGTGCGTTGTGGCTTGCAGGGGTCGAATCAGCGACCTTGAAGATCAGAAAGCCATTTAAAAATCTCTCGCTATACTGAGGTTGTTCAGGCGAGTGGAGCTACATAAAACAGGGCTATGTGCAGCCTCAGCTGGACATTTCCCAGAGAGGCCCCTTATCAAATGCAAGTCGCATTTAATAGCCTTGTGTTTCTCGCGCTGCAAGCATCGGGAAACAGGTGGCTAAATGTGCTCTCTGTGGGACATTTCTCATCTGCCTGAATATGTAGAGGTCTCCACTTTATCATTAATGCATTGTTTCTAATGTAATTACCCTCTGGTGTCTTCTCAGATTCTATTTCTGGAAAGGCTTTCTGATGCAACTGCTTGGGGTGAATTCTCCACCTCCCCAGCTGAGAGTTTCTCAGCAGCTGCTGTCACCGGCAGTGGGATACTCCATTCCAGCCACTGGCCAATGGGATTCCCCATTATAGCCACCCTGCGCTGCAGGGAAACCGACGGGTGGGGTTGCACTGTCGGTGCAACAGAGAATCCTGCGGCGGAGTACTCATCCCTTTATCTCTGAATCCTTCTGTTGTAATTGCACAAATTTTTCTGAACTAAAGATATCAGCTTCATTTTCCACCTGCTCTTGACCTTTATCAACAATCTGGTTAAAGGTTTTTCCTAACAACTAAACCGCAGCCTCCCTATCTTTGTTTCCATCACGGAACAGACTGAGGTAAACCACATAGATTAAGTAGTTTCCTGGGAGCATGATGTGTTATGTACTCTGGGATAACACATGCTGCAACTGGATGCAGCAGATCTTGAAGTTAGTTCAATCTGATTCATTGAACCAGTAGCACAGTTAGCACAGTTCTCTACGAGTTTGACTCTCTACTAACCTAAGTGTGGTTACTCTGTCTGACTGAACCAGACTAGCTCTTAGCCACGTGCTGGAGGTGTGATACTGTACGTACACCCTGACTCGCTCTGTAGATGTTCATCAGTTGAAAGAGGCGGAGTGTAAGTGCCTCATGCCTTTTATAGTGAGATACCACCCCTGAGTGTCCTGCCTGTTCATTGGTCATGACTTGTTCTCTGTGTTCATTAGCTGCCTGTCTGTGTATCATTATCTGCATGTCTGCATATCATGACAGGAGCCAGTATTTTGATTGCAGGTTTAGTGTTTGCTTTATTGTGTTTGCTTTATTTGCTTGAAGCATTTACCCAGGTCAGAGTAAAGTCAGTATTAGTTTAGCGAAGTAACTTTTCTTCTCTTCCATTTTGTTCCCTTTCCAGGTTCATTTTGAAAAGTGGGCAACTTGTGATGGAGTAAGATTGTTCCATTGTGGAATGCAGCAATCGTTCTCTTTGTCTGGCTGTCTGAGCCACATTAGGGTTTTTTTGTACTTCATCATTGTAAGTTTTTTCTCCTTTTCTGCTCCTATAAAGAAGTACACCCTAATACTTAGTGATATTAATTTGATTGTCATATAAATCCATCATAATATCTCAATAATATTGTTGATATCATTTAATGATGAAACAAGATTATATTTGACGGCTAAACTGGAATTAAATCACTATTTATCTGTAGTTTGATATTGCTGTCTATCATCAACAATCTTCTTCTTCACTTCTCAATCTGAAGACACAACTCACAGCACCACAACCTCCACCATAGGTGGGGGAAGGAGACATTCAACATTCCTCAAATTAGATTAGACAAATATAGAAGTAATAAAAAGTTGGGATAAATTAGTGGGTTACCGTCCGGAGGGAAAACAGAGTGACCTGAAAGAGCTATTCCAATCACGTTAAGATGTATGTGTGAACAAACTAGTAAGTGCAAAGGCTATATAGAATTAATTGATTCTTGTTGGATCAGGTTCAGACGGAGGTTGAAGAGCTAAAGATGTGTAGAAATAAACAAAAGGAAGCAGAGGAGATGAATAAAAAGCTGAAAAAGAGAGTTTAGAGCCTGGTTTGTGAATCAGAGGTTATCCGAGAAAGTGAAGAGAACCAGATTGTTGAGCTGAAGAAGATGGCTGAGCAGAGTGCTGTCTCTTCAAAAAATGATTGTGACAGAATGTTACGCAATGTTGGAACAGCAGAAGTTTGACTTACAGAATCAACTAACTTTCTCACACTTTGTTAGATTAATTCTGGAGAAATGGCTACTCTGGTATGTAATACCCCCAGAACATGGCTGGAAAAAGGCTTATTTCCAAGCAGTTCTCAAGGATGTGCTGTATGTAGTTGCCACAAAAAGACTCTCCTATCACCTTCAATACTGAAAAAGTACAGCATCCCTTTTATCAGGGGCGAGGTCGATTTTGTCGTGTTGGAGGCCAAATCTCGAGAAATTGACTTTTTTTGCTATTAAAAGAAGCAGACCAAGATGTGACCTGTATTGAACACCAACGGTTTTGGAGAAGATATTTAAGGGAGAAACCAATACCTGTTTTCGATTTTACCAAAAGCAACTCTGTGAAATGTTCGGACAGTCAACGATGACCAGACTCTGGTTCGAATGCACCAGAAATAGTTAGAGATGAAGACAAAGATGCTGGAAGCAAAATTTCATGCGGGGAAGCTCAAACTGCAACAGGATGATGTTTGAAAGGTTTTGGACCGGGAGAAAGGTTGAGAAAGAAAGACTGGGATGGACAACACTGCTATTAGATTTGCATGTGTGAATGTGACAAGATACGTACTTTATAATGGACTTTATATATAGTGTTTGGCAATGAATAGTATATTAAATTGAAAAAGCTTTTGAAAATTAAGCCAGCTTTTCATTTTGCTGCTTTATTTCTGTTTTAAGCGGGGAGATGTGACAAATGTGAAAAATGTTCATACTTTCAAGTTTGTATTTGTATTCTTGCTGTGATTACAAAGGGAGAGAATCATTGATTTTTGCAGGGGCAACGTAATGTTTTGTGACAAGACATAATAATGCGGTGTTCTTTTGGATTGCAGGTGACATAGTTAATATGAAATGTTTCTTCTCAGTTGCTTCTGGAACACCAAGTTGGACATCCAGACTTCAGTTTTCTCTCAAAGGTCTCTCTCTCTAAAAGGCGTTGTACCAGTACAAGCAAGTGGAAACACTTGTTGTTTTTAATGCATGACTGGTTCATAGAATCCCTTCAGGCAGAAGGAGGCCATTTGGCCATTCCGGTCTGCACCGACCTTCCAAAAGAGCATCCCACCCAAAGTTCAGTTCTGTCAGTTTCTAGCCGACCACTTCAAAATCACTCAACCATGAAGTGAGGTGATTGGAAAGCACTTAATTCTGTTTGAAGTGGTCCAGGAGCTGTCACTCAAAGCTTGCTGTTAATAAACATTGCAGTTAGACCACTTCAGAGTTTGTCAACCGTGAAATAAATAAATGGAACAATGGTGACAGCTGGGTGTGCGTGGAAACTGTCCAATCAAAACTGAGTAAAATCAATATCAAAGAGAAATGAATGAATGGCTTGCAGGTCAACGATGTGAGGGGATTTAAATCCAGCTGACTGTTTTTTTTCTTTCCAGGAAGTGACAGATGCTGCTTCCTCTGCCTGAGCCAGCA